>NW_023270855.1:58187983-58207329 GCF_011800145.1 Mirounga leonina | reverse complement strand
CCGGCGCGCCCTCCTCCCGCCCGCCCGCTCGGCGGCGGCGGCGGCGGCGGAGGAGGCGGAGACGGCTGGCAGGCGGCGGCCAGGCGAGCGCGGGGCGGCCGGACCGGGGCCATGGCGCCCTCGCAGCGCCCGCTGCTGCCGCTGCTCCTCCTGCTGCTGCCGCTGCCGCCGCCGCCGCCCCTCGCGCGCGCCCAGGACGCCGCCCGCGCCAACTCGGACCGCTACGCCGTCTACTGGAACCGCAGCAACCCCAGGTGAGCGCGGCGGCGCGCGGGGACGCGGCGCCGGCCGCCCCCCGCCCCCGCCCCCGCCCCCGCCCCAGCTCGGGGACGGCCCCCGCGCGCTCCGCCTCGGCAGCGGGGGCGCCGGGTCCCGCGGGAGCCCCCGGGGAGTTCCGGCGCCCTGGAGTTCGGGGGACTCCCGCTCCGCGTGCATCCTCCACCAGCCGCCCCCTCCCAGGGCGCCCCACTGGACGCCCTGTGTGCCCCGAGCGCCGCTGGCCCCCGGAGTTGGGGGACCCCCTCCGGCACCCTCAGGAGCTGCGCAGCCTGAGTGCCTTCCCCGGACTTGGGGGTCCCCCATCCTGGGGCCTCTCCGGGGACCCCTGCCAGCATCGGAGTTCGTGGAGATCCCCGGGGAACCTTGTCGCTGAACCGTGCCAGGTGGGGGACCGTGGCCCCCAGGGCAAGGGCACCCTGGGTGCATCCTGCCGGTGGGTCCCCACATGAACTTGGGGAAGTTAATATATTCCTCCCGACCGGCCCATAACTGCCTTCACTCCAGGGGGTACCCGGTCCTAGCTTTGTAGAGATGGGGAGACTGAGGCACTGAGGGGTTTGGGGCGGCAGTCCTGGGAGTCTTGACCCGGTAGCACCTCTCACGTCCTCCTGGCGCTGATGGGGAAACCGAGGCACAGGATGGCTGAGTGGCTGGCTCAAGGTCACGGTGAGGGGTGCCGAGCTGGGGTGGGGACCCAGGTGGCCTCGTGCCCAGCCTGCTGCGGTTGGCCGAGGTGTCCTGCCTGTCCGCACATCCTCCTCGGCGTCTAGTGCTAAGTGCAATTTGGGGGCAGCAGAAGTCCCTGTTAATCGGTGTGGGAAAAGTTTGCTGGTGATTGACCACGTCCTGGACATCGGCAGAAGCCTCTGGGCCATCTCTGGCTCTCGAAGGCTGGAGTGGGCTGGAGGTCCCATGGGAGATGGGGCTCGGAGCGCCTATGGCTTTGGGGTCAGTCCCAGCACTCCCGGTCACACCGTGTTCCCAGGGCTGGCTGGGCTGAGCATCGGAGTCAGGGAGGCCAGCCTCCCCGCTTCCTGTCCCTCTGCCACTGGTCACTTTCCCTCTGTGTCAAGTGCCGGCCCAGACACCCTCCAGAGCCCACTGTCCCCTGCCATCCCGATACTGTCCCCTGGCGTCCTGCATCCTCGGGCAGAAAGTTGCATAAAGGGCTGTCTTTGAGGCAGACTCTGGGACAAGGGTAGCCAGTGTCCTGCCGCGGGGGGCAGGGAGCGCACCCAGACACCCCCTTAGTTGCCCAGCTGTGGGGTTGGGCCCTGGGGCGGAGGGCAGAGACCCCGGGCTGCAGAGGGACAGCCAGGCCACTGCGGAGCGGGTTCCCTGAGCCGCCTGCCCTGCCGGTCACATGTGGGTTTGATTAAGGGCTCTTCCCTGCGGCTGAGCGGGGGAGCCCAGCGGGCATGGGGGGCCCCCCACTGGGTGGGGGGGCCCAGTGGGCGGGGGGATGCCCAGCATGCAGGGGGCCCAGCGAGCAGGGGGTGCTGCGGGCGGGGGGGCCAGCGAGTTGGGGGGCAGCGGGCAGGGCTTTCCTGGCCCAAGTTTTTGGTTTCAGCTTTGGAATCTCCGTCCCAGGCATAGCCTGTCCTTTGTTCTAGCAAACCCCAAACACATGGGGAGCCTCAGATGGGGACAGAAGGGGGTGGCTGGGGCTGCCTGCGGCCCCCCCTGCCCCGGGGCTGTGGGCAGGACCCCGGCCGGGGGAGGGAGGAAGCCCCCGGTGCCTGGCTCTGGCCGGCCGCTTGGACACCTCCTGTTGCCAAGCTGACAGCCCTGTTCTGACCAGCTGACCGAAGGCCTCGGTGGCCTAGGGACCCCCCAGGAGGTTTGCCATCCCGGGGTGGCTGGCCTGGAACCCGGGCCGGGGGACAGGGTGTGTGCTGGACACGGGAGGAAGGGTGGTGTTGGGCCTCAGGTCCACGGGCAGCCAGGAATGGCGATTTCCCAAAAGTGCCGGTCCCGGGGACAGCGGCCTGGGGTGGAGGTGCAGGGTCAGCGAGCAGGCCTGACGCAGGAGGCAGTCCCACGGGCAGGACACGAGACCCAGGCCTGGTTGGGTTAGTAACAGATCAGCGGTGGTGGCAGGTGGAGATGGGGAAGCGCAAGGGCAGGGGGGCCGTGCCCGGGAGAGAGGGGCACGCACAAAAGGCCGGCAAGGAGGGGGTCAGAGCGAGGGCTGGGCACACTGGAGGGGGGGACGGGCGGTCAGCGGGGGAGCTGAGCGACGGATGTACTCCAAGGGGGAGCGGGGACAGGCGCAGACACTCGCGCCCGGCGGCCTCGCACCTGCACCAAGGCACTGAGTATGCGGCTCTGTGGCCCAATGACTCTCCCGCTGCGCAGTGCTCTCCCCGCACTCTGACGGCGGGCGGGCGCTGCCGAGGGAGCCCAGCACCCACCGTCGCCGCCGTGGTAGGGCGGGGCCCTGCGGTCCGGTCCAGCCACCAGGCCCCGCTCCCGCACAGGCCGGCTCTCGGCCGTCTGTCCGGCTGGCCCCCACCTGGTCGCCCCGGGGCCGGCCGCTCGGTGTCCAGGCTGGGGGTCCTGGGCCAGCCGCCCTCTGGCAGGGCTGTGTGCCGCTGAGCAGGGAAGCTTTGGGTGCGCCCCTCCGCCTCCGGCCGTGTGTCCCTGTGGAGCTTCGGGTTTTTGTCCGGGACACGCGGGGGTGCTGGGGGCCCCCGGAGGTGCGGTGTGTGTGCGGTGCCCGCTCGGATCCGTGTGGCGGGGTGATGCGTGTGCTCCGTGTGCACGGGGCCCTGGCTCTGGCGTGTTTGCACAGTGTGTCTGTGTGGGGAACGTACGTGGTGTCTGGGGGCGCACGTGCGTCTCTGCGTGTGCATATTTGTGCAGAGGGAGCACGGGGCCGTCCGGGGGGCGCACACATGTGTCTTTAGCGTATCTGGGAGTGGAGTGCACGTGTGTGTCTGCGTGTGCGGCCCGGCCCTGGCTGTCCCAGAGCCTCCGCGGAGGCGGCAGACCGTCCACACGGATGGCGGCACGGCTTGCTGCCCCCGTGCGCCCCGTGGTTCCTCCTCTGTCCCCTCCTGGAGCTGGCTGGGTCCTCGCCAGGGGGACGTGCATCGGTCCCGGGGGCCCTGCGCCTCCCGTGGTGCAGAGGAGCCATCGAGGTCCAGAGCTGGCCCCACGCAGGGCGCCCGCCGCCCCCAAGAGTGCTCCACCCGATTGGAGACCTGCCGCCCGAGTGGCCGCAGAGGCGCTGATGCGGGCTGGGCTCGGGGCTCGGAGCCCACCCTACCCAGGCAGGCCGGGCTTCAGCCGCCTGCCCTCACGTGGGGCTCGTGTGCCCTTGAACGGGGTTTCGTGTGCTTCTGCGTTGGGGGGGTGCGGATAGGAACATGGCGACTCGAGAAGCATCTTCCCCACGGCGGAGGTGCCGGGCATCTCTGGGCCCCATGGCCCTGCAGCCTCGCCTGGGCCTCTGGGGAGAAACGGCTTTGACTGGGCGATGCCGTATTTTGCTGTATGAGGGTTTTTTGTTTTGTTCGAGAGAGGGTAGCATGTCTGGCTTTCAGGGCTTGGAGAGCGAGGCCCCATGGGTCTGGGGCCTCGGGGCCGGAGGGCGGGGCCCGGGGATGCTGTGGGGAGCCCGAGAAACCTGGGCACGACCCCTGTGGAGTGGGGCCATGCAGCTCACGGAGCAAGGCCTGTGTGGCTGGGCAAGCGGCAGCCGTGACCCCTGGAGCTCAGAGGGAAACCCAGGCAGCTCCTGTGGGCAAAAATGGGGGGCCTCTGGGGCTGGGCCCCACGTTTGCACTGACAGGGACCGTGCCCCCCAAGAGCAGGGTGAGGGGCAGCGGTGCACGATGGGGTGTGGGATGGGGCACAGCGCTGAGGCACCCCAGCTGCTGGGGGCCGGGCAACGTCTGTCCAGGCCTGAAGCTGGGGTTCTGACGGGCGGGGGAGTCCTCCCTGTCCCCAGCCTCTGTCCCTCCCCACCGTGGACTGCCCTGGGCAGCGTCCACGTGCAGATGAAGACCGAGGCTTGGTGGCCGAGGCCCCGGACTGACTGTATCTGCAGCGGCTCTTGGCCTCCGCCTGCCTGGGGGCGCAGACCCCGGGCCCCCCGGCAGGGTCCTCAGGACCACGGGTGGAGGTTGCTCTTGGGATGGCAGGTGCATTAATGGCGGTCTGGGAGGCAGTGTTTCCGAGGGCCCGGCCCGCAACCCCTAAGCCAGGCCCATGTTTTCCCCATGACAACCCCCATGGCCCTTCCGCCCTCCTCAGGAAGCGGGGACACAGCCAGCCTTGCCCCGTGGTGTGGCTCTGGGGGGGGTTTCTCTTTTGGAGGTGGGCCCAGAGGGAGGGCTTGGCCGTGTCCCCCCCACCGGCTGCCGTGCCGGGGAAGGGGACAGCCACCTTTGTGCCTCCACACAGCGGAAAGCCAGATGTGCCCAGCACAGATGCTGGCCAGGTCTTAACCTTGGCCAGACTCTGAACTCTGGCGGGCCGGCCCTGGCCGGGGTCTCGCCCCCATGCAGACTGTCTTGCCCGACGGGTCAGAGGGCTCAGCCGCCTGCCGGACCTGGGGACCATGGCTTCGAGGGGCTCCGTCCACCACGTGAGCCCGGCCGTCCCCTCAACTGTCCCCCGCCGCAGCCCTGCACCCTGTGTGACCTGCCCACCCCGCTATGCGTCCACCTCCCGGCGCTGGGCGGGGGCTGGGGGGAGGGGGGAGTGACTCATCCATGGCCACGGGGAATTCAGGCCCCATCGGATGTCCCCCCGCTCCTAGAGGCAGCCGTGTCTGCAGCTGGCTAAGGAGCACCTTGGGGGGCAGGGGGTGTCCGAGACCTGCATGCACCCGGGCCCCGGCCTACCTGAGACCGAGGCCCAGAGGTGGGGCTGACCCTGTGGCCCCCCGCCCCCACTTTTTGTGCCCACCCTGCCTCATTGTTTTTACCTCTTGCTTCAGGTTGTCCCCTGCACACAGGAGGCCATGCTCATCCTGACGCAGGCTGACCCTGCACCCCCTTGGGGCCCGTTTTTGGAGGCCCCGCCCAGCTCCCCAGCTCTAGGAGAAAGGTGGCCAGGTCTCAGATGGGGGAGATGTCTTCCTGACCCCTCAGAAAGCTAGGGGTGGGTGCTGAGGTCTTGGGGGCCCCCCTGGGAGGGGGAGGGTCTGGCCCTGCCCCCAGCCTGGGCCTCGGGCCCCTGCTGCCCTCTTAGGGCTGGCCTGGGCCTGTTCTTTGCTGGGATCTTGATACGGGCATCTGTCGGCCCCTTCGCTGTGAGCCGGGATTGGGTTCAGACCAGGAAGATGGTCCCGAGTGCCACAGGGGTGCACAGGGCCTTGGTGTGCTGCCCGCCTCACCCCTGCCTCAGTTTCTGGTCTGGGGAGGCGGCACAGCCCTCCCGCCCCCACCCCCATTTTGGGTGAGACTCCTAATTAGTTGCTTTGCTATTAGCGTCTAATGACTTGACAATGGCCCGATTGAAACTAATTAGCTGCAGGCCCGCGGTTGGCAGGGTGGGGGAGGGTGGAGGGCAGGGTTGGGTCCATCAGGGGCTGGGAGGGCTGCCTGGAGGAGTGCACACTGGCAGGCAGCCTGGCAGGGTGAACAGGAGCAGGGGCGAAGGTGTGGCAGGGGAGGGGGATGGGTGTACGTCTGAAAGCCTCAGGAGCTCTCTGTCTGGGAACCCATCCCAAGTCAGTCATTAACCCCTTAGTGAGAATTGCTGTCTCTATCTGCGGCTCCCATGGAGCATTTGCACATCATGCTTCCGCACGATGATGAGAGAAAATGCAAGCTTTGTCTTGCTTGCACCGGCTTGGTTTTGGGGTTGGGCCCCTCCCCCGCACAGGCGCCACCCTGAGCAGGGGCCAGGCGCCCGCCCCTGGTTTGCCCGCCAACTTGGAACTGGGAATGCCAACGCAGCAAGCCCATCGCTATTTTAGAGCCGGGGAGGGGAAAAAATGGTCCACTTAGGCCGCCAGAGCTTGGGTGGGGGTGCCTCTAGGACCCATCTGCCTGGGGTCCTCGCCCCACTGTGGGCCTCTGTTTGCTTCCTAGGACTCCAGCAGCTCAAAGACCTTGAGTCTTTGGGCCTGTGCTGGCAGCGAGGGAAGGGGTGAGGAGGAGGTGGACCCCCATGGTCCAGGAGAGCAGACAGCAGACTATGTAAAGGGAAAAGTATGATGATGTTGAACGAGATATGGGATGAGGTGCAAGTGGCGGGTGCCAGGCAGTGGGGAGAGCATGTGCAAAGGCCCTGGGGTTGGAACAGGAGCAGCAGGAAGGCAGGTGTGGCTAGAAGGGAGTGAGCTGGGAGCAAGCACAGGGCAACCAGGGTGCGGACAGTGGGGCCTTTGGGCCTCATGACCTGGGAGGACTGTGGGTTTTATTCTGAGCGATGGGGAGCTTTGAGCCAGTGGATCACAAGGTCTGATTTACATTCAGGAAAGTGAGCCCTGGATTTTGGGAGGCCAGGAGCCTGGCCTGCCTGGAGGGGCCCACGCATCCAGCCGCTGAACAAGCAAAGCAGCCTCGGTTTCGGACGTTTTTTGGAAGATGAAACGGGAGGGGAGAATGATGTTGGTCCGATGCAGGGGAGGAAGGCAGACATCCTGGGAGAAGCACAGGCAGGGGCGGTGTGGGGAGAGCTGGTGATGCTTCGGCAGCCCCACTCTCCAGAGTCCATTCGTCTTGAGAAAGGCCCTGCAGAGAGCTAGGCTCTCCTCTTTCAAGCTGAGTGTGTATCCCCTGCATCATGCCAGGGATGAGAGGGGAAACTGAGGACCAGAGGGGGCCAGGGCCAGGACGTCATCACCTTCAGCTTGGCCCTACACTCCCTGTCGCGCACCCCCCTCCTCCCCCTCCCCACCAACCCCGTGGTTTCCCTATCTCCACCTCCCCTGCAGGGCTGGGCATGGGTAGTCCTGGCAAGCGCTTGGCCATGGCTGTCATCGATTGGCTGATCAATGGGGCTTTCAATGGGCTGGGAAGGAGCAAAAATTACTTTTGAAAAAGCCTGGAGTGGCTTTTGCATCGATCTCGCCCAAGCGGCTGGAGAACACAGCCAGTCTGCAAGACACCCCTGCTTGGCCAGCTGAGGGGCAGCCCCAGGGGCGGGCAGCGTCGCTGCCTGACCCTGTCCCAGGGCTGCCCTGCCTCTGGGCAGGGCCTACTGTGTACATGCTTGGAGATCCCCCGTCAGCCTCTGTATGGCCTCGCTGTGCAGAGCTGGAAACTGAGGCTTTGAGAATGAACCACGAGACCTAGCTGGGTGCAGACTTGTGTCTGAACACGGAACTCTCTGCTGCCCCATCTGACCCCACTTCCGGAGTCTCTTTGCTTTACACACTGAATCTGTAAACACCATCCCACCTCTGTGGGGGTGGGCTGAGCTCCCCATTCCTGGACAAGCCCACGAGCAGGGAAGGGGTTGCTGGTGAATCTGCTCCCTCCGACGCTCTGACCAGGAATTCTTGGCGCCTCCGTCTCAGCCACAGGCTTGAAATCACGAAATCTCTCTTGTCAGACTGGGAAACTGAGGCACAAGCGAGCAAGGTCTCCTGCTTGCCTCACTCCCACCTCTGGAGCCCCAGGAGCCCTCTCCCTGACCTGGTGCAGAGCCTCAGGGGCCACAGGGAGGCCCACCGACGCCATCTGATAATCCAGCCGCCCCTTCAGGTGCCCGCTGTGCCGGTCAGTACGCCCAGCATGGGGTCCACACCGCCGCTCCCTCGGACTGGCGCGGCTGACACGGTGGGCACAGAGGCATGGCATGGCCACGCTGGGATCCAAGGAGCCGGGGCCCTCCCTGCCGTGGACCCTCCCTGGGGCTCAGCTTCCAAGCCTGTATAGAGAGGGAGAAGGGGCAGCCTGGGGAGCCTGCTCCCAACCCTCCCCTGCTCGGGCCTTTTATCTGCTAATAAGCTCCTCTCCGGAGGCACCCTTGTCCCACCTCACATGACAGGGACCCAGGGGACCATGCCCGGGAGATCTAAGGCCTCCTGGCCCTCTAGCCTGAGGCAGTGCTGGTGGGGGGAGCCGCCTGTCCCTCTCCCAGCCGACCTCCCTCCTCGCCAGATGAGGCTGGGTCTGGGGGAGGCCGTGGCTCCCCAAGGAAGGGGTGCAGGCTGCATGGCAGGTGCAACCTCCAGGGCAAAGGCTGGGAAGCAGGGCTGAGGGGCAGAGGTGTCGGGACTGGGGGAACCTGAGGGGGTGACCAAGAGGTTGGAGGGGGCAGTTGCCAAATTCTAGAGGCTCTGGAGGGAGGATCCTGGACTTGCTAGGGTCACAGGGGACTGAAGGAGTTGAGGCTGGGGGGTCCAGCCCAGAGCAACTCTGAGCTGGTCTGGGGAGGCCTTCACGCCAAGCCCTGCCCCCCCGCAGGGACACTGAGGCTAGGAGAGGGGTCAGAACTAGCCCCGGGGGGCCCCAAACACTCAGCCTGTGTCCCCACACCACCTTGTACCTTCTTGGCAGGCAGATCTACAGAAGGAAAGCTACGGGGGCTGCACGTGGGGGGCAGCATGGGGTGCTGCCTGGAGGAGGGGACATGCAGTCAAGCAATAGCGTTTTTCCGGAGAGGGCCTTGATAATGGGGGCACAGCCTGCTTGCCACAGAAGGGCCCAGATGTCCGGCCTGCGCAAGGGAGAGGGGGTCCCAGTCGCGCGACACCTGCTTGGGGGCCTGCGGTTACCCAGAATGCCTGGCGACCGCCCCTCCTCCCCAACCCCCACCTGCTTGTGGGCGGGAGGCGCAGGGCGCCCGCGGCGGCCTGGAGTGGAGGGCGTGCGGTGCGGGGTGCGAGGCGGGCACGTGGGCTCGCGCCCTGGAACTTGTCCCCGTTCTCCCGGCCCCCCCCCGGCCCCCCAGCCCCCGCCCCCTGCACTGACCCAGCCCCCCCTCCTGCCTCCCTCCCCCCCCGACCGGCCCCCCCACGCGCGGACCGCCGGGCCGCAGGTTCCACGCGGGCGCGGCGGACGACGGCGGGGGCTACACGGTAGAGGTGAGCATCAACGACTACCTGGACATCTACTGCCCGCACTACGGGGCGCCGCTGCCGCCGGCCGAGCGCATGGAGCGCTACGTGCTCTACATGGTCAACGGCGAGGGCCACGCCTCCTGCGACCACCGGCAGCGGGGCTTCAGGCGCTGGGAGTGCAACCGGCCCGCGGCGCCCGGGGGGCCGCTCAAGTTCTCCGAGAAGTTCCAGCTCTTCACGCCCTTCTCCCTGGGCTTCGAGTTCCGCCCCGGCCACGCGTACTACTACATCTGTGAGTGCGCGGGGGCCCCCGGGGGCCGGGGGCGGGGGGGGCGGGGAGGAGAGGTCGCGGGAAGGGAGGTGGGGACACGGGCGGAGGGGGCCAGCGGAGGGGGCTGCGGGGGCCGGGGGCGCCGGGGCTGGTGGGGGAGAGCGGGGGCATGTGTGCTGGTGCTGGAGGCGGAGGCTGGGTATGGGGAGATGGGGTCTGGGCTGGACTGTACTCCTGGGCCCCCCTCATCCTGCCCCGGCCTTTGTCTCCCTGGGGTCAAGCTCTTGAATGGTATCATCCTTCCAGCAAGCCCCAGAGGCCTCACTCTCAAGAGCCCCCATTTTGCAAATGGGGAAACTGAGGCTCAGAGCGGAGTTGAGAGTCCAAACCCACAGCTTCCCTTCTGCGATCTCAGTTTCTGGATCAGGCCACTGGGCCTCTGGGTTGGGGGAACGGATGGCCCCACCATCAGCTTGTTCCATACTTAGACCAGGGGTGCCCCCACCATTGCAGCGAGGAGGGAAACAGGCATAGGGAGTCTGGTGGGGGAGGGGAGCATGGTCAAAGCCAGGGGGGAGGGCAGAGCCTGTGTTCTGCCCATCACACCCTGGCTCGGGCAGGGGTCTCCCAGGCCCTCCCCCAGCATCCTCCCCTCCCGAGTCTGCCCCCATCAGGCCCACCTGGCCCAAGATTCCCCAGGGACCGTGGAAGCTGCTTTTCAAGGCTTGGGGACACTCAGGCACGCAAAACCCCAGGCTGAGGGTAGGCTGCCCCCGGCTCTGCTGCGCATCAGGGGGGTCCCAAAGGGCCTCCGTGTTCCTCTCCATAAAGTACTGATGGCAGGGTCTGGGGAGGCAGGAGCACAGCAGAGCTGGGCCTGGGTTCGAGACCGGATCTTGCTGTGGTCTTGGCAGTTCTTTACTCTCCATGAACCTTAGCCAGGAACCTGGGAGTCTGGGCATTGCCCCCCACCAACACGGGGGCCTCTGGGAGCCCAACTTGTCATTGGGCGGATGCCTCTTCAGAGGCGCTGAAGCACTGAGGGATCGTGGGGATCCCCATTCCTCAGCATCTTGGGGGCCTCTAGGGAGCCAGGTGGGGAGCGGGGCTCTGCCCCCCGGGGCTGTGGGAGAGGCAGCCCCTCGCCCCCCTCATTCCTGCTGCGTCAGATTAAACTGAGAAGGCCCCATTCTTCCTTTCTGCTCTATTTGGATTTTTTCCTTTTAATTCAAGGAAGAAACGGGTGGAGGAAGGGGGAAGAAGGTGTTTAAATTAAGTCCTCGTAATATAAGAAAAATTACATTTTTTCTTTCCAGGACGGGAGTTTCGTAAAGATAATTATTGTACTTACCCGTCCTGTCTTTATGACGAATGTTATTTTTATTTCGTGCTTTTTTATCTTCATCTCCTGGCGTGAGGGGCTTTTGGGGGGGGTGGGCAGAGGGGGCAGCCAGCGTGAGGACAGGCGGTCCGGGCTATTTCCATGTGCGTGAACGGGCTTCACGTATGTGGAACCCCACTGGCCCCCACCGGCCTCCAGGCCTCCTTCCCCTCCCTGTCCTGCGCCCCAAGTCCCCTTCCCTCATGACTCATTGCTGGTGCTGCTCTACCACCCCCGTCCCCTGCAGGGTGCTTGCCATGTGGGCCAAGAAGCAGGGAGCAATAATGGGGGGATTTTAGGCATGAGGACCGAATGTGCTTCTGCCTCCCTGTGGCCTCCAGCAGGGTGGGTGTCTTTCCGGGGGAGGTGGGGAAGCAGCCTCTCTCCCAGGGGTTACTGGCTTCTGTTGGCTCCCAGATGGAGGACATCATTTCCAAAGCCCTTACTGTGTGACAGATGAGGCCCAGATAGAGGGTGACTTGCCCACAGGCACCAGAGAGCAGGTATTTGATCCCAGATCAATCATTTGGTTATAGTGATTTTTTTGCTGATCCATTCAAAACAACCGTATTTTTGTTTATCACCTTTGAACCTTGCCCTGTGTTGCCTTGGGGTGAGATGGAACCAGGCAGACACCCCCATTCTCTGGGGTCAGGGTTCAGCAAAGGGAGGGGCAGGGGGAGTGTGCAGGAGGACTTCTGGGAAATAGAGGGCATTGTGTCTGGGGCTTTGATGTGTGATTAGGAGTTTTATGGATGGAAACTCCCATAGCCTTGGTCCAGGGTTGAGTTACCAGTGCGGGGAAGGCGATATAGCCCCAGGAGGTCTCTGGCACTGACAGCCCCCTACTCCGCCAATCCCCATCCTCCTCTCTTCCAGCTGCCACGCCACCCAATGTTGTGGACCGACCCTGCCTGAGGCTGAAGGTCTATGTTCGGCCGACTAGTAAGTGCTCAGGGCGCCACCCCTGTGTCCTGAACCCACAGAACCACTCAGTGGTCAGCAGAGCAGAGTTCTCAGACCACAGCCCTGGGAGTCCCACGACCTCAGCCGTGGCTGGGGCAGCCCCTGCCCCGAGCCTCCGTTTCCCCATCTGTAAATGAGGACAACATTTCAGACATTTTTTTTTTAAGATTTTATTTATTTATTGACAGAGAGAGACACAGTGAGAGAGGGAACACAAGCAAGGGGGAGTGGGAGAGGGAGAAGCAGGCTTCTCGCGGAGCAGGGAGCCCGAGGTGGGACTCGATCCCAGGACCCTGGGACCATGACCTGAGCCGAAGGCAGTTGCTCAACAACTGAGCCACCCAGGCGCCCAACATTCCAGACATTTAAGAGTGAAGGTGAAGTGCAGGACCCGGCCCTGTGCTGAGGCCATAGCCCCCTTTCATCCAAGAGTGAGCATCAGGAAAGTTCCCGAGATAGACCTAAGGGCCCGTGCCCTGAGCTCTTGAAACATCATAGCCACATCCAAAGAAAAGGGGGTCTCCGCAGCCCCTTGTGACCTCACCCAGGTGCCAGGCACACATGCCGGGGCACCTGCTGTTTGTCATGCTCTGCACAGGAGGCCCAGCCCCAGTGAAGATGGTCAGAAATGTCCCAGCTGAGGTGCGGCTGAGGTTGATAAGCTCCAGGAAGCCGAATGAGGGTGTGGGGGTGCAGATGGTTAGGGAGGGGGTGAGGGGGGTTGGGGCCACCTGATGACCATTCTGTCTCCGTGTCCCCCCAGACGAGACCCTGTACGAGGCCCCTGAGCCCATCTTCACCAGCAATAACTCATGCAGCGGCTTGGGCAGCTGTCGGCTCGTCCTCAGCACTGTCCCTGTGCTGTGGACCCTCCTGGGCTCCTAGTCCCAGCCCACCTGGATGCCCCGCCTAGAGACTGGATAGAGACTCCAATTCTCCCACGACTGGTGCTGCCCCTGCCAGGCAGGGGGCCGTCCACCGCCCCAGGGCCAGTCCTGGGGGTGTGTGGCTGAGGACCCCGAGGCCCGAGAGGCCGGGTAGCTGGCCAGACCCTGGCCAGGCCAGCTCTTCTAGAGTTCTGGAGAACCCAAGAACCTCTCAGCAGTGTTTTTCTTTTATGGCAGAATCAGAAAGACTTGAGTTTTTAATTTAATTTATTCCTTGCTGTTGCCAGTGACTTTCGGAAGGAAACAGAATGGGCGGGGCGGGGCAGGGGGTGGGGGGGCGTATGGCCCCCTGGGGCATGGGCATCAGGAGACCCCTGGTCTGGTCACTCCATTTGTTGGGTCCGGGCTGGAGCCCACCCTGGACCTCCCACGCACCCTTGGGACAGGCCGGTCTGAGACGGAAGGGTGAGTGACAAGTGCCCCCCAGGCCCGGGTCCAGGAATCGGAGCCCGCCTCAGACCCTTGTGCCCTGCCCTACCCTCCTTGCTCCTGGTGATCCTTTCCCAGAGTGGAAATCCAGGATGTTTCACCGGGGGGCCCCTTCAGAGTCACAGCCCCCCGAGTCTTAGAACTGCTTGCCCCCCTCCCCCCAGCCTCACCTGATCACCTCGAGGCCAAGAAGACATGACATTTCTGTAAATAGAGCCAGCAAGTATATACTGTGATTTATTTTTACTGTATGCCTAAGGACGTCCTGGAAAGTTTCTTTTTTCTCACCCCTTCTTGGGAGAGGGGCACCTTTTTTTTTTGGCGGGGGTGGGGGGGTGGGGGGACTTTTTAGAGTAGAAGCCACACTTCGCAATAAGCTGGATTGTCTGTCGGAGCCCCTCCCCCTACTCTAGGACCTAATGACGTTTATAAGAGAAAACAGGACAAAGCAGAATGTGGGGGCCACCCCCAGAAAAAGACACCCCCCTGACACTTTAAAGAAGCAAACAGCATTTATATGGATTTCATATTTCTACCCGCCTTTCCTGATCTGTGTTTTCTATATATTATATATACGTATATGTCGTGCGGCCACCATGAGGCTCAGGCACGCCGGGTGGGCTTTCGTAGGGCAGCGCGGGCTTCCCCCTCCGTTGCGATCAACTTTGGATTCTGTATTTTTTTATAATAAAACGAGCATAAACCTCAAGGGTGTGCATGTGTGTTTGGGCCCACTGACCCCAATTGGAGGGGCACATGGACTGCAACTTTGGAGTTGTGGCTGGACTCCCCTGGGGAGGGGTGTCTTCGAGGAGCATCTGGGGTCAATCATGATGGGTTCTTGGGCGGTTTGGAGGCCAGGCCCTGGGATGAGCGTTTTACGGGGCGCTGTCCTTCATTGCCCTCCTTGGCCCTCAGTTCCCCCCCCTGAGAAATGGGAATAAGCCCCCTCTCCCCCCTGGGGCAGCTGGGAGGAGGGAGGGAAGAGACTGTGAACTCAGCAGGAACAAGTCGGAAGCCAGGACCCCAGGGCTGATCAAGGCCCCCTGCTCCCTCCTCCATGCTGGGGTTCAGATTCCATCATGGCTCTTTCAGGATCCAACCACATTCTCTGACCTCTAGGTCTCCGAGCGCTGCTGCTGTGTGACTCAGTTTCCCTAACTGCCCAGGCCAGGGTAGGGGTCTGTCTGTTGCCTCTTAATCCCTTTATGGCTTTGCAAACGGCATGTGTTGGGGGCTGTGGGGTCCCAGGGGCCTTCACCGCAGCCTTGCCCCAGATAGGGACACAGGGAGGTTGGGGGCCACCCAGCAGGGCCAGTGGACGGGGGTCCTCTCAGCTGCTTGTCCCCTTGGTACCACCTGCCAGGACCGCATCCTCTTGGGCACAATTAGCAGGGAGGGAAGGCTCTCGGCTAATTAATTCAGCCGAGCGGGGCCCAGCGACAGGGACTGCCTCTTAATGAACCCAGTGAGCAGCACAAAGATCCCTGTGTGCACCCCGCCCGCCCTGCCCAGTGTCGCGGGATGGACGATGGACACCCCGCGGATGTGCTGAGCACCATGGAGGCCCTAAGGATCCCCCATTCCACAGTGAGGACCCCGAAGCTCAGAGAGGGAGGAGGACTCCCTGAGGCTGCTTTCCCAAGACCCCTTGCCACAGGGGAGGGACGACTACACAGGGACCATGGGGCGGAATCCTAGCAACTGACTTTAATTTTCTTATTAAAAAAAAGTTACTGAGATATAACTCACATACCACACCATCCATCCATGTAAAATGTTAGTACATTCACAGGGTTGCACAACCAGCTCCACTATCTGATTCCAGAATTCTCACCATCCCCAAAGGCAACCCCGTCCCTGTCATGTCACCCCCACCTTTGCCCCACCCCCCGGCCCGCCCCCCGGCCCCCACGAGCCCCCTTCCCGTCCGTGGATGAGCCTGTTCTGAACGTGTCACCCACGTGGACTCACACCCCGTGTGGCCTTCCGTGTCTGGTTCCCTCCCTGAGCGTCGTGGGCTCGGGGTCCGTCCCCGGGGCCGCGCGTGTGGGCGCCTCGCTCCTGTTCTTGGCTGAGGAACACTCCAACATGTGGATATATCACATTTTCGTTATCCTTTCACCAATTTATGGACATTTAAGGTGTTTCCAGCTGGCTATTATAAGGATTTTTAAAAAGATTTTATCTATTTACTTTGAAAAAAAAGGGGGGCACCTGGGTGGCTCAGTTGGTGAAGCCTCTGCCTTCGGCTCGGGTCATGGTCCCGGGGTCCTGGGATCGAGACCCGTATCGGGCTCCCTGATCAGCGGGGATTCTGCTTCTCCCTCTCCCACTCCCCCTGCTTGTGTTCCCTCTCTCGCTGTGTCTCTCTCTGTCAAATAAATAGATAAAATCTTAAAAAACAAAGATTTTATCTATTTATTTGAGGGGGAAGGAGCAGGAGTGGAAGAAGGGGCAGAGGGAGAGGGACAAGCAGGCTCCCCACTGAGCAGGTCCCCTGGGATCACTACTTGGGTGGAAGAAGAGGCTTTACTGACTGAGCCCCCCGGCACCCTGAGGATCTTTTTTAAGACAAAGGTATTTTGTTGTTTTTTTTTAAGATTTTGTTCATCTGAGAGAGAAAGAGTGCACCACAAGCAGGGGAGAGGGGCAGAGGGAGAGAGAGAAGCAGACTCGCCACTGAGCAGGGAGCCCGATGCGGGGCTCGATCCCAGGACCCTGGGACCATGACCTGAGCCGAAGGCAGACGCTTAATGACTGAGCCCCCTTCTTAACACAAAAAGTGACCTCAGATGGGTAAGCACAGAAATAGCTTTGTTCCCACGTCAGGGTCTTGGCACATGCTGTTCCTGCTCTCTGCTATACCCTTCCCACAGGTCACTGATTGGCTGTCTCCCCCAGACCCTTCCGACTAGGTCAAATGTCCTCTCAACCTCCCTGGCCACGGGGCCGCTCAGCCCACCCCCCTCGAGTGGAATCTGATTCTTATCTGCTCTCCCCCGCAGGCTGGGAGCTCCCAGGGGGCAGGGCCAGTCCTGTTTGGTCAGCACCGGGACCCAGTGCCCACAGCTGGGGGCTCCCCTTGGACTTGTCACCGGCTGCATGCACAGTCACGCTCACCCACGCACACCCCCGTGCTGCCCGGCACTTGCAGGCAGGACCTGGGTCTCTCAGCACCCAGCCGGGTGCGTCGCCAGCCACGGATCCCTGCCTCGGGGACCACGGTCACTGTGCGGGATGGCTGCTCACTCCCAAGGCTGCACGGGGCACAGTGAGGCCCCTGTGGCCAGGACCCCAGCCTCAGCCGGAAGACGGGTACCTCCCTGCAGGGCCCCCGGCCAGCCATCCGTTTGCGGGTCCCAGCGGAGGGAAGGAATTTCCCCCCAAGGCTGATTCCTGCTGCCTTGGTGCCCCACCACGGGGAGGGGGTCCTGAAGTTCCCCCAGCCCTGACGGCTGCTCTGGGATGGAGCTGGGCCGCCGGTCAGATTTGGGGCTGTCTTGGCTTGGGGGGTCAGGCCTCCATCACAGGACAGGGTCTGGTGGCCCCTCTCCGTCTGCACTGGAGAAAAAGCCCCAGGCCCCAGTACCCCTTGCCCTCAGGACTGACCGGGGCCACCCTGACTGTAGGGGTCCCCTGGAGCCCCTTGATCACAGTCCCACAGCCAGAAGCCCCCGCCGCCCCTGCTTTCCACAACAAGTGAAGGCCACGGTCTCATCTGCAGGGTCCTCACCCCTGTGCCTCCCGCCAGCACCTGCTCCCCCGGGGACCCTCTGCCCCCCTGGGCGCACCCACCCCTACCTCTGGGCCTGTGCCCTCTGCCTGGTGCGCCCTTCCCCTGGCCCACAGCCTCCCCAGATCTCGTCTGTCACCTCCTCTAGGCCATCACCTCCAGGAGGGCAGGGATCCCTGTCTCCGCTGGTCACTGCCCCGTCCTCAGGGCCTAGAACACGCCTGGTACATAGTAGGAGCTCCATGAATTCTTGCTGATGGAGCGACTGAGCACGGGAGCTGCATAACTAGACAGAGAGAGAATGTAACAGACGAGTTGCTTCCCAAGGCAAGGGCAGCGCCCCCAGCATTTTGGGCTCCTCTACGGTGTGCGGTCAGTGCCGGGCCCTTCCCTGGTCTGCGGGCCCTCGTGGCCTCCGGGCCCAATACTGGGGGCACCTATGGGCCATGGGAGGAGGCCACACTGTTGGGGCCCCTGACCCGGGTTGCAGGTGGCCAGGAGGCCACGAATGGACAAAGACAAAGCAAGTCCACAGCCCAGAAGCCCCCGAGGAACCATAAATCACAGCAAGATGACATACAAGCCGGAAATTAAGTGGCCGCAGCCGGGCCGGTGTGGCCAGCGGGGCACACTGCCGTGGGAGGGGCTCCTGTCCCCTCCTGGTCCCCTCCCCGGCGGCTGGGGCTGCGTGTGGCCCGAGTGCCCAGCACAGGGCAGGTGGCAGAGCCACCAGACTGATGGGCGAGCCAGGCATTTCGTGGCCCAGACTTTCAGAGGCTGCGGGGGGAAGCACAGGGGCGTAAGGAGCTGGTCCGGGAGCCATGGGAGGCTTTGGGGCAGGACTGGAAGCCCAGGAGGGGTGGACTGGGGGGTGCTGAGCATGAGGACCTGGACCGTCTCCAGGGAGGCATCCAGGAGGCCGCTGCACACTTCGGTGCCTCCCTCCCTGCACAGTGCCCTGGGGGAGCAGAGCCCCTGCCCGTGGCCACCGTGGATCCTCTGCACACTTACGGGAACCTCGGGGTTGCCTGCTCAGTGGTGGAGACCGGGATGTTTGGGGTGAGCCCCCTCCCTCTGAGGCCAGAGATTGGGAGAAACTCTCTGCGTGGGGGGGTTGCTGCTTACCTGGCAGCCGCTGACCCCCACCCCTGATCCAGAAACAGAGGCCCAGAGGCCTAGAGGCAATGGATCCAGGCGCCCTCATGGAAAGTGCAGTCTGGGGGGACACTGAGTGGCGGGGGGGACTCCTCTCCTGTGCCGATGGGGACAGAAGCCCCACCAGGTCCTACCGGTCCTTGGAGTGAGTCCAGGGTGAGCCACAGGCCTCTGTGGGATCAGGATTTGGATCTGAATGGGGCCTAGGGCAGCCCAGGGAATGAGATCAGGGTCCCCCCACCAGCAGCCAGGAAACATTCGTTTGGTTCCCACTGGGCAGTGTTGGGGACCTCTGGGGCTGCCCTCTCCCTGAAACTCTGATGTACCTGCTTGGGTTTGGGAGCACCGGAGCTCTACTGTGGGTTCAAGTCCAGACCCCCCCATAGGCGGTGAGGCCTTTCCCTCTGGGCCTGGGGCGCTGGCCTGACTTCCGGGGTGCGGATGGGAGAAGTTTCCAGGAGAGATGTGAGAGTCATTTCCCAGGATCCTCCGCCCCCAGCCCTCTCTAGCTCCAGCTCCCGAAGGGGCACACTGATGGAGCGCAGGGGGTGAGGGGGTGTTACTGACGGCGCTTCCCAGAGCCCCCACCCCCACCCCCGCCAAGGCTCCTCCCCTGGGGCTCCAGCGATCGTCGGATTGATCGATTACTGACACCTCCGAGGGGCTGCCCCTGTCAGACGAGCGGGAAACCGAGGCACGGGTCAGGCACATTGCCCCAGCCGGGAGAGGGGTCCTGGGGGAGGAAGAGGAGGCGAGAGGCGGTGGTTCCGGCCCCAGCCGCCCCCCTCACACCAGTTTGCGGGCTCTAAGTGCTAAAAAGCCTATTGCGGTCGCTGGGAGCAGCGGCGCGGGTGCGGGCGGGCACCGAGACGGGGGCGCCCCTCCAGAAACGGCCCTGGACCTGAGATAGGCGGGAAGCCCAGGAAAGGCCGGCGCCCCCACCCGCTCCCGAGCTCTAGCCCCGGGACCAGGCCCCATCCCTCCCTTGAGGCCCCGCCCCCTCTCCCCTGGCCCCTCCCCATCGCCCTCCCCGGCTCGAGCCCGGGACCAGGCCCCACCCCCGCTAGGCCCCGCCCCCTGGCCCTGGCCCCTCCCCATCGCCCTCCCCGGCCCCAGCCCAGGACCAGGCCCTACCCCGCTAGGACCCGCCCCCTCTAACCCAGGCCCCGCCCCATCGCCCTCCCCGGCTCCAGCCCAGGACCAGGCCCCACCCC
>NW_023270855.1:58171901-58187883 GCF_011800145.1 Mirounga leonina | reverse complement strand
CGCCCCATCGCCCTCCCCGGCTCCAGCCCAGGACCAGGCCCCACCCCCGCTAGGACCCGCCCCCTCTAACCCAGGCCCCGCCCCATCGCCCTCCCCGGCTCCCTCCCGGGACCGGGCCCCACCCCTCCCGCGAGGCCCCGCCCCCTTCGCCAGGCCCCTCCCCACCCCTCACCGGGTGCCTTTCGCTGGGGCTCGCCGGGGCTCCCGCCGGCCAGCCCTTCCCTCCTCCGTGCCTTTGCCCGGGCCGGTCCCCCAACGGGCGCTCTGTTCCCTGCGCTCTCTCCCTTTTGAAAGAGCATCGTCTCCCCCTTCAGGTCCCAGCTCCTCGCTCGGGGCCTCAGTTTGCCCATTTACAAACTGAGGGCGTGAGCTCCGGTCTCTGGGAGGAGACTGGAGGGGAGGCCTGGTTTTCTTCTTCCTCCCATTTTGGCCAGCTTTGTCTGAGCCACCTTCCCCCGGAGGACTCGGTTTCCCCATTTGTGTGATGTGATGCATCTGCCACGCCCATGAGACCCATCTGAGACCCATTTTACAGATGGGAAAGCTGAGGCCAGAAGGGGTCGCATCCAGCCCCAGGCCCCACAGCGGGCACCCGGCTGTCGTGTCGGCGCCTGAGGGGCCGTTAGCAGGGATGGGGGTGGGATGGGGGAGGGCCTGATTGTCCTCACTCCAGCCCGGGGGAAGGGGCCGGGCCTCCCACCCCAGCAGCCCCGGTAAGCAGCACAGGGGAGTCTGGAATCATTTTCCTTGTAAAGTGATGCAGTGTGGGCTCTGAGGAGCCGGCAGGCCTGTGGGGGGGCGGGACAAGGGGCACCTGAGTGGGCCGTGGGCGAGGTGGGGGGCTGGACCCTAAGCAGCCCAAATTAGAGCCTGTTATTTTCCTGCCGTGGGGCACCCCCAGAGGGGCTCTCCACGGCACCTGCTTGGGAATGCCCCCTGGCCCTTCTCCGCGGCTTTGCCCGGCCCCACCCCTGCCAGGCGCCAGAATTATGGTTTTCTGTCTCTCTGCTCCCCTCTGCGGCCTGAGTGTTCACGAGGGGATGCTGCCAGAGTCCCGCGCACTGGTTAGTGTCACTCCTCACGCCTACCGCCAGGCTGCAGTTCTACATGGCACTGTGGCCGGGAGGGGAAACTGAGGCACGGATTGGTTAGTCGCCGGCCCTGGCTGAAGGCACAGCTCCAGACGTCAGACCAGTCCGGGTTCTGGTGCAGCTCCCCGTTTGCTCACGTGGAAAATGGTGCAATGGTGGCACAGAGAGGGGGCTCAGAGCCTGGGATCCTCGGCGAGCTGAAGAGCTGTCCCCACAAGGCCAGGAACTTTGGTTCCTCCCTCCCTGCATAGCCCCAGTGTCTCGCACAAAGTCAGTGCCCCTTGCAGAACGTGTGTTGAATGGCTAAGTGTGTTTTGTGCGTGGACTCCAAATCAAGTGCTCTTTGTCACCAGCGGGGTGAGGCTGGAGGTGCTGGCCTCATTCTCCATTGTTCATGCCTTAGGGAGTGCCTGGTATGGGGGGTAGTTGGTGGGGAGCGGCCTCTCTCGGATGAGGGGGCAGCAGGGGCACTGCAGGAATCAGCTATGCGGGCTGGCAGATCTTGAAATTAAAATACATATATACACCAGGTAAATAAACCCGGCCCACATCCTGGTGACAAGTGGAATTAAATCGCCTCGTTGGGGACCTGGCAGCGATGGCTGGGGGGGTGGAGGGGTGAGGACACATCACTGGCTCTCTGTTGTCCTTCCCTGACCCCCGCAGCCTGCTGGGCACCTGGGAAGACACTCGGGATCAGGAAGTGAGATGAGGAGTCCAACACCCACATTCTTGAGCCTCGCGTGGGAGCCCAGGGGTCCCGCAGGCCGGGGGTAGGGTGAGGCCAGCTCCTCAGTTGGGGGGGTCCCCGCGCAAGTCACGTGCCCCCATCTGAACCGAAGACACCATGGTAGCCCTGGGTGTTGGGGGTGGGACAGGCAGGTCTGAGCCCTGGCCCGGCCCCTCATGGGCTGGGGTCAGCAGCAGATCCTCCTTGTGAGGTCCTGGCAGCCCCCATCACGCTGGATGCCAGGGAGACCCCACTCGAGCACACGGGGAGGCCCCCTGGAGGCCCGCACGGCTATGGGGTCCTCCCTGGCCCCTTCTCTTCTCCTGAGCCTGGCCCACAGGGGTGGAGGGGCGGGCGGGAAGGGAGTTTTCAATTAAGGAGCAGCTAATCGCCAGGCGGCAAGGCCCAGTAAATCTATTATGAAAAGCCTCTAAATGTATGTAAAACCAGCCTCTGACAATCCAGGGATTAGGCCACCAGGAGGGGAAACCGAGGCGAGGGCCGGCTGGTGGATTAATGAACGGAGCGGGGTCTCTTGAGGGTTGTGGGGAGCAGTCCCCAGGAGTTGAGGCAGAGGGGGAGAGGTCTTACTATGCAGAAGCCAGCACCCATTTTATAGCTGGGGAAACTGAGGCCCAGAGAGGCTCAGACCCAGCACACCCACTTGGGTGTGCACTTGGGGTGCTGCAAAGTGGACCCCTCTCCAAAGGTGGCCTTGATGGTGTGAAAGATCGGGGACCACACAGCGGGGGCTTTGACCAGACCAAACTGCTGGTGAGCCCCTGCCCCGGCCAATGAGGAGCCCTCCGGCAAGGCGTAGGATCCCAGGGCTGGGATTTCAGGGTCCCTGGACCTGGATGAAGTCACCATGGATGTGCCCACACCTTCGCTCAGCGTTCTGGGAACTCAGGTGGATGCCCAGCTTCATGGCCGGATGGACAATCGCACAGAGGAGGCCAAGGCTGGGGTGGGAGGACGGGGTGGCAGAGAGGGCTTCCATCTCTCCTTCTGAGGGCGGCAGGGAGCCCTGGCAGGGGTTTTAGCCCAAGTGGCCTTGGCCTCCCTCCCAGAATCTGCTGTGGGAACACTGACCCCAGTTCCCTCGGGCCT
This sequence comes from Mirounga leonina, assembly GCF_011800145.1. NCBI lineage: Eukaryota > Metazoa > Chordata > Mammalia > Carnivora > Phocidae > Mirounga > Mirounga leonina. Next base: position 58,184,952 of record NW_023270855.1, on the reverse strand, counting down.
CAGTTTCCCCAGCTCAGCCCCCACACTCCCCCAGTCCCATCCCACCCTCAGGATGCCTCTGCTCTGAGATGCCAGCCCCACCCACAGAGATCCTTCCAGGGACCCAGGTGTGTGGGGCGGAGGGTGAGATGAGACCCCGTGGCCCCATCCAGCAGAGCTCAGGGCAGGGAAACGGTCGGACACAGCCATTTCTGTGGGCCTTCCCTGGGCCCCTGGTCTGGCTCTGGTCCAGCCACCTGGGTGTACCTGCTGCCCAGGTGCTGGGGAATGAACAAGAGGTGAGTGATTCCTGGGCCCAGGCCCCCGAGTCCCTCTAGGTCCCCGGGGAGGTTGTGTGGGGGTGGGGAGGTCCCAGCAAGGCCGACCCAGGGTCTGGGCCTCACTGTGCGATGTGAGCGGCTGTGTGTGGCCCCCCCATGACTCAGTTTCCCCATCGTCACCACTGGGGCTGGCTTGAAGCTGTTCCCAGCGCTGGGGGGAGGAAGTTGGGGGTCTCCAGCACCCGCCCCCGCCCAGCCGTCAGTCAGGCCCGCTGGGCCCCTTCAAGTCGTCACGGCCCAGCAGTGGTCGGGGGAGGGATTATCCGGCCTGTCCAGGATGGACTCAAGTGGAACCGAGGCTGACGAGCGGAACGCGCCCCCGTGGGCCCAGCCTGCCCGCCTTTGTCTGCCGTTGGCCCCCGCCCACTCGCCGGCAGGGACATCATCTCTGCTGCTGAGCCGCGGGGCTCATGCTGGCCACGGCCCGCACGAAACCCCACGGGACCCTGAGCCCAGCGGCCTCCTGCGTGGCGGCCCGCCTGAGTCCCTCTCCCGGTCTCAGTGTCCCCACCTGCAGCATGGGTGCACCTACTGAGCATCGGATGGAGGCTGCGTGGGCAGAGGCGGCTGGGGGCGCGGACACCCTCCCAGGACTTTCCCAGGGGTGCTTGGCCGCCCCTCCACCCAGGCGCTCCACCGAGCCTTTGTCCGGGAAATCTGAGGTGGCAGGGAGAGCGGATCCGCTTGCCGCCTGAAAGGAGCCGCGGCAAATACTGTTGACCCCCGACCCTGACCCCCTAATCCTGGGCTGAGGCCCGCATGGGTGGGGGGCCCCGAGAGCCGGGTCAGGGTGTGACCCCCGCCCCCGTCGCCAAGGGGGGCTTCCGGGTCAGGGTCACAGGGGCTTCCGGGGAACACAGCTGCCCCATTGGCCACGTGTCTGGCCATCACCCCACAGAGGCCCGCAGGGGAAACTGAGGGAAGGCAGGTGCCGCCACCTCAGGGCTGGGCAAGCACGGGCCAGCAGCTGCCCTCTCTGAGCCTCAAAACAGCAAGTTCCTGGGAAGTCTGGCCTGACTGGGAAGGTACCTGGTTTCTGTGCCTCAGCAGAAACTTCTGGGCTAGGGCATGGCTAGGGGGGGTCCATGGCCCAGGGGCCCCCTCTAAGAAGGCCTGAGGAAACCCTCCCCTGGAGTACAAGAAGGGGCTCTGCCCCCTCCGCCCTCCCCTGCTCTAGATTCCTCTATAGCTCCCACTGTCTTCAAGACCGTTTTTCCCACCCGCCCGGACGAGGCACACCGAGCTTCGCGGCTTGGGCTCACATCTCCACTCGCCTTCCTTGGGCGAGCCCTGTCCTCTCTGGGCCTCCCCCGTGGACAGAAAGGGTACGGGAAGAGCCATGAGGAGCCACATTCGCCAGGCTGAGCCCAGAGCCAGGCACACAGCATGCACTTAAAGATGCACCTCGGGCGGTGCTGGACTACAGCTCTCTCCGCGTCCACCGACCCCGCAGGGCTGGCTGAAGAGCTAAGACGACGAGAGTCGGGCTGGCGCACAGTCCTGCCACGGGGGTGCTCCCGGAGGGGTGCTCGCGGAACCGAGGGGCGACGGAGCGAACGGAGGGAGGGCGTGTCCCTGCTTCTGCCAGCTGCCGAGCTTAGCCCCTCACCTTCCAGCTCCTGGGAGGCCGCCGCTAGAAGCTTCCACGGGAGATTAAACCATTCTCCACCGCTGGCCGGAATGCGTTCGCACGCTCGGGCGCCCCTGTGCTCCCTGGCGGCCACATGTCTGTTCCATCCTGCCGAGTTGTTCCCCACAATCAATTTCAATTTGGCCTGGGCTCTGCCTCTGCAGCCCGACCTCCTTGGGGGCTGGGGTTGGGGAGGGGGAAGCGGTGGTTTCCTCAGTCTACCCTGCTACATGCCGGGGCCCATCTGCTGATGAGAGGGCTCAGCTGTTGCTGCCCCTTTCCAGGCCTCAGTTTCCCCAAAATGATGGACTGAGGATGTGGGGAAGGGCAGTCTGGGGCCAGCCCTGTTTTCATCCAACCTCATGCATTTCTGGGGTGCCAGCTGTGTCCTCGATCCCGTGTAGAAGGCCAGAGACACCGTGGGAACCAAAGTGGAAAAAACTTGAATGAAGCAGGGTAAGGGGGCATGTGGGGCTTTCCTGGCAGGGGGAGTAGCATGTGCAAAGGCCCCGAGGCAGCAAGGAGCACAGCGCTGGAAAGAACATAAGGAGAGCTGTGTGGTGGAAGCCGGTGAGAAGAGAGGAGCCGGGGGGAGGGTGGATGGGGCTGGATGACAATGATGATCAACAGCCAACATTTACTGAGCACCTACCACATACCCAACATTGACCTATGGGCTTTCCCTGCCTCACCTCCCCGGAACCTCACCACTACCCTATAATTACACCCATTTTACGTAGGAAGAAGCAGAGAGCATAGTGAGGAGGGTGCTGGCCAGGGTTACGGGCTGGGAGGCAGAGCTGGGGTTTGGCCCCAGCTCAGGTGCGCCCCAGAGTCTGGAGCAGGACGGTGGGTGGACTGCCTGCACCAGCAGACCCTCTAGCCAACACCCCACCTCTCCCCACCCCTGTCCTTCCCGAACTTCAGGTCCTGACTCCAGGCCTCTGTCCATTTCTGGGGTGAGGAGGAGGGACATAAAGGGGGTCCCACGTCCCTGGAGTTTGATTGGAACTCAGCTGCCCCTCTGCGTGACCTTGGGGCACGCCTGCCTGCCCCTTCTGTGCCTCAGTTTCCCAGCCTTGTCAAGAGAGACTGTGGGCGACTCCTCTCTGACTAAGGCGAGCTGGGGGAAGGGATGAGGCGCCCCCAGTCATGGCTCTGCACCCCGCAGCCCTGCTCAGGCTCCGCCCCCTGCCCCTGTGTGCCCTGGGAGCCTTCTTTGGGCCCCTCGTGGCTCCAGGCTCTGGCCACCACTAGGTGGAGCGAGGAGGCCGGCGGAAACTGGGCGCGGCTGCCTCGGCTTGGAGCTTGTGGGCCGGCCGGGCACTTGTGTGCGTGATCTCCCTCGAAGCGTCCATGCCCAGGCCTCTGTCCTGCAGGCGGCGCTAAAAGGGATGTGACAGACCTGTGTGGGCTGGACGGCGGGGCGGGGGCGGTGTCCAGGGCACGGCGAGGACCCATCCGGGCCCAGGCTCGACCCCGATCCCTGAGCCGGCTGCCGCGTGCCGGAGCCGGCCTGGAGTCTGGCAGCGGGGGAGGCTAAGGCTGGGTGCTCAGCCCATGGGTGGGGGCTGCAGGCATGCTTCTGGGTGAAGGCGCGGTGGAGGCTGGGTGGGACTCCTCGGGGGCCTCGGGACGCCCTCCCCGCCGGGGGGCCGGGGCTCCGTGCTGGGGTGGATTCGTGGGCTTCTCCAAGGAGGTGATGCTTCAGCTGAAATGTGAAGTGTGAGAAGTATTGGGTGGGGCTGAGCATTCTGCACAGAGGAGAGAGCTTCGCCAGTGCCCCACGGTGCGGGGGGGGGTGTCTTGCATGCGTGGGCACTGGAGTTGGCTGAGGAAGGTGGGGCCGGGCTAGCCCTTGTAGGCCATGGGGGGACTTGAGTTTCATGTGGAGGGCACTGGGGAGCCATGGTGGGTGAGGGCAGGAGAGTGAGGCTGTCTACAGCTCCCTGAGGCTGCCTCGGTACGAGCTGTTGGGGCTGGAGTGGAGGCCAGCGAGGAGCGGGGGGGAGGCTGGGTGGGGGGCCAGGTGGGGCCTGGGCAGGGACCTCAGAGATGAGGACGGCCTGAGTGAGCTCAGGTGCCAGGGGCGTCTTCAGGCTGTTCTTTGCCTCCCAGAGCCCCAGGGGTGGATCCAGCCCCCAAATGAAGCCCCAGGCCTGCTCCGGCCCCCTCCTCCCCTGCCAGCTGCTGAGTGGCTTCTGGCTTAATTCTCGTGGTACACCCATTTCCACAAAGGGAAACTGAGGCACAGAAGTTTTGGTCACTCACAGCCCATTCGGGGGTAGGAGGGTGCTGTGTGATTAGCACATCTGGGATGGCCTTCTGTGTATCGACATGTCTGGGGTCCCCCTTTGGTGTAACAAGTACATGTGAGGGCCACTCTCTGTGCCCTGGGCCCCAGAAAGGCCACATCGCTCTAGACCCCATTACCATGTTCACTGTGGGAAGAAGCCGCTAACCCCATCCTCCCTCAGGATGCAGTCCACTGTGGGACCGAACAGGCTTGGATTTCAGTCCAGGATTGGATCCGACCTGAAGCTCTGGGAGGCAGGGGACAGCCTGGGGCTGGGGAGTCCAGCACCGCTGAGCCGTCCTGCTCTGCCCCCGTACCGTGTCCCTGGCCACTTTTCCCACGTGAGGTCAAGGCACTAAGAGTCAGGCCCGTGCCCTCTCCCCACAAGCGCACCGTGCACCTGGCCCCACCCCTCCCCCTTGTTCCTGCACACACGGCCACCTGTTCCATCTTTGGAATGAACCAATCTTTTCCCTGCCTCAGGGCCTTTGCACAGCTGCTCCCTTCTCTGCCTGTCCACCCTTGGCCAGCCAGGCAAAGAGCAGCACCCCCACCCCAACCAGCCGCCCACCTGTGCCCAGGTGCACCCTCCCCCACCTGCTGACACCCCCTTTCAATGTTTATTACAAAGGGGTTAGGGACTGTGCTCCCATAGGTGACGGATGCACAGTCCCTTGCTTCCGGAAAGTTACATCAAGTACAAGACATGAATTTGTTTAAAAAACATGCAGGGTACACTAACAGAATGAATGAATCAGGTCTTATCCAGAAGAGCTAGTGATTCTTGTTTTTCTAATTGGGGGAAGTTCACCTGTTTAAAGTAAACAGTTCAGTTGTTTTTAGCAAATGTTGTGTGACCATCACCTCTGTGTAATTCCAGAACATTCTAACGCCCAAGAGAGCAGCCTGTGTCCGTCAGCCGTCACCCCCACCACCTCCCCAGCCCCTGGCCTCCACAAGCCCCCTTCCTGTCTGCAGATGAGCCTGGCAGCTGGATCTGAGCCTTCTTCTCTCTGGGCCAGCACCCTGGGGTTAGAGTCCCCCAGGGATCCTCCTTCTCCCCACTCCCTGTCTGTCCCACACCAAATAACACAGTGCCCACTGCCCTCATCCCACGAACTGCCCCCAGCTCCCTCCTTCTCGGGGCACCTAGGGACTTTTCAAAACCGAAGATCAGGCCGTGACCATCCCCAGCCTAAATCCTCCTGTGGCTCCCTGTGGCCCTCGATGTTAGTCCAAATTCCAGGGCCTGATCGACATCCCTGCTGGCCACACCGCAAGGCTGGGAGATTCTCAGGAGGGTCCCAGCTTGGCAAGGAAGGTGGGATGCTTCCTTCCACCAGGCGGGGGGCTGGCAAGGGCTGGGAAATGAGAAGTGGGATTGTCCCCATTTCCTGGGTAAGGAACTCAGGCTCAGGGGACAAGATATAAGAAGGGGCTCCAGTGAGTCATGTTCTCAGTTGCGTGGAGCCACGTCAACGGGACCCCTCGGTGCCCACGCCCCACTGTGCACTCGGCGATCCTGCCTGGGAGCAAAGAGCCCGTGAGGACGCCCAGCGGTTCCTCCGCGGCTTCCGGGCTGGCAGTGAGGTGGGGTGGGACGTTGTCAGGGTCCCTCTGAGATCTGCAGGAACATCAGGAGCCTAACAGGGGTCCCCAGGGCCCCTGCCCAGGCCGGGTCAGGGGATAAAGGCCAGCTCCTCCACTCCGCTGTTTCTCCACCCCCCACCATAATAGGATCGGGATGTTTGAAGTTACTAGGAAGCGGGGAGGCTCCCACATAGAGAATACGAGAAGGGCTTAGAGGCGCCTTTGTGAGCCAGGCGGGTGATGATGAAAGCACCATGAAATCCACAGTGTCACCGATGCCCCGCGACCATGACAGGCCCCTTTACTGGAAGAAAAGGGGAAAAATCCCCAGTTACTTGTGTGCATGCGAACATATGTGCGTATGCCATGCTCCAGCCATGGCAGAGGCCCCAGCAGCCCCCGAGGCGCCGGCCCCCGCATGCCATCTCAGCACAGTGCACCCCCTCAGAGCCCCCCAACACCTGGCAGGAGGGCTCAAGACGCTGGGCAGTTTTAGCAGAGGCCAGGGCAGGGAGCTCTGCCCATGGCTTGCTGTGCTCTGCTTGCATACCTCCAGAGACGGGAACCTCACTATCTCAAGGGTTTCCAGACAAGGCTTCCTTGCATGTGGCCCCAGGTGGAGGTAAAGTTGTACCTTACCTGGGAGTGGACTTCCAGAGTCAGGGAGGAAAGGTGACACAGGGCAGGAAGGAAGGTCATGTTTTTAAACAGCTTTACTGAGATACTCACCTACCTTCTCATTCATTCAAAGTGTACAATCCATCTGTTCTAGTACATTCACAAAGTTATATATCCATCAACACAATTGATTCTAGAACACTTTCTTTTTTATTTTATTTTATTTTTTAAAGATTTTATTTATTTATTTGAGAGAGAGAATGAGAGACAGAGAGCATGAGAGGGGAGAGGGCAGAGGGAGAAGCAGACCCCCTGCCGAGCAGGGAGCCCGATGCGGGACTCGATCCCGGGACTCCAGGATTATGACCTGAGCCGAAGGCAGTCGCTTAACCAACTGAGCCACCCAGGCACCCCTCTAGAACACTTTCATCTTCCCCCAAAAGCAAGCCCGTCCCCATCAGCTGTCACCCCCATCCCCCCCAGCCCCCGGCCCCCACGAGCCCCCTTCCCGTCCGTGGATGAGCCTGTTCTGGACGTGTCACTGACGTGGACTCACACCCCGTGTGGCCTTCTGTGTCTGGTTCCCTTCCTGAGCGTCGTGGGCTCAGGGTCCGTCCCCGGGGCCGCATGTGTGGGTGCTTCGCTCCTGTCCGTGGCTGGGGGATGCTCCCGTGCGTGGGGGACGCGTCGTGTGTTCATTCCCCCGTTGGCGGGCAGTTGGGTGTGTCCCCTCTTGGCATGTATGAAGGGGTGCTATTCCTGAAAATGCTGTCATCTGCCCATGTCGTGGGCGTTAAACCTTCACACAAGGTCAGGACCTGCCAAGGCCAAGAGCAAAGTGCGAGTCCACGCAGGGCTCCAGGTGTGGGGGGGACGGGAGAGAAGCCTCGCGGGCTTGGCGGTGTGGGCTGGAGGTCTCCCGCGCAGGGTGCTCGGACAGGCGGCCGCGTCCTCACCGGCCAGAGTGTCTCACAGCGCCTCGCGCGCCCACCTTCTCGACTGCAGACACACCTGCTCCCCGCCTCCACGGACGGGTCCTTCCTCCTCTGGAGGTGGTGGGCAAGCCAGGCTCGAGGAGTGAAGAGGGCTGTGTCCAGCCAGACCCACAGGAGACAGCTTCCCGCCCCCGTGGTCCCAAAGACTTCCCACCCCGCCACTACTTCGGGGGGCAGATGATGGGGTGAGGGGCGGATGGCGGGGTGGGGCCTGATGGCGGTGGGGGGGCAGATGACGGGGTTGGGGGGCGGATGGCGTGGGGGCAGATGGCGGGGTGGGGAGGCGGATGGTGTGGGAGCAGATGGTGGGGTGGGGGGCCGGATGGCGGGGTGTGGGGGCAGATGGCGTGGGGGTGTGGATGGAGGGGTGGGGGGGCGGATGACGGGGTGGGAGGGGGCTCCACCTGCACCCCGGCCTGCAGCCAGGCGGCTGGTTCTAAGGCCCCCTTGTCCACTAGTTTTGGGGGTGGAGGCAGGTAGCAGGGGCAAGGAAACTGCCCTGCCCTGCCCTCTCCCCGGCCGGTAGTGACCCGCGTCCCTCACTGGACAGGGGAGGGCCAAAGGTCACTCGGCGGGTGGGAGACACAGAGACAGAAACAGGTGGAGGAGGCAGGCAAAGGGCTGTGTATGAGGTCTTAGGGCCAGCAGCCTCAGTCCTGGCGTTCCTGGCCTCCCTGAGCCCACCTCCCCGAACCCCGACATCCGTGCTGACCCTGGCCTGCTGTGTCCTCAGGAGGCCTCCTGGCTCTAGTTGTGGGTTCGGGGGTGAGCATAAGCCACCAGGTCGGGATCCTGGGGCCCAGAGGCTGCCTCACGCGGCTCCCGGCATCCCGAAGCTCTGGGGTAGCCCCATCAGGAAGCACCTGCTTGTGTACGTGGTGTGGCCATGGAAACCTGGGAAGGGGTTCAGGCCCCATGGCATCTGCCACAGCTGAGCGCCCCAGGACCCCAGGAAGGGACACCTGGCCTGACCTTGGCACTCAGAGGCACTGCCCTCAGAATGCGACGGCATCTCCCGGGACCCTGTGGGGACAGATGAGGAGCAAGGGTCTTAGTGCAGGGGCCGGGGTTGGGGGGGTGGGGGAAGGGCGCAGGCTCACGGACACGCCGCTGTGGGTGGGATTGTGTCTGAGGCCTGACCCCTTGAGGGGGACCTTATTTGGAAACAGAGTCCTTGGAGATGTGGTCGGGTTAACACGAGGTCGCTCGGGTGGGCCCTGATCCAGTGACTGAGAGCACGATGTGTAATACGTGTGCGTGGATCGGGGACGCGTAGCAGGGTGTAGCACAGCTGGGTGCCGCCGTGCAACAGCAAAACAGACCTGCTCCCTTGGCCTCGGTTTCCACCTCTGACATCAGGGTAACTGGTGGTTATGGGTCCAGTGAATTCGCTGGACAGCATGCGGCACAAAATAAACACGTGTTGTGTCTGAAAGTGACGTGGAACCGAAAAAGGGAAAATAAGACGGGAAGGGAAAGCTAGTGCCTGTCCTCCGGAAGCTGGAAGCCAATGAGCTTGAAGGAGCGGTCTGTCTCTGTCCTTCTTTCTCTCTGACTTGGCAAGTACTAAGGGAAGGGAGGGAGGGCTTCTCAGAGGAGGTGTCATTGGAGCTGAGACCTAAAAAAAGCTGGACTTTTCTGGTGAAGATGAAGGAACAGCACGTGCAAAGGTCCTGAGGCTGGGGAGTGGCCAGTGTCGCTGAGCAGGGGGAGGTGGGAGAGGAGTTTGGCACTGGGGAGCCACAGCAGGGGAGGGACATGATCGGGCGGTGTGCCCATCAGAAGGGCCACGCAGGCAGGGCTGCCTAGAGGCAGGGGAAGAGGCTCAGGCTAGAAATCCTGCCGAGGGAAGTTCTGGGAGGAAATTCACTTCTCCTGTCCTCCTTGCCTGTGTCCGCCTGGTCGAGCAATGGGAGGGCAGGGACCTGGAGGGCAGATTGCTGGTGTTGAGGGTCCAGGGGCCCACAGCCCACCTCTTGGTGGGGACCGGCCCAGCTGAGCCAACCACCCTCGTCCCTCCTGCAACCGGGCGCAGTGGTGAGTTGGGGCCTGGACAAGCGTCCAGCTGTGTGGGGCAGCCCTGGCAGGCCCCCTCGGTCGCCCCTTCCCACCCCCGGGCAGGAGAGTGCGGTGCGGTCCCCAGAGTGGAGTGGCAGTGACTCCGGGCTCAGCGAACGGCCTGTCCCTGGCCCCGGCCCGGTCATCTTATGCTGGCTGGTCACCCCCACCTGCCAGGTCCTTGCAGTGCTCTACCTGACAGATGGGGAAACTGAGCCAGATGATCACTAGGGCTGCCATTGGACACCCCCGGCCCTGGAATATGCATGTCTAACCTCCTCTCCCAGGACGCTCTCCTCTCCTCAAGTTTAGGAAAGCTGAGCTGTCTGGATTGAAATTCTCCGGCTGTGCGAGGCCAGCAGAGAAATCCATAATGCATTGTTTAGACAGATGCCTTTAAACCGCTCGGCGGGTGGGGGGGCCGGAGTGGGGGGATGAACAGCGATGGGGAGGAGGGACTGCACTGGGAAGGTCACCCTTTTTTTCTGCACAAAGGTCAGTAACAGACTGTTGCCAAGGCAACAGTGGGCTTAAAGATGGAGGCTTAAGACGAACAGAGGTTCCCCTCCCCTGCCCGTGCGAGGGGCCTGGGCCCAGGCTCAGGGGCTTGGGGGCCGGGGGCAGATCTTGGTCCTGCTCTGCCTGGGTCTGGGGCCCAGCTGCGGTCACTGTGAGCCTCGGTGTTCCTGGCTGTGGGATGGGAACAGCATCCACACGGAGGCAGGGACCCCCTGGCTGGTCTGGTGTTGGGGTCACCTGCAGAGTCCTGGGTCCTCTTGGGGGGGCGCAGGCTGGCAGGGAGGGGTCAGGGGCTCGGCCAGAACCCCCCATCTCACTGCCGACAGCACGTCCGCTGCAATGCCGAAGAGGCCAGCGTTCCCTGCGTCCCTTCCTGGAGCCTGGGGCCAGGGACCCAGCAGCCCCTGTGGATCCGAACCAGAGCGGAGGCTCAGATTGCAGACGTGGGGCAGTGATCCCGACGGAGAAGCCCCGGGAGGGAGTCCATGGGCCTGAGACCCTGGTCAGCGGCCACTGCCCCACCTGCGGCATCTGAGGGCCCCCCATGGCCAGCAGGAGGCCGATGCAAGCCGCCATCAGCTCTGGGGACCACGGCCTGGGCTGACTCGGCTTTTCGGCGGTTCCATGAGAACGGCATCATCTACACCTCTGTCTCTGGAGGGCGATCTGAACACCGGCTTGTTATTCACTGTCCGCCCCAGCGTCTCCTCCTGCTGTAGTGGACGGTGGCCACATATCCCTGTCCCTGTGAGGAACAGAATTAGGAAGGTAACTTCTTCATTGAGAAGAAATTCACACAACATACAATTAATCATTTTTAGGTGAGCAATTCAATGGCATTTAGTACATTCACAGAGTCCTGCAACCACCACCTCTATCCAATTCTGGAACATTCTGTCACCTCAGAAGGAAACCCCGTCCTCATCAGCCGTCACCCCCACCCCCTATCCTCCCCCGGCCCCCACGAGCCCCCTCCCCGTCCGCGGATGAGCCCGTTCTGGGCGTGTCACCCATGTGGACTCACACCCCACGTGGCCTTCCGTGTCCAGGTCCCTCCCTGAGCGTCCCCGCCCCCATCAACGGTCACTCCCCACCTTCTCCCCAGCCCCCGCCCCACGAGCCCCCTTCCCGTCCGCGGATGAGCCCGTTCCGGACGTGTCACCCACGTGGACTCACACCCCACGTGGCCTTCCGTGTCTGGCTCCCTCCCTGAGCGCCGTGGGCTCGGGTCCGACCCTGGGGCTGCGCGTGTGGGCGCCTGGCTCCTGCTCGCGGCTGAGTAGTGTTCCCGTGCATGGCTATAGAAAACTAACTTTTTTGGGGGGGATTTTACTTACTTATTTGTCAGAGAGAGAGAGAGAGCTCACAAGCAGGGGGAGGGGCAGAGGGAGAAGCACACTCTCTGCCGAGCAGGGAGCCTGACATGGGGCTCGATCCCAGGACCCCGGGATCGTGACCTGAGCCGAAGGCAGACGCTTCACCGACTGAGCCACCCAGATGCCCAGAGAGGTAACTTTTCTTGAAGGCTGTGTTGGATCAGGGTACCGAAGGCTGACGGGACTCACCCCCTGGGTGGGTGGGGATGCCCCAGGGAGCGAGGGCCCCCAACGGTGGTGGTCACAGCCACAGGCATCTGGGTTACTGCCCCAGGCTGTCCTGGGGACGCTGGCTGTGACAGGGCTTGTGGGCCAGCAGGTGGATTCGGGCAGACATGCAGCTGGTTTTCAGAGGTTTACTGAGCTCCTACTATGTGTTGGCCTTGTGCTCGGTTCCTGGAAATCGGGTCAGCGGGGCCGCACTCCAGGGAGGGTCCCTCTTGCCTCTCCCAGCTCCTGGGGGTGCCACCATTCCTTGGCCTGTGGCCATGTCCCTCCAGTCTCTGCCTCTGGGGTCAGGGGTGTTCTCCTCCTGTCTCTTGGAAGACACTTGTCATTGAGTTTAGGACCACCCTAATCAGGATGAGCTCACCTTGAGATCCTTCATAACATCTGCAAAACCCCCCCCCTTTTTTTTTAAGATTTTATTTATTTATTTGAGAGAGAGAGAAATGAGAGACAGCACGAGTGGGAAGAGATCAGAGGGAGAAGCAGACCCCCTGCCGAGCAGGGAGCCCGATGCGGGACTCGATCCCAGGACTCCAGGATCATGACCTGAGCCGAAGGCAGTCGCTTAACCAACTGAGCCACCCAGGCACCCCTGCAAAAACCCTTTTTATAAGTAAGCTCAAATTAACAGTTTCCAGGGTTTATAATATGGATGAATCTTTGGGGGGGTTGCCAGGCTGAGCAGAGAAAGGCCAGGCCTGCAGGCCTGGGTCTGCAAGGGGGCGGTGACCTGCAGCCACGATGTTTCAGAAGGCTCCGTGGCCCTGTCTAGTTAGTGGGCCTGGACTTGGCCCTTCTCAACTTCCAGGGGCCCAGATTCTCGGCCGTCACCCCGACCTTGGGGTTGGGGCAGCACAGGACACGCATGTCACCCAGGGCTTAGCTGTGGTGCTGGGTTTCCACAGCTCCTGGGATTCTGCACGTGGCTCGTGGGACCAGAGAAGAGGACGAGGCAGCTGTGTGTTCTTGGGTCCACGTTGGCCGCCTGTGTGGCTGGGACACAGGAAGCCTCAGCCCCGATGAGCAGCCGGCCGACCCTGGACCCGTGGGTGAGCACCAGCTGCGGCATCTTTCTTCTACTCACCATCGTAACCGTCTCTAAGTGCACAGCTCAGCGGCATGAAGCGCACTCACCCTGTCCTGCGAGCACCCCCACCCTCCGTCTCCAGAACGTTCCATCTCCCCACACGGAGACTCTGTCCCCGTGAAGCACGGACTCCCCACCCCCACCCTCCGTCTCCAGAATGTTCCATCTCCCCACACGGAGACTCTGTCCCCGTGAAGCACGGACTCCCCACCCCCTGCCCCAGCCCTGGCTCCCACCCTCTCCTCTCTGTCTGTGTGGACGGGACTCCTCTGGGGACCTCCTGGGACTGGGGTCCTGCGGGATGTGTCCTTCGGGGTCTGGCTCCTCTCGCTGA
>NW_023270855.1:58161955-58171501 GCF_011800145.1 Mirounga leonina | reverse complement strand
GGGTCTGGCTCCTCTCGCTGAGCCCGGTATCCCCAAGGTCCCTCCACGTCGTGGCAGGTGCCGGGGTCCCTTCCTTCCTGAGGCTGGAGCGTGTTCCCGTGTGGGGACGGACCGCGCCGTGTGTACCCCTCATCTGTGGGTGGACACTGGGGGGCTTCCCCCTTCGGGCCGCGTGACCCCTGAGGCTGTGCGCACGGGGCTGTGGGTACCTGCTGGAATCTCTGCTTCCAGTTCCCTGGGGTGTAGACCGGCATCAGAATTCTGTTCACCTCTGGGGAACTGCCCAGCAGCTGAGTACAGTCCTGGCCCAGTTCACGCGGCCCCTTCTGTGCACGAGGTCTGGTTTCGGCCCCGAGCGCCGGGCCTCGTCGGAGAGACGCTATGTTTGGTTGCTGAGCCCGCGTCTCCCTCTGCAGGAGAGCCTGACTGGAGAGATCCCCGCACGGGGTGAGCTCCGAGGCAGCATTTCGGAGGCTGCCTCTCGAGCGATGCAGCGGGTCGGTGTCCCTGACCCCGTGGCCTTCCCAGAGCTCTGCACCCAGGTCTGCTCTGAGCCACTGAGCATTCCCCGGGGCTGGGAAAGCGAATGACCACACGCAGGATGCCTTCAAACAACAGAAATTTATTCCCTCCCAGTTCTCCAGTTCCGGAGGCCAGAGTCCAACATCAGGGTGTCACAGGGCTGCCCTCTCTCCGAAGCCTGCGGGGGCCGATCCTCTGCGCCTCCTCCGGCGGCTGGCAATGCTCAGCGTCCCTTGGCTCGTGGGCCCCTCCGTGACTCCAGTCTGCATCTCCGTGGACACGCGGCTTCTCCCTGTGTGTCTGCGTCCACATCTCTCTCTCATGACGGTTCAGGGCCACCTCCTCCAGCGTGACCTTATCTTAACTAATCACATCTGCAAAGACCCTATTTCCAAATAAGGCCCCATTCACAGGTTCTGGGTGTTGGGACATGTGGGGACCTATCTTTTGGGGGACACAACTGAACCCACAACACCGAGGGATGAGAAAACCCACATTCTAGAGATTAGAAATAATTCACGTAAACGCCACTGGGGGGAAAAAATCCAGCAGATTCTTTTATTTTATTTTATTCATTTATTTATTTATTTTTTTAAAGATTTTATTTATTTGACAGAGAGAGACACAGCGAGAGAGGGAACACAAGCAGGGGGAGTGGGAGAGGGAGAGCAGGCTTCCCGCCGAGGAGGGAACCCGATGTGGGACTCGATCCCAAGACCCTGAGATCATGACCCGAGCTGAAGGCAGACGCTCAACGACTGAGCCACCCAGGCGCCCCCACAGAAATATTTTTTAAATCCCAGGGTGAGGGAATGCTTTCTCATTGTGCTCTAGAAGCCAGAAACCATAAAGAAAAGAAGCGTCCGAGATCTGAGCGCTGAGAATCCAAAACACATCACACACAGGGACGCACAGCGAGCGTCCTTCACATACCACTCGTCTTGGGAGCCAACAAAGACCAGCAGCCCCGGACAGAACGCGAGCGGCGTCGGTGAAAACGCGGTTCTCTGCAGGTGCAATGTGACGGGCGGCACCAGTGAGCGGAGGATTCACCTGCGCGGAGCTGGGGTCTGTGTTTCGGGGGCAGGGGCCGCGGGCCTGGCGGAGTGTGGACGGGCTGCCATGTGTATACGTCCCGCGTACCGAGCATCTAGGAGAGACACACTGGTGAAAACAAACAACTCTTCACCAGCAGCCCCTATAAACCTATCTTTCGAAGTCTGACACTATGGGATGAAATGAGTCAGGCAGAGACAGGCAAACACGTGTGACCTCGCTCCCGTGTGCGACCCATGCCAGAAGCCGAGCTTGTGGGTCCAGAGGACAGACCGGCGGCTCCCAGAGGCGGGGGCGCGGGTGAGGCGTCCGAGGGGCATCCGTCCGGTTATACTGAGAGCAAGCGCTTGGTCCTCCTGATGCCACTGGGCGGCTCGGTGCGGGCTTCCCAGGGGGAGGGGACGGGTAGAGGCGCGTGGTGATGAGCGTCGACCCCACCTGCCGAGATCACTCTCAATGCACGCAGACACCGAGTCTTTATGTTTATGCCTGAAATGAATACGGTGCGGAGGTCTATTATATCTCACTTTGCAGAAAAAGGGCCACATCAAAGAAAGTTCAAGCACATCGGAGGGCAGGCGGCCGAGCACGCGGACGCCCGTGCTCCCCGAGGCCCAGCGCCCCGTGGCTCCACTTCGGAAACACGTCGGCCGAGGGGCGCCGCATCCAGGGACGTGCTGTGTGCCGGGCGCGGCGTCCCCTCCGGCAGCCAGCGCAGCTGGAGGAATCCCGAGAAGCCACCCCAAATGGGGATGCGCGTCCACATCCAGCGACGAGGGGCAGAAACAGCCCACCAGGCAGCATGTGAAACACTTAGGACACGACCCCGCAGTTGCCGTGTGCATCCCTGGCCTTCCTCCCAGAGAGATGCAGATTCGTGTCCACTCAGAAGCCAAGCACGGACGTGCCGGGCCGCTTTACATGTGACAGCCCGGACGGGACCTGGCCCGCGAGCCCCTCAGGACACCAGCTGGTCCGTGCACCGCGGAATATTAGTTGACAAGACAAAGGAAGAAACTATGGCGGGGCCGACACACTGGCTGGACCTGCGGGTATTGCTCTCCAAAGACAGAGAGAACATTCTCACGGTGACTTACGGAGACGGACAGCAGTCTGAGGAGCGCAGGGGTGCGGGACGGCAGCGGGGTCGCTGGAGGGAGCGCTCTGTGCGGGCGGGATGCCTTGCATCTGGCCCGGGGTCGGGGGGCAGGGCACACAGGTCTTCATGCCGCCTGCCAGCGTCCGCACCAGCTTCGTGACCGCCCTACGCGGACGCACGGAGCGACCCGCCGGGGGGACGGGCACGGCAGCTTCCCTGCCCCAGCTTTGCAAGTTCCTGTGAACCTGTCACTATCTCTAAATAAAGAGTGAAATTAAAAAAAACCTTATGCAGCATTTGTGTAGAAACACAAGGTCCCCGAGGATGTTTGCGGGATGCTGACCCAGGTCCCTGGCCTCTTTCCCTTTGTCCTTTGTGCATTTCCGGAATTAGACAGTTTTTTCCAGGGTGTCCGGCCAGCTCTGTCGGGGGACCCTGCGGCTCTTGATCTCGGGGTCGTGAGTTTGAGCCCCACGTGGGGCACAGAGAGGACTTAAGGAGGACGTATTCTTACAACACAAAAAAGCAGTTGTACGTTTTTGGAGGACGTAGGCCTAGATTTTGGAAGACGGTCGGATTCTCAGCGTGCTGAATGGACGGCCGGTCCCGTCGTTAGCTGCAGCCCCCGGGCCCGACAGTCCGTGATTTCACGGTTGTCACCGTTCCTCAGAGGAGGGTCACAGAAGGGCGGCACTAACCCAGCTCTGACAGCCGATTAGTGTCAGAGCTGGCCGGGGCCGGGGCGGGCGTCCGGACACCTGCCCTTCGGCCTCCCGAGCCCCCGTGTGCCCGGCCGCTCCCCGCAGAGCACGCCTCGAGCATCGCAGGAAACGTGAGAAACACAGAAAACCTGCCACGCAAAACCGCAGTGTTCGCCCCGAGCCCGCATGGGCGCCGAGGCTCCCCCTGCCTGAGCGTGCGAGCCCGTGCGCACACGCTCACCCTCACGCGCGCCCGCACCCCGTTTATCCCTTGGCCCCAGGGACTGTCACACTCCTTCCCCCCAGGGCACACTGTCCTCCTCCCAGAGGGGGCCCTGGTTTGCGTTCGCCGCCCCCGGGCGAGCTCGGACAGATGTCACCTCTCTGCTGCTCGCGGAGGCGGCACGCTGGCCGCGGGGAAATGGAGCTGCGCTTGGCGAGGCCCGGGTGATGCGTTCCCCACCGGGGCCGATTTAAAAGTCCCCAAAGGCAGGCTGAGAGTCTAAGTGGCAAGTGATTCTCGTCACGCTGAGCTCTGTCTCCCCCCAGGTGCTTCGTGTCCCTGGGTCTTCCTCTGTCACCTGCTACCCGCCCGGGCTCTTTGCGTCCTGTCTCCTGGGCCGGGTCGGGCTCTCGCGTCCCGCGAGGTCGGCCCGCGCTGCGTGTGGTGTGGTTCGGGGCGCGGGAGGCGCGGGGCTGGCATCCAGCCACCGCAGGTCGTGGGGGCAGCGCTCTCCCGGGGTCGAGGGTTGCCCTGGACGCTGGGGGCAGACACGGCCTGTGCTGGAAGTGGAGGGGACAGGCGGCCAGGGGATAGGCGCGCGTTGGCTGCCCGCCCCGTCCCAGGCCAGAGAGCCGCTTGCCCACTCCTCCTACAGGCAGGAAATACCGCGTCTTGTTCTGAGGCTTTTTCCTTTGGCTCCAAGTGAAATGCTGCCTTCTTTGCCCTTCTAGAAATTTTCCCCTGCCAACGATATTAAAGTCTTAAAACCAAGACCAAAAGCCCCAGCAAACCCTCTGCACGGTACCGCGCGGGAGCAGGCAGGGCCTCCCGGTGCACGTGCTGACGGGGGCAGACACCCGGTGGGGCGGGCGAGCGGGTTGAAGTCAGGAGGGTGACATGGGATGACCCGAGGCGGGTTGCCGGTGAGTGACAACGGCCGGGCCCAGGAGCTCACGGTGGGGTCGCTTTCGGTACCCCGAGCTGCCTCAGGCCAGGGCAGCGACAGGGCCCGATGCTCAGCGGGGCCTTTTCCCAAAACACCGTGCTGACTGCCCGCGGGGTTGCTGGGCCCCAGGAGTCCTGGGGGGTGCTGGGGGGCAAGGCGGGGCACAATGGGCCCGCTGAACCCTCCCACGGTTCCTGTTCTCCTGAAATTGGACGGACACGGCTGCAGAAGGCCCCGGCCTCTCTCGTGGCGAGACAACAGCACAGAAAACCGGCTGTCGTCCCACATTTTCTGCTGCCCCTGCCCTGTCTTCTGCGTCCCCAGGGCCACTGTGCAAATCGGGGGCGGAGGGCCCTTCCAGGCAGGCTGTCTTTGTCCCTGTCTTGTGTGTCCCTTTGGGGAGACAATAGGGGACACTTTCCTTCCAGCCTCTGGACAAGGCCGGGTAGCAGCTCTTGGCCGACGGCGTCTGGGCACTTGGGGGCTCTCTGAGGAGAAGGGGGGGCCGGCTCCTGTCTTTGCACCCACTGCGCCCCGCCGCAGGCTCCCCATCCCGTTCTGGCTGTCCTGCCCGGCAGAATCCTGAACCGTGACCAGTGTCTATTTCCCCGTGCGGTCAGGGGCTCTCCCTCAATGCCGAGTGACCAGCTACGAGCGCGGCTGGACGCAGGGGACGGTCTCGGGCTGAGCGGCGAGAGGAAGAAACGCCGGCAGGTATCCAGGAGCCGCAGACCAGCTGGCCCGACGGGGGTCAGGAGGGCGATGGCTCGGGAACCTGCAGCCCAGCTCAGGGCCATCCCCTTGGAGCTGCTGGATGCAAAATGATGGAAAACGTGGCGTTCAGCCGACCGGCAGACGCGGCTTGCGGGACTGTCCAGGGCAAAGACTCACAGGCGGCAATAAGCCAGAGCGAGTATCTCATCTAAAAAAGCAGCACCCCTGCCCCCCATCAGCCAGGTCCGGGGAGCACCGGGGTTTGCACATTTCTCGACCAGAGCTGGTGTGGGGCGCAGAACCGAGGGCGGACGTGGGCGCCCGGGAGGAGCCCCTTGGGCCGTCCCTCCCCGACCCCTAGGACGCAAGCGCCGTGACCACAGGCAGCCAGCACTTCTCAGCGGCTGCTGCTGCTGGAGGCTTTCTGCTAGAACCTGTAATAGTCACACAGAGCCCAGAGCCACGAACGAAACTCACGGCCCCACACCGGCGTGTTCTCTCCCACGGGGAAGGCATAATCAGAGCAAAACTGCGGCGCATCCACCGCGGCCGTACCCCAGCAACAACCAACCATCCGTCACCCCTCCAGCCCATCCTCACTCGGGTGGGTCTGACAGGTACACGGTACATTAGGGATCTGGCCGCCCCGTGCCCCCCGCGGGCCAGGCCGTGTTCCTCTGCCTCGGGGCTCCTGCATGCTTCATCCAACCCGGCATGCGGGTCCGGAGGAGAGACGCCGGGTGCGTGGGCCCTGCTCACCAACACGATGGATTTCGGTGCTGAGTGGTGGTGCGGGTGCCTGGAAGGGTCTGTGCTCACACCCGGGGTGGTCCCTGTTGGCTGCAAAGTCCTGGGCGGGGGTGTCATGGCCCCTGCCTGGACCCCAGATCGCCCCACCTAGAGGACATCCTCCAGCCTGGCCAAACAGGGCTTTAGGAGGGCAGCTGGTGTCCCCGATCCTGTTGAATGCCCTGGCTCCCAGGACAAATTCCCCTCTAAAGTGGTCCCTGAAGGGACGCCCTGGTGGCTCAGTCGTTGAGCGTCTGCCTTCGGCTCAGGTCATGGTCCCGGTGTCCTGGGATCGAGCCCCGCGTCGGGCTCCCTGCTCGGCGGGAAGCCTGCTTCTCCCTCTCCCACTCCCCCCGCTTGTGTTCCCTCTCTTTCTCTCCCTCCCTGTCAAATAAAGTCTTTAAAAAAATAAAGTGGTCCCTGAAGTTTTCTTCAAATCCAGGTGAAACTTACATAACAATCCTTTTAAAGTGAACGGTCAGTGGCATTTAGTACATCCAGGAGGCTGGGCCACCAGCACCTCTATCTAGTTCCAGAACATTCCACCGCCCCAGAAGGAGAGCCTTCCGCATTAGCTGTCACTCACCCTCCCCAGCCTGCGGCACCCACTAACCCACTTTCTGCCTCTGTGGACTGGCCTCCTCCAGACATTTCACATCCGTGGAATCACACACTCTGTGCTTCCGAACGGTTTCTTTGCGTAAGAAGGTCCCAAACACTGCACGGCACATACTTACACTAAAAGTGATTTGTTGTTTATCTGAAACTCACGGTCTGCCTGGTGTCCCGGGTTCCTCCCTGCCACGGTAGGCAGCCTGCCTGCTCCGAGGTTGGGGCTCTGCTCACTTGTGGGGCCCTCCCGGCTCGAGTCTGTGCCCCGGGGGCCTGGTCTCGGCTGCTGGGGACTGGGGGCCCTTCCTGGGGGGTTACTCTTGCTCTGCTGGACGTTATCTGGAGAGGCGCAGGCATGAGCCTCGGCCGGCCCCATTCTCTGTGCGCCGGCTGGGATGGGGGGCGCGGCACCCGAGGACCCTGGCCTGTGGAAGGCTGGCCGCTGCCCGCGGGAGGAGCCCCCCGGTGGCTGTGGTGCAGAGAAGACCCTGTGTCCACAAAGCGTTTGCACATGCCTGGAAGAACCAGGCTCCTGGCCCACCCAGGATGGACCCAGGTACGCAAAGGGCATCAGACAAACCCGCTTCCCAAATCGCATGCCCGGAGGTGAAAACGTAAACAGTCTCAGAGTTGCTGGGCGACGGGGAGATGGACGTCCACGTGCTGCCCGGGGCCTGGGACGCGTCACGGTCGCGTGTGGCATGGGGCGGTTCCACATCTCCCGGTACAGGCGTGGGGCCGCGACCCCCATGTCCAGCGTGCCGTGGCCGCTGGTCACCTGCGAACACAGGGCAGGGAGAAGCAGGTGGCTCGTGGTTCCGGGAGACTGGCAGTCCGGTGTAAGCCCTCAGCTCTGTGACACGGCATGTCCCAAAGTGACCCGTCAGAGGCCCCCAGGGACCAACAGGGCCCCCTGCTTCACAGGCCAAGGAATGCCATGCTTTTAAAGCGTTTTCCGATCTTTCGTGGTAAGTACTACTTTTAGTAACTCTCATTTTGAGGACAGTCTTATTTTCTGTGAGTACAGAAAAGCCGCACAGAGCCCCTGGTCAGCCGCGGGCCCATGGGGGCGTCCTCACTAGCGCCTCTTCTCCAGCAGGGCACAAGTGCTGACCGGAGTCCTGACTCCACTCACACGTCCTCAGTGTCCCCTGGTGTCCCTCTCGGTCCCAGGACCCGTCAGGATCCCACGCGACATCCCCTTAGGCCCCTCTGGGCTGGGACGGTTTCTTAGAGTAGCCTTGCGTTTTGTGATCTGGTCAGTTTGGGGGAGAGCTGGTCAGTGAGTTTACAGACAGTCGCTCTCCCAGGGTCTGCAGTTTCCCTCACGGTCAGGCTGGATAATGGGTTTTGGGAGGAAGATCAACATATCATACATATCGCGGGGCCATAAAGCGTTTTTCAAATTACAAAAGTCTTACGTGGTGGAAATTTTTGAGGGAACAAAATTCAGAAAAAACAGTAAACATCCACTAAGCCAATTATACACGTATGCACATACATAATGCATGTATACACCCACATACATTTTTTTGCATAGATATATATTTAAAGATTTATTTGTTTATTTCAGAGAGAGCACGCACGAGCAGGGGGAGGAGGCGGAGGGAGAGCGCATCTCCAGCAGACTCCCCGATGAGCGCAGAGCCCCACGTGGGGCTCGATCTCATGACCCCGAGATCAGGACCTGAGCAGAAACCACGAGTCGGATGCTCACCCAGCTGCACCACCCAGGCGCCCCTGCGTACGCATATGTTTTCAAAAATAAAATATAGGGCGTCTGGGTGGCTCAGTCGGTTAAGCGACTGCCTTCGGCTCAGGTCATGATCCCTGAGTCCCGGGATCGAGTCCCGCATCGGGCTCCCTGCTCGGCGGGGGGTCTGCTTCTCCCTCTGACCCTCCCCCCTCTCATGCTCTCTCTCTCTCTCATTCTATCAAATAAATAAATAAATAAAATCTTAAAAAAATAATAAAAATAAAATATATACTTAAAAAATTAAGACTATGTTTTTTCAGAAACTTCTTTATTGAGATGTAATTCACATAGCATACACATGCAATTCAATTGTTTTGGGGGTGTTCTGTCGTTTTTTGAGAACCGCGGTAGAGTGCCATTCGAACCGCCGTCCAGCGCGCGGTTCGGGCCGGGCGTTCCAGCCCCCGTGTCAGCCGGCGCCCAGCCCGGTCCCACGGCCCGTCTCTCGCAGGAACCTCGAGCACCCACCGGCAATGCAGCACCTGTTCTGGGACTTAAAGCCGGTATTTGACGAGAGGTCGTTGTCATTGCCGCTGACCCCCCGCCCCCGTGAAGCTGGCGAGCCCGGGACAGGTTCTCCCTCAGCATCAACCAGCCCTGCGGCGCCTTGACCTCGGACCTCTGGCTCCGGAGCCGGGGGAGGGTACGTGACCGCCGCTTGGGCCGCCGGGTCGGGGTACCTCGTGACGGCCGCCCTCGCTAACTAGCATGGGTTATTGATTTTTATTATTCTGGCAGAAGAAAGACACACTCCCTGGACCCAGTCAAACTCTCACCCAGTCAGAGCGAGAGCCCCGGGCGGGGCACGCACGGCCAACAGCTTGGGGTGCCAGGAGCACACGGAGGTGGCCGGGACAGCACCCCACTGGGTCTGGGAGCCAGGCCCCGAGGATGCGGCTGTGCAGAGCCTCTGACCCTGGCCTGGCCCTCTGCAACCAGCACAAGGCCCTTCACGGGAGCTCAAGAAAGAACATTCCAGGGGCGCCTGGGTGGCTCAGTCGTTGGGAGTCTGCCTTCGGCTCAGGTCATGATCCCAGGGTCCTGGGATCGAGCCCCGCATCGGGCTCCCTGCTCCGCGGAGAGCCTGCTTCTCCCTCTCCCACTCCCCCTGCTTGTGTTCCCTCTCTC
>NW_023270855.1:58145280-58161945 GCF_011800145.1 Mirounga leonina | reverse complement strand
GCTTGTGTTCCCTCTCTCGCTGTGTCTCTCTCTGTCAAATAAATAAAAAATCTTAAAAAAAAACATTCCAGCAAAGCAGCCCTGGGAGGGAATGACCCGCCACGGACACCACGTGACAGCGCTAAGCTGCCCCGCCCCTTTACAAATGCCACGCCCTGGCCCCACAGGTTCCCCAAAAGGAGAACTGAGCTCAGCTCCAAGAACCCAACCTCTCTTGGGGGGCCTCTGAGGTCAGCCCGTCCCTACCCCCCTTGCAGGGCTAGTGGAGTGTGGCTGGATGCGCGGCCGCCGGCACGTGGCCCTTCACACTCACTTCCCCCCCGCTTCCCTTCGGCCCCAGTCCTCCCTCCTCCAAAGCCCTTCCTCAAAGCCACATTTGCTTTTCTTGCTGCTTTGTGGTAAATGTTGAGTCTTACGGCGGTTTTCCACGGACAGGAGAACCGTGGAGACAGGAGAGCGCTGTCCCGTGTCCCCTGCACCCAGTCTTCCCTGTTCCTGACGCCTGGCATTACGTGGTGCGCCTGTCACGGTTACCAAGTCAGTATCGATGCCATCCAGGTGTCCCGTTTCCTCTCCCGTCCTCCTCTGTCCCCGGACCCGTCCAGGTCCCATGCGGCCTTCAGTGCCCGTATCTCCTTCGGCTCCTCTGGGCTGAGACAGCTTCTCAGCCTTTCTTGATTTTGGTGCCCTGGGCAGCCGTGCCGAGGACCAGTGGGGAGTTCTGCAGAATGCCCCTCTGCTGGGGCTCAGCGGGTATTTCCCTCGTGGTTACACTGGGGTGGGGGCTTCGGGGGGGATCCTTGGTCCACACCTGTTTCTGTGGGTTCTTCTGGGAACTTCTCGGGGCACCCAAGTGGCTCGGCTGCATTTAGGTCCTGGGGGAGGGAGGGTGTGAGAACACACCCAGCTCTTCTGTTGACAACGGAGGCTCTTTGGTTTTCTAAAGTTATTCGGTTTTGGAGCTTTGTGCTTTACTCATATTTATGACCTTTAAAAATTAAAGGATATCGCCTGTGTCTGTAATCCTAAATGAAATGTCTACTTTGCCCTGGTTTTCAACTTCAAATAAAGGGAATCATACTCCGAAAAAACAAAGGAAAACCTCAGATCCCAGAATCTAAAAACAAAAAGTAACATCTTTGTGTCCTTAAACATACGCTCAAATGTTCTGGTCATTCATATGGATACTTTCAAATGTATGTCCTTTCTGGAATTTCAGAAGTAAATCCTTTTAACAGCTGGTGGCTTCTCTCAAGGACTTTTTTTTTAAGGACCATTTAAAAAGAAACTATGTACTTTTTAGCTGAAAAAGGCAGGACATCCGCTGAGACCCTTTAGTGGAGATGTGCCCAAAGCAGCGGTGCTCCAGGAGCAGTCTTGCTGCAGGGACAGCAGGTGACATCTGGGACAGCTGTGGTCATCAGGACCGCGGAGGCGTGGGGGCCCGGGACTCTGAATGGCGGCACTGCGAGGCCGACTGAGCGTCCCCTGTGTGCATCTGCACCCAGATTTCCCCTTTTTATAAAAATACTCATTGGATTAGGGCCCCCCCTGCTCCAGTAGGACTGCATCTGAGCTAATTACACCTGCAGTGACCCTATTCCCAAATAGAGTCCCATTCTGAGGTCTAGGAGTCCAGCCTGTGAACTCGGAGGTCTCAGCTGGAGCCCCAAACCCGCTGTCTCTTGGTGTGGCTGGCCCTGCCCCTGTGCCCAGCTCGTCTTCCGGGTCAAGGTCTTTCAGAGCCCAGTCCTATCTCCTGGTGCATCTCTGGGTGAGGACCACTCACTTCGGGAGGAGGGTACAGGGCTGAAAGGCTTCCTTCCGATTCACCACCTCCAGCCCGGGAACGGTACTGTGCCAGGAGCCAGGAAGGACCCGGAGTTCTTGGAGGGTACAGTCCTGCCATGACCCGGGCAGGCCTCGTGCCTGCTACCTGTCATTTCTCTCTCCACCCCCCGTGACAGAGACGGCTCCTTTGGTGAGCCACCCCACTGCTGCCTGACGCTTTGCAATTCCCAGGCCCCCCAAATAAGCGTGGGGTGTGGCAGCTGCAGGACCCCCTGGCTCCAGGGTTCCGTGAGCTCAGGGGGACCTCGTTTTAAGCCATGGCCCCTCTCAGCTGTCACCTCCTCTCACCCGGATGACTGTGGGTTCCATTAAGTCTGCATTTCAGGACAAACAGTGTTTTCCCGATGCTTCCGGAAACTTTGCTTGTCCAGTGGAAAGGAACACCCTTTCTTCTAACAAGGACACAGGAAGTCTGTCTCCCGCATAGGGGACTCTGGCCTTGACACGGGTTTGCAGAAAACACAATGTTCAGGGCCCCTGGGAGGCTCAGTTGTTAAGTGTCTGCCTTCGGCTCACGTCATGATCCCAGAGTCCTGGGACCGAGCCCCGCATCGGGCTCCCTGCTTGCAGGGAACATGTTTCTCCCTCTCCCGCTCCCCCTGCTTGTGTTCCCTCTCTCGTGATCCCTGTCCAATAAATACAATCTTTTTTTTTTAAAGATTTAATTTTTATTTATTTATTTGAGAGAGAGAATGAGAGACAGAGAGCACGAGAGGGAAGAGGGTCAGAGGGAGAAGCAGACCCCCTGCTGAGCAGGGAGCCCGATGCGGGACTCGATCCCGGGACTCCAGGATCATGACCTGAGCCGAAGGCAGTCGCTTAACCAGCTGAGCCACCCAGGCGCCCCTCCAATAAATAAAATCTTAAAAAAAAAAAAGAAAAGAAAAGAAACAATGTTCTGTGGATTTTTTAAAAATTATTTATTTATAGTAATCTCTACACCCAAGGCGGGGCTCGAACTCAGGACCCTGAGTTCAAGAGTCGCACCCCCTTCCCCGCCCCAACAGAGCCAGCCAGGCGCCCTCTGTGGGGTTTTTAAATACCTTGCAAGGCTTCTGTCCCCTCTGAGCGGGGGGGCCCCATCCGTGAACCACAGCCTGTCCTCTGAGCTTGTCACTTGCATGTCTGGGCGGAGGCCGACGTTCTGGGAATAGTTTGGCTGGGAGGGGTCTCTGGCTGGGGAGCCAAGGCTGCTCCACGCCCTCCCCAGCCCCCCAGACAGGAGTCCGCTGGGACCTGAATGGGCCGTGTACAGGGGGACACAACAGGGCAGCTCTCCAAACGGGAAAGACTTGCTGGCCTCACCTCGCTCCCCGCCCCGCCATGGGTGGTGCCAAGGCCTTCCCCGCGGTGCTGGGGTCCCACTGGGGCTGCTCGCCTCTGTCCACAGTGCAGCCCTGCCATCTGGGCAGGGGACGGATTTCTGGAACACTCCTCTTACCTTGTTTTTCTTTTTCTTTTATTTTTTTTTAAAGATTTTATTTATTTAATTGACGGGGGGGGAGAGAGAGAGAGAGAGAGAGAGGGAACACAAGCAGGGGGAGCGGGAGAGGGAGAAGCAGGCTTCCCGCTGAGCAGGGAGCCCGATGCGGGGCTCGATCCCAGGACCCTGGGATCACGACCTGAGCCGAAGGCAGACGCTTAATGACTGAGCCACCCAGGGACCCCACTGTGCCTTTTTATTTTTTATTATTTTCTAAAGACTTCATTTATTCATTTGACAAAGAGAGACCAGCGAGAGAGGGAACACAGCAGGGGGAGTGGGAGGGGGAGAAGCAGGCTTCCAGCTGAGCAGGGAGCCCGATGCGGGGCTCGATCCCAGGACCCCGGGATCATGACCTGAGCCGAAGGCAGACGCTTAACGACTGAGCCACCCAGGCGCCCCTCTTTTTCTTTTATTTTTAAAGATTTTATTTATTTATTTGTCAGAGAGAGAGAGATCACAAGCAGGCAGACAGGCGGGCAGAGGGAGAGGGAGGATCCCCGCCGAGCAGGGAGCCCGTTGTGGGGCTTGATCCCAGGACCCCGTGACCATGACCTCAGCCGAGGAGACGCCCAACGACTGAGCCACCCAGGCGCCCCTCTTATCTTGGTTTCTTAAGTGTATTTTTAAATGTTTTATTTTGAAAGTTACTGAAAGGCGCAGAGAAACGTACGGGGAGGTCCAGTGCACACTTGACGTGCACCCCGTCCAGTCAGGTCACAGGATGCCACCCTCCATCCCGAGACACTCGGGAGCCGCCTCTGCCGCGCGTGCTCGGGGGACAAGGCAAACTCCTGAACCAGCACAGCGTCAGCCCACCTACAACCTGGGGTGTAGCAAATGTACGCTGTGCCCCCAGAGAGCTTTACTTCCTTTATTTTTTCTGGCGTTTCCCTTGCTCCCTTATGTTCTGATGTATTGTGCGGCTGAAAGCACTGTCAGACTCTAGGGTTTTCCTACAACCGAGAGAGGGAGTGTGCGTGGAAACATCTCTGGCCATACCGCACCAGGAGAGAGGATGAGAGCTGGTGAGCAGTGACACGCGGGTAAGCCAGCAGCCGGCCAGAGCACCTGCGTTCCCATCCAACATCCTAGCACGGATGGAGGACCCCGAAAGACGGGATGGATGTTCAGCCAACAGACCCTATGGCGGCCTTGCCCACAGCACATGGGAGGCTGCAGACACCCCTTTGTCTTCCTGACATTCTCGCTGTCATTTTGGAAATTTCAGTTTCTTCACCTTCTATCGCTCTAATGCAGAGTTACGTGGTTTTCTTTTAAGATTTATTTTGGAGAGAACGCGCACACACGTGCACAGGCGGTGGGAGGCGGAGGCAGAGGGAGAAGCAGACTCCCCGCTGAGTGCGGAGCCAGACATTGGGCTCTCCATCCCAGGACCCTGAGAGCACGACCTGAGCCGAAACCAAGAGTCAGAGGCTCAACCCACTGCGCCACCCGGGCCTCTTGGAGTTACGGTTTTTAGACATTTTTATTGATCAGTTTCACATTCCGAGAATGCAATTCTGGATGATAAGGAGGCCAACACTCCGGACTCCGGCTGCACTTCATTTGACGAAGACTGTAGAGTGAACTCATCTGGTTCTTATGAAAAGAAC
This sequence comes from Mirounga leonina, assembly GCF_011800145.1. Classification (NCBI taxonomy): domain Eukaryota; kingdom Metazoa; phylum Chordata; class Mammalia; order Carnivora; family Phocidae; genus Mirounga; species Mirounga leonina. The sequence goes on along the minus strand of NW_023270855.1, from coordinate 58,156,995 downwards.
TGAAAAGCCCAAGTACACTAGAGTTTGCATCACAGGCTGTGCCAACGATAAAGCCGGAGTCCCGTCAAACAAACGCTTGCAGTTCTGATTTCTGGCCTGACCTGCGCTGAGCTGCCCCGCGTGGGTGACAGGCAGAAGCACGTGAGAGGTAGAGCCCAAGTTTCCAAACGGCCCCTGCGGGTGGGGGCGGTGCATCTGGGCGCTTGCCGGGGACAGAGTCTCTGAGCGGGGAGACGGAACGTTCTGGAGACGGCGGGTGGGGGTGGCCGCGGGGCCGCACGCTTAGCGACGGTTAGGACAGGACATTCTGTGTTATACGTATTTTGCCACCATGTTTAAAAATCGCCCAGTGTGAGAATGAGCATGGAAACCCACCAGGTTCTCTGGAGCATACTCCAAATCGGAACTGCAGACAGAAGCGCACCTGCTGGCGGGGTAGAGGCGCCAGTCAAGGCCGGTCAAGGCCATCAGGTCCAGCCCGGGGGCAGTCCATGCTCTAGGGACTCTGCGCCGAGCTGCCAGCCGCGAGCGGGAGCCCAGGAGCGGCAGCTGAGGCTCGGGGCACTTAGGGAGGCAGACTCCCCTCTCGGGGATGGAAGGCGCTGCTGCAGGTATCCTGCAGGAGGGCCACGTGGCGTGGGCCTCCGCTGCACGCGGGCGAGCCCCGCACCACCTGCCGACTTGTCCAACCACGTGCCGCACGCCTGCAGGGGACCTCGCGCCCCACGCCTGCTCTGCCCCAGTCACTCACACACTCACACACACAGGAAAATCGTTTCCACTCAGTGTCTTGGGTGGAAACGAAACAGGGCAGGGAGACCCTGAGAAACCCGGGGTCTGGGTGCCAGAGGAGCAGCGTGGACGCTGGGTTGGGGGCTGGCCACCGTGTCCCTGCGACCGTCTGGGAACAATGTGGGACAATATGATGGAGGACCTTGAAGAAAACCAATAAAAGCGGCTGCAGATTACCCATCTGGGAGAAGAACGAGGAAACAGAAAAGAGGGAGGAAACCAACCTCCCCAGCGGCACTTGTTTGAAATGCAGATGACACCACGCAGCCTGCCCTGAAATGCCTAATAGTGGAAATGAAAGGCTTTTTTAAAAAAATCAAAGGCAAACAGGATGGGAACTCAACGGGGCCTAATCCTTGGCTCTTTGTTGAAGAGACACTGCAGCGCACGCCCTTCCCTGGTCTGGGAATGCAGGTGTCTCGCTAGAGTGAGGACGCGGCCGCGGGAGTCACCGAGGGGGCGGCAGCGGGGTCATGTTCCTGACGGGGTGTCTGTCGTCCTCCGACCCCAACACAGAACACGTCAGGAAACATCCCACACGGCGTGGGAAATGCCTGGCTTGTAGGAATGGGGTTTAAAATTTTTTTCTTAATGTTGTATGATACACATAAAATTCACCATCGTAACCGTCTCTAAGTGCACAGCTCAGCGGCATGAAGCGCACTCACCCTGTCCTGCGAGCACCCCCACCCTCCGTCTCCAGAACGTTCCATCTCCCCACACGGAGACTCTGTCCCCACGAAGCACGGACTCCCCACCCCCACCCTCCGTCTCCAGAACGTTCCATCTCCCCACACGGATACCCTGTCCCCGTGAAGCACGGACTCCCCACCCCCTGCCCCAGCCCCGGCTCCCACCCTCTCCTCTCTGTGTGGACAGGACTCCTCTGGGGACCTCCTGGGAGTGGGGTCCTGCGGAATGTGTCCTTCTGGGTCTGGCTCCTCTCGCTGAGCCCGGTATCCCCAAGGTCCCTCCACGTCGTGGCAGGTGCTGGGGTCCCTTCCTTCCTGAGGCTGGAGCGTGTTCCCGCGTGGGGACGGACCACACCATGTATCCATCTGTGGATGGACACTGGGGTGCTTCCAACTTCTGTCTACTGTAAATACTCCTGCTGCGAATGCGGCGTGCAGATTATCTTTTTGATATTTCAATGTTTTCAGTGTTTTTGGGTAGATACCCAGAGTGGGATTGCTGGGTCATATGGTCCTTCTATTTTTAACTTTTTGAGGAACTGCCAGACATGTTTCCACAGCAGCTGCACCATTCTCCCTCCACGCCCACAGCTCAGCCAGCAGCCAGGTCTGGCGGGGGGTAATTCCAGGACAGGCACACGTGTGGCAGGGACACCAGGCACCGAGTCCTTGTGGTGGCGGGGGCACAAATATAAGCTGGTATCAGTTACCCAAGGCTGCTGTCTCTGCCTGCTCAGCCTGCCGTCACAAAATACCATACTGGGGGAGCTAGACATTTCTTCTCTCCCAGTTCTGGAAACCAGAAGTCTGAGATCAAGGTGTTGGCAGGGCTCGTTTCCCCTCATTGTGTAGACAGCCGTCTTCTGCCCATGTCCTCACATGGTCTCCTGTGTCCTAATCTCTTCTTATAAGGACATCAGTCCTATTGGGTTAGGACCCTTGTGACCTCATTCTAACGTAATGACCTCTTTAAAGACCCTATATCCACACACAGTCACATCCTGAGGATTAGGATTTCAACATATGGATTTGGAGAGGACACAATTCAGCCCATAACAGCGGCGGAAACAAGTTAACTGCACGCTGGGTGATTAAAACATAGATTTTTTTTTTAAGATTTTATTTATCCATTTGTCAGTGAGCGAGAGAGAGCACGAGCAGGGGGACAAAGCAGGCTCCTTGCTCAGGAGCGCAATCCAGGACTCAATCCCAGGACCCTGGGATCATGACCCGAGCCGAAGGCAGACGCACAACGACTGAGCCACCCAGGCGTCCCATATAGATTTATATCTCACGGTTCTAGAGATCAGAAGGCCCCAGTCATGTTCATTGGGTCAAAATTGCCAGGCCCCTCTCTCTGGAGGCGCCAGGGAGGGTCCTTCCCGCCTCTTCTGGCTCCTGGGGGCCCCAGGGGTCCCTTGGCTTGTGGCTGCGTCCCTCCAGTCTCTGCCTCCAGCTTCCCGTGGCTTCTCCCTTATGTGTGCGGCAAATCCGCCCCCCCCCCATCAGGGCCCCTGCGATGACATCGGGACTCAGATAATCCTGGATCATCTCCCGTCAAGGTCCTTAACTTAATCACATCTTAAAATTCCTTTTCTGCTAGAACAACATTCATAGGTTCCAGGAATTCGGATATGGGTGTCTTTCCGTGGCTCTTTTAGCTTATCACACCACACCTGAGATCATTACTGGGCTATGAAAAGCAGTGGAGCGCCCACACGCATGGCCCCGGGGACGGACCCCGAGCCCACGACGCTCAGGGAGGGACCCAGACACAGAAGGCCACACGGGGTGTGAGTCCACGTGGGTGACACGTCCAGAGCAGGCTCATCCACGGACGGGAAGGGGGCTCGTGGGGGCCGGGGAACAGGTTGAAGGGGTGGTGAGTGCTAATGGGGACAAGGCTTCTTTTGGGGTGATAGAATGTTCTGGAACTAGACAGAGGTAGTGATTGCAGAACATTGTGAATAAATATCACTGAATTGCACACTTAATTTTTTTATTATTAATTTTTTAATTTATTCATTTGAGACAGAGAGAGAGAGAGAGAGCACGAGCAGGGGAGAGGCAGAGGGAGAGGGAAAGCAGACTCCCCGCTGAGCAGGGAGCCCGATGCGGGGCTCGATCCCAGGACCCTGGGATCATGACCTGAGCCGAAGGCAGTCGCTTAACCATCTGAGCCACCCAGGCACCCCTGAATTGCACACTTTAAATGTGTAAGTTGTATTGTACGCAAATTTTATCAGCATAAACCCACAATAAAACTAGTTTTAAATACTTGATTAAAAAGGGCAGCCAACATGTTTTTTAAAATATTTATTTATTTTGAGAGAGAGACAGAAAGCGAGCACGTGTGAGCGGGGGCAGGGGCAGAGGGAGAGGAAGAGAGAGAATCTCAAGCAGACTCCCCGCTGAGCAAGGGGCCCTGCATGGGGCTGATGATCTGAGCTGAAATCAAGAGTTGGATGCTCAACCAACTGAGCCACCCAGACGCCCGCCCCATCGTGTTTTAAAATCTGTATGTCATAACCAATTTTCCTCCGTTTCCGGAGGCTTCTGTACACACACTGTTGAAAAGCATCCCCATTATTCAAGACAAGACTCCCAACTGCTACAAACCAAAGGTTCTCGCAGAAATAGGGAAATCAACATAATGTTCCTAGAAGTTCCGTTTCCCCTTTGGAGAAAAATCTATAAATCCAATTATTAAACAGGGTTGCCAGATTTACCAAATAAAAATACAGAACACCCAGTTAGCGTTGAAATTTATATATATGACATGTATTTTTAAGATGTAACAGTTAAACTCAGACTAAATGATTAACTGTGTGTTAATAACGTATCTAACGAACATTTACTACATATATAACATGTACCCAATAATCTGCACCTAATGTGTACCTAATAATTTAATCCTGGTTTACCTGGCAAACGGTGACGTGTAAGATTGCTGCTCACACTGACCCACAAGTGGCATGGTGAGGAACTTGTTAACTGTGATGTTTTTATGGGTTGAATGTCTCCCAAAGTTATGCTGAAGTCCTAACCCTCAGGAACCCGTGAATGGGGCCTTATTTGGAAATAGGGTCTTTGCAGACGTAAGTTAGTAGTTAAGATGAGGTCATACTGGATTGGAACGGACCTAGATCCAACGAGTGGTGTGCTTATAAGATGAAGGGAATTTGGACACAAACACACACAGAGAAAAGACTGCGTCCATACACCAAGAGATTTCAAAGCCACGAGAGGCTGGAAGAGGCAGGAAGGATCCTCCCCAGGAGCCTCCAGAGGGAGCATGGCCCTGTGACACCTTCAGTTTGGATTTTTGGTTTCCCTAACTAGGAGACAGTAAATTTCTGTTTGTGGTACTTTGTTACAACAGCCCTAGAAAAGTAACAGAGATACGATCTATGCTCTGTGCAGAAACTCCCGCCAGGCACCCCAAGCCGTCCCGTTCACATTTCATTCTGAGTTGTTAATCCTGGGCACATGCCGAAGGACAGCCCCTCTGGACCGCACCAGGTCCGAGGAAGAACCTCGGACGTGCTAAGTGCAAACGGCCAAAACCAGATTCAGCATGCCAGGAGAGGTGAAGGACAAAGACGGGGCTTCTCCCACCTCCCACAGTGGCCCACCACCCAAAGGGAAGTCCTGATGGGCAGCCGGAAGTTCTGGAGAAGAAAGCCTCCTGCTGTCAGGGCTGTCTTTTCTTTCATTTTTTCACACAGCAGGCAGCGAGCCCATACCGGGTGCAGGGGCCAAGCTTGTCCCGAGGATATCCCAGGGCGCAAGCTGACCCATTCGAGGCTACCTCCAAGAATGATGGCAGGGATGCAATTAGTCTATGGCCATGGACCTCATCCGGGAGGACCCTGCCTCCAGGGAACATGGGCAACGTCTGAGGACGTCTGTGGTTGACATGCCTGGGGGAGCTCCTGGCATCAACTGGGTGGGGACTAGGGATGCTGCTCGAGCCTCCATGATGCCCAGGAAGGCGGTAAATGGCAGCAATGCCAAGGAGGAGAGACTGGGGCGTGAAAGCCAGTTAGTACCACAACCGGGATCAGTGCTGTGAAGCGGGGCGTACGGCTTCTTCAGAGCTGTCAGCAGAGCCATCGACAGGCCCTGCAGGCCGAGTCAGGGCCAGGCCCCCAGGAAGCTGATGGTGGGGCGGCCTGCTGGGAAGGGGCACACCGCAGTCAGTCCAGCGGCCTGGAGTGAGCCAGTCCCACATCAGCGAAGCATAATGCAGGTGGTTTTAAAATACTTTACTTCTTCAGTCCCCTTTTTCTAAAAACCACGACAGAGATAATGCAGGCCCAAGGTAACCCAACAAAGCTCAGGATCATGATGGAGTCCCAGCCACGGCCTCCTCCGGGACTGCCCTGCACCCACCGGGCGGCCAGCGCCAGCACAGCCCTGTGGCTGGGTCAACACTCTGGGCCTTGGCGGCACGAGGAGCTCAGGGCTAGGCTGCTGTAACGGGGAGCGTGGTCTCCACGGCACCTCGCACGTGGCAGGCGCCTTCCAGTCCCCTTGTCCACGCTGAGCTCTCGGTGGACCGGGCACCGTGCCACTGGCCGGCAGCTTGTCCTCTGCTTCAGCCGAGCAGCTCCAGCTCAGGGAGGGTCTGGCCAATCCTGTTCTGCGGCACGGGGCCCCCGGATGGGGTGCTGCGATGTCCACAGGCTCTGCCTTCTCCGCCGACCTCGGGAGGCCCCTCTTCCCCCTCTCCTCCCAAAGGGCGGCAATCTCCTCCTGCTGGGAAGCTTAGCGGCTTCTCCATGCACCCTTTCACCTCACACCCTAAGGGCTGCCCTGACCGGTCCCTAGTCCTAATTAAGGTATTCTCCTAAACAAGCCCACCTGCGTCTCTAGAGTATGTCCTGGTGCCAACGGTACAACAACAGATGATACGCCATCTCCCACTGGCAGGAGGTCAGTGTCCAGGCGAAGACAAGTATGCAGGCAAATAATTACATTACAGTGTAAATCAGCGACACTCCGCGACGTAACAAACACCCTGAGGCTCAGCGTCTGTGAACAATAAAGGTTCATTTTTCTCACCCGCTACGGGGACTGCATCGAATAGTGTCCCCCCCAAACTCACGTCCACCGAGAACCTCAGAACCTCACGAAGTAGGGTCTTTGCTGAAACTAAGATGATTATAATGGAGTAGGGTGGGCCATAACTCCAATGACTGGTGTCCTTATAAAAAGAGACAGGGGGGCGCCTGGGTGGCTCAGTCGTTGGGCATCTGCCTTCGGCTCAGGTCATGGTCCCGGGGTCCTGGGATCGAGCCCCGCATCGGGCTCCCTGCTCCATGGGAAGCTTGCTTCTCCCTCTCCCGCTCCCCCTGCTTGTGTTCCCTCTCTCGCTGTGTCTCTGTCAAATAAATAAATAAATAATCTTAAAAAAAAAAAGAAGGGAGACAGGGACACAGGGCAGGGAAGGAGTCCATGTGAAGACAGAGGCAGAGAGGGGAGGGATGTGTCCACAGCCAAGGACTGCCAGAGCCCCCAGGAGCTGGGAGACAGATGTGGGACTGCCGCTCCCTCAGAGCCCCTGAAGGAACCAGTTCTGCCTATGCCTGGATCTCCGACTTCTCCAAAAGCACGAGATCATAAATACCTATAGTTTTAAGGCACCAGGTGACACTGCCTTGTTACAGCAGCTAAAGGAACTCCTACACCAGTCATCCACTATGGTCAGTGGGGCTCAGCTGTGTCACCATCCTCCTTGTTCTTGGGCCTGGCCGGGGCGGAGGGGGTGGGGGGCAGCCGGCATCCAGAGCAGAACCGGTTCCTGGGGCGAGCAGAAAGGGGCGGAGGGCGAACGCCTGCTGGCCACAGTGCTCTGCTCACGTTTCTCCCGCCGGCACCCATGCCACGGCCCTGCCTGTGTTGATGGGGGCAGAAGTGCGAGTGACCCTGTGCAACGTGTCAGGAGGGAGAACGAAACAGACAGGAACCCCACCAGTGACCACCACGCCGCAGGTGCAGACCGGCTGTGGGCTCCCAGGGAGGGTTCCCTGAAGCAGCTGAACCTTGACCTGGGCCTCTGGAGGGCAAGGAGGCTGGGGAGAGCACGGAAACAACAATCGAGGAAGGCGGGAGAGGGAGCTTGGGGACTCCACCATGGCGGATGGAGGAACGCCATCTGTTTGTTTTCTACTGCAACGTGTAAGTGATCACAGACTTAGAGGCTTAAAACAACGCTCATCTGAAAGTTTCTGTGGGTCGGGAGCCTGGGGAACACAGGGCTGTGTGTTCTGCTCAGGGTCTCTGCGGTGGTGTTCCAGGGGCTGGCTGGGCCTGTGCTGCCTTGAGGGAGGGGCCCCTTCCAAGCTCACGGGGCTGTTGGCACAATTCCTTCCGGGCAGCTGCATACCTTGCAGTGTCCTGCTTCTCCATGGACACAGGAGAGTCCCTCTGACCTCAGGAGGACCCCCAGTCCCTCTTCTAAAGGGCTCCCCAGATTAGGTCAGGCCCACCAAAATAATTTCCTTTTTCATTAACTAAAGACCAACTGATTCTCTTTTTAAAGATTATATTTATTTATTTTACATAGAGCACAAGCAGGGGGGCAGCAGAGGGAGAGGGAGAAGCAGGCTTCCCGCTGAACAGGGAGCCTGCTGTGGGACCTGATCCCAGGACCCTGAGATTATGAGCAGAGTCAAAGGCAGATGCTTAACCGACTGAGCCACTCAGGCACCCCTAGAAGTCAACCGATTAAAGGGCCTTAATTCCATCCAGAAAATCCTTTCACCTCCACCATAAAACATATAATCAGAGATGTGACACCCTTCACAGTGCAAATTCTGCTCTCACTCAAGGGGAGTGGATACACAAGGTCGTGAGCCACTGGGGACTATCTTAGTGTTCGGCCTGCCACACCGTCAAAGACACAGAGGGGTGACAGCGTGGGCCAGGAGTAGCCCATAGGAGGCAGGTAGGAGGAGAGCTCACTCGCAGTGGGGCTGCTGGTACCTAGGTCTAGGCAGGAGAGACCTAGGGTGTGTGGGTTCCTTTCTCTTTGGGGTTTCTTCTCAGCCCCCCAGAGTCACAGACGCAGCCTTCCCTCTATTTTACATGCTACGGGGATAAGGGTCCTGAGTACCACAGACTCTGCTCTGGTCTACTTGGGGCTTCCTGGCACAGTCCACTGGGCAGCCCCACAGGGACACATCTGTCCACTTGATCACTCACTCAGTCACTCAGTCCTCATCTCTCCTGGACTGCACTCCAAGGCTCCAGGCCCCCCAGACACTGGAGGGAAGGCCAGGCTTCTCCCCCAGGCTGGGTGGGGAACAGACAAACCAGCCTTCTCTACCACTGGGACTACAGGTACGAGGCAGTAGGATCACAGGGGAGATACCCAGTGCAGTCTCCCCTAATTCACAGTGGGTAAACTGAGGTGGAGGCGATGTGCCCAAGGAGCACGTCTTCAGGCCACCCCACAGCACCGGCCTCCCTGATATTACCTGCTGTGCCCACCAGGGCCCCAGCTGTGGGGTGCCAGGCAGCCTACAGGACACTCACAGGCAAGGGCCCGGTGAATCCTCTCAACCACCCCTGGGTTGAGATGCGGACAAGCTCTGATGAGGGTTTGCTAGCTGTCCTCCGATGTCCCTTCCCCTCCAAGGAGAACCTCCCTTACGACTGGGCAAGTGGCTCCTAGAGTAAAGACAACTTTCCCAGCCTGCCTGCAGCTAGCTACAGCTGTAGGGGTGTGCCTGGATCTGGGAATACCGGGCAGACGTGGTATGCCAGCGTCTAGATCATGCCCTCCACTCTTCCTTGATCCCCTGCGTGGGATAGATGGGTCCCAACGATGTCCACACTCTGATCCCTGGAAACTATGCATACATGGGGTTGACATCAGGGACCTTAAAATAGGGAAATTATCCGGCACATGCACCGCATGGAACACTACTCAGACAAAAAGGAAGAACTCCTGACACATGTGAGAATTTGAACGCCTCTCCGGGGTACTGCGCTGAGTGAGAAGAGCAGGTCTCCAAAGGCTATGTGCTGTATGGTTGCATTTACAGAGCATTCACAGGCAATTAAGAGACATGGAGAAGAGGCTTGTGGTGCCCAGGGACGAGGGATGGCAGTGGGGTGCCTGGGGGGGGGGTGTCTATCAGGGGCAGCTGGAGGGAGCTCTCTGTGGCTATGGGAATGTCCTGTGTCTTGACTAGGGTGGTGGGTACACAGATCTACGCATCATACAATGGCTCAGAGCTCCACACACCACTTTATCATCTCAGTGTCCTGGTTGAGATATTGTATTACAGATACGCAAAATATAACCACAGGGGGAATTGGAGTGACAGGTACAAGGTTCCTCTCTGGACTACTTCTGCAAACTTCTGTGGGTTGGTAATTATTATAAAATAATAAATTAGAAACAAAACCAAAAAACCCTCCTAGGGCACACCTAAGCCCTGAGGGACTCCCTCTGCTTCCGACCCTTGTTCTGGGCCTCACTAGGCATCACTTACTTTCTCTAACAGGTAGGGCCTTCCACCACCCCAGGGTCTTTGCATGGCCCCCTAAGCTCTGAAAACTCTCCCCCAATCCCCAGGCCACTCAGACGTCAGGATTTCAGGCTAGATGTCATTTCCATGATCCCCTCCACCCCGACCCCTGGCCACAAACAAAATTGTCTGTTCCTCTCTTGGTTTCTTGAACTCCTCCTGTATTAGCTTTGTCAGAACCTGTGTTTCATGGGGCTTTGGAGCTAGTTTCCCATCTCAAACCTCAGTTCCGGGGGCACCTGCCTTCAGCTCAGGTCATGCGATCCCAAGGGCCTGGGATGGAGCCTAGAGTCGGGGTCTGGCTCCCTGCTCAGCGGGGAGTCTGCTTCTCCCTCTCCCTCTGCTCCGCACCCCCCTCATGCTCCGTCTTCCTGGAATCAATAAATAACAAATCCTAAAAATAAAATCTCAGCTCTGCTTTGGACAGATGAGTCAACCTTCTTCTCTTTGGGTTTCCTCGTCTGTAAACTGGGTTGTGCTCTTGGGAACCTTCAGCAGCCAAGTCAGAAGCCGGCGACGCCGCTGGAGCGAGCGCGGGCAGGGACCCCCGAATCCACGGAGGGCGGAGGAGGGCGGAGGAGGGCGGAGGAGGGCGGAGGAGCCTGCCCCCGGCCCCGGCGGACCCTCGGGCGAATCAAGCACACACGTGCTGCCGGGGAGCACCCGAAGCGCCAGGCTGAAGCCGGGCCAGGCCGCAGAACTGGGAAGCGTTCGGCTAATGGGCTCTGCGCTGTCGTGGGGTAACCACGATAACGGGCTCATCACGACCCGGCCTTCTACGGGTCCTGCCCTAACTGAAGCTAGTGAGGGCAAAGCGCCGGCATGCTGCCGTTGCTACCTGATGACCTGTCTTCCCCATCGGCCTGAGCTCCCGAGGGCCACCTTCCCCGCACGGCACGCCCAGGCCGGGCCACCGGGCGGCCCCGAAGGCTGCGGACTCCCCCGAACCCCGAGACGCGCAGGGCGCGAGAGGCTCCGCCGCGAAAAGCCCGGCAGAAGCGCCAGGAGGACGGCCTTTAACAAGACACCCCCTCCGGGAACCAGTCCGGGCTGAGCCGCACCTGGAGGGGTCTGCGCACGACTGCGGAACCGGCCTCGGAGCCCGTCTGACTGAGGGGCGCCTGCGGGGCTGGGGTCTGAACGCCTCAAGGCCCGGGGCGGACGAGGTCCAGCTGCCCCTTCGCGCTCCGCCGCAGCCCTAGGTGCGGAGGGCCAGGCGGGCCGCTCCCGCCCCCGGCAACCCACGACGACTGCACCCAACGTCCAAACCCACACGCACCCCGAGGGCGAGTCGGCCCAAACCACAGCTGAGCCCGCATCCTGCAAACCACCTCCGAACTCAGACTCCACCACCGCCTGAATCCATCCCACTGCCCGAGCAGGGCCCCAGGGGGACCTCGGCGGGCACCGTCTACACCGCAGGCGGGAACAGGGCGCAGCGCCCGGCCTGCTCGCCCGCGCCGAGCGGTTCCCGCCCCCGGCCCCCCCCAACCTACGGGCGTCAGCTCCCCTCTCCCTGCCCGCCGCGGGCGCCAACGCCCCCAGAGTCAGCCCCCACCCCCGCCTCATCCCCTGCTCCCTCCTGCTCCCCCACCTCCCAGGCGTCGCCCCCCCGCCGGCATCAGCTCTTGCGCCCCCCGTCCCCCCGCCCTCCGGGCATCAGCCCCTGAGCCCCCCTGCCACCCTCC
>NW_023270855.1:58124903-58144880 GCF_011800145.1 Mirounga leonina | reverse complement strand
CGGGCTGTGCGCGCGGGGCGGGCTGTGCGCGCGGGGCGGGCTGTGCGGGAGCCGTTTGCGTGCCCTCGGGGCGGGAGCGCGGCGCCGGGGCGACCCCGCCGTGCCGGCCGCGGGCCCGCCGCCCGCACACAACCCCGAGGCCCCTGCGTCGACTGTGTTGCAGGGCGCCCCGCGGCGGACCTGCCAGCGCCCCGTCGGTGCCCCGTGGTCCCCTCTCGCCGCGTGAGTCCGAGTCATGACGGACGCCCAGTACGTCCTGTGCACTTGGGAGAAGCGACTGTGGCCCGCCAAGGTGACCGCCTTCGTGTGCGGCTCCGGCCTGCGGAGCCCTCCGGGCGGGCAGGGGAGTCCCCGTCGGGACGGGCCGGGGGAGCCTGGGGCGCAGACACGGGGGCGGGCGGGCGGCCGGCCCCGTCCCCCGCCTCGCGGGGTCTCTGGTCGGCGGCTCCCGAGGTGACGCGTCCAGAAGCGTCTTTTTCCGCAGCTCGGAAAGAACGAGCAGGTTCGGCTTCCGAGGCGTGAGAGGCAGCGCGGACCTCGAGGGAATGTCTGGAAGGGAGCTCTGGGCTGGAAACGGGGGCAGTGCCCTGGGGGGCTTGCCAGCGGCAGGCCGCGCTCGCTGCCTGCGTCTGCCGCTCACCCCGGCACCTTCCTTGGCCCCCCCAGCTGCGAGGTCCCGGGGGCTTAGTTGCTGCGTTTGCTCTGCACACGAGCGTTCCTTTGCGTTAACTGCTCCTGGCGTCTTGGTAACGACGGGTTTTTTTCCCTTTATCGTAGGTGTTGGCAAGAACTGAGACGTCAACAGAAAATAAGAGAAGAAAGGAACTTTTTCTGAGTGTTCAGATACTCTCCCTAGATGAAAAGTTAAGTGTTGGGTTTGTTGAATACTACTCTTTTCTGAATGGTATTTTTGATACCGCATCTCCGCACCCAAAGGTGAAGTCTACTCTTTGGGGTTTATTTTTCGGTTACTGTGAAGGACTTGTGCTCGTAATCCTAAGAGGAAAATCCTGGTGGGTTTTTTTTTTTTATGTCCATTTGTAAATCGAAGATCCATATGAGATCCACCGTGTGAGAGATTGGCAGGGAAATCGAATAAATATAAATTATACACGGGGGAAAGTCTCGTTGGGGTTCACGTAGGGATGGTTCCTTCTGCAGATCGGTGTGGCTTTTTCTCAGACTTGTGTAACAGGCCCATCAGTTTTGAAGTGTTTGATGTTTCAGCCTGTCCGTCCGTTTAGGAGCTACTGTTTGGCATTCAGAAGGCACACGCTATGTGGACGCATGTTACTCTCTTGTCCTTGATTATTCGGAGGCGGAAGAACATAATATTACCCAGGATAATTAAAAGGCCCAGATCACGTATGATTGTGGTATTGCTGCGTCTGAGGGAAGAATTCCCAATTCAGAATAAAACCTCGTCAGCTCCAGTTACAGCTTCCCCAGGTCCCCATTCCTCCAGAGCGGCCTCCTAAGCTTGCTTAGTCCCGAGCTCACACTTCCCTGCGGCTGGGAAGGTAATTGACTACTTGAGTTTAAAAAGAAAGTGCGTTCTTTTAAACTAAAACACACCTGCTGGGCTGTAAACAGCATTTAGTGACATTATCGGCTACTCTGAAAATCTAACAAAGGAGTTATTTGTGCATTTGGAAGTAGGATTTGCCTCATAAAAGTCACAATTTGAATTCATTTTTACTCTTAAATCCAGCCAATTTTTTCTGTTTTTTTTTCTTTTTCTTTTTTTTTTTAAAGATTTTATTTATTTATTTGAGAGAGAGAGAACACCTGAGAGGGGATAGGGTCAGAGGACGAAGCAGACTCCCTGCCGAGCAGGAAGCCCGATGCGGGACTCGATCCAGGGACTCCAGGATCATGACCTGAGCCGAAGGCAGTCGCTTAACCAACTGAGCCACCCAGGCGCCCCAACTTTTTCTGTTTTAAAAGGAAAAAAAAGAAAACATTCACCAGGGTCCTTGCTGCCTCTCACCTCAGACACCTGAATTCCTAGTTGGCTGTGACTTTGGTTTAAGTGGAGAGTTGAGGAGGAAGAAATCGAATTCTTTTGTCATCTAAGGAAAAACACTTTTGAAAATGCCTTCGTGGCCTTGGCTGGTAGCGGATAACGGGTGTTTCTGTCCCTGCAGGATTGAGGTGAGAAGCGCAGACGTGGAAATCCTGAAGACGGCCCACATCGAACGGATCGCCTCCTCCCTGGGTAAGAGCACATCTCTAAATAACAGACTGTGTGGGGGAAGGAAAGACCCTGCTCCCCAGGTAACCCTGAGCCAAAGGAGAAGAAGAAAATGGATCTGTTTTCTTAAACCTTTGTAGAATTTACCCCAGAACCGATCCTGTTCTTGACTCCCAGTGTGGCCTGCCGTGAGCATTGGGATCTGCTGGTCACATCCATGGCCTCCGGTGTGCATTTGCCTCCATGAGGAGATGGGGCAAGATGCTTCCTTCCCCACCACCCCCATCCCACAGTAAGACTCAAACTGGTTTCGGTGCTGGTTCATTCTCTGCCCGGGGCTTGAGAGCAGGGGTTTGTGTATTTAAATTCCACAGCCAAGCTCCAGGGAGAAAGGACTATGCGATGAGCGTCGTCGTTGGGTGCCCGTGGTCTGCCGGGGCTCTCCTCGCCGACACCCACTCCCTTTGCCTTTCCTGGTGGGAGGGAGGGCCTGAGCCCCATGGTGCTGGGGCTGATTGTGCGCTTGCCTGCTGGCGGCTCAGCAGACCTAAGCAGAAGTGTTTTCTGCCGCCTCAGAGCGGGGGGCGCACACCCCCTGTACCGAGTGCTGTGAGTCTTGTGGAAAGATTGACCAGGAGTCCTTCCAGTGGTGTGTATAAAGTAGGGTTCGTTTTCGTCTGCGTTTGGAAAAGCCGCTTGGCTTCAAAGCGGTATCCGCCCGGCACACCTTAGGCGGCGTCAGCCCCGCCTCCTGGACACGCATCTTCGCCTGCCCCGGTTGTGTGGGGGCGGGGGGTCTGTGGGAACCTTTACGAGTAACCTGGGAAGAGACTGTGCGGGAGGGGTCGTGCCCGCCGAGTTGCGATACGGCACCCATCGCCTCGTTCACATAAACAGTGCCGTATCTGTGGGTCGGAGTGAATAAATCCAACTGTAGCAGCGAGGAGGTCAGGCTCAAATCTCCAGGCCCGTGATGCTCTTTTCTGGCTTGGAAACGCCCTTGCACAGAAGCACGGAAAATCCACCAGCCCACAATGGGTCCCTTTCATGGGCTGCCCCTCACCCCCACCGCCACCCAAGAACACGTTGCCGGCAGAGTTCTTTATGGAGTTGGCAAGGGTTTTTATTGAGCCTGATTGAAGTTGAAACTGTGAGGCTGGGAAGATGTGGGAAGCGTCTGAGTACGTTTTGCTGGCAGTATTTTTTTGTGACCCAGAGGGATTTATCTCTGTAACCCAATCAGGTTGGGGTTAGTCAGTTGGTTTTGGAAAAGCGGAGCCCTACGGCCGCGAACAATGGCTGTCGTTCTGTGGCCTTGTCACGCTCTGGGAAAGACGGAGCTGAGCAGGGTCCGTCCCCCCTTCAGGTGTGACAGCCCGTGTCAGCCCTCGGGGGCATGCTCTGACAGCAGCGCTAGGCGCCTGGGCGTCACGGCTTTGTGTGCTTCTCACCCCTGCAGCCTCCCAGAACGAGGTTCCTGCTGAACCCCTGGAGGAGCTGGCCTACAGACGCTCGCTTCGAGTGGCTCTGGATGTTTTGAACCAGAGAACCAGTTTGCCTCAAGAAAGCTCTTCAAGGGAAGAAAGAACTGCTCTGTCCTCAGGAGAGAAGCCCATGGAACTGGCCTCCTCGCTCTGTGACCCCAGCTCTTCTGGTCTCCAGGAAGACGTGCTAAGCAGTTCCGGACCTCAGAGGAGGGCACGTGTACGCCCAAGGCTGTCGGGTTCACCCACGTGTAGAAAGGACCCCAAGTGCAAAGACCGCAAGAAGGAGCTCGGGACAAGTGAGAGTGCGTGGGCCTCGGTGGTCCCCTCAGCCAGAGGTGGTTCTCAGGACGCCAGTGGATCGAGAGCGTGCTGCAGAAGGCGGACAGCCCTGAGTAAAAAGGGAAGAAGTTTAGCACAGGAGCCCAGCTCGTGTCAGCGGGTACCTTCGCTCTCAGGGGGAGACGGTGAACAAGAGAGGAGCCCTCCAGCCCCTGGCTCACCGCCCAGCATCAGGGAGGAGGGTCTGTGGGCCAAAGGGCGAGACCCGGGTTTGCCTCCGCGAGGCCCCACTGTGCTCCCGACCCAGGGGCGCCCCGCCTGCCCAGATGCCCGAGGCCGCCCTGCCAAGCGGCTGCACCCAGATGGCAGTCAGAGGCTGTCCACCCCGCAGCGGGAGCCGGGGGCAGTGCCCAGGCAGAGGCCCAGGGGATGCATGACTCTGCGCAGTGCTGCCAAACTCAGCCTGCCTGCCCCCCAGGCTTCCCCAGAGGAGACAAGAAATCTTCGCATCCTGGTGGAGGAAGGTAAAGCTCTGCGGCCGAGAAGGTCTTGTGCTGGCAGAGGGCGGATCTGGGTTCTCCCAGGGGCCGATGCGGGTCAGGCATTTGTGGGGTGTTGTGTTTTTGTCTTTTTTTTAAGATTTCTTTTTTTTTTTTTTTTTTAATTTGACCGAGAGACACAGCGAGAGAGGGAACACAAGCAGGGGGAGTGGGAGAGGGACAAGCAGGCTTCCCGCCGAGCAGGGAGCCCGATGCGGGGCTCGATCCCAGGACCCCGGGACCATGACCCGAGCCGAAGGCAGAGGCTTAACAACTGAGCCACCCAGGCATCCCTCACTTGTGTGTTTTTTAACCTGATCTTAATGAGGTCGTATCAAAACAGAGGCAGAGCAGATATTGCCCGATTCCTTTCTGTCTGTGTCTCCCACCGGGTTGCAATTCTGACTTGTGTCTTTTGTTCTGAATGGGAGAGGGCTGGGGGCACTGGAGGCCGAGCCTGGTGGCTGCAGGAAGGCTGTGGCCACACCCCCCGGGGCTGGGCTCCGACAGATGCACAGGAGTGCAGTGCACGCGCCCCGAACGGGCAGGAATCTCAGGAGTGAGCGACTCACTCAGAAGGCTCCCGACTCGTTCACAGTTCCTGTGGAGACGCACTGTTGTGTGGCGGCCGTCTTGCGCGGTGGCTCGTTTCCTTTGAGCGTGGCGGTGTCCCGTCTTGTTTCTGAGCTGCTGATTGAGAACTGTCCGTTTCTCCGGGCTTCCGTGCCCGCACACCCCCTCGCTACACACGTACTCGGGTTTCTGCCCTGAGTTTAAGCGTCATGTGTTGAGACTGGAGTCCGCACGTCCGAGGCGGCAGGGAGCTGAGCCGCAGCCTGTCCCTGCGTCTGCCCGCCCGCCTCCCGGCCAGGCCCTCAGTCCGCTTAGATCGCTGCTGTGCGCTTGCCCCTCGTGGAGACGCGGAGGCCTCTCTGCCCCCACGCTCTGTCTCTCGTTTGTTGCCTGCGAGTGTGCTTTAGTCAGAGCGTACCCACCTTGCATCTGGGCGCGTGGGAGCTTTTACGTTTGCGTTGACGGTCACGTATCACGAAATGTGTGTCTTGGGCTGAGTCCCTGAGATGCTGACGGTGAAAGTCTAATCTAACATCATTGGCAGACCGTCATTCTTCTGGAGAGTCAGTCGACTTTAATCCCATTCATTCCGTCCTGGAGGAAGAGGAGGATGATGAGGAGCCACCCAGAATCCTTTTCTATCACGGTGAGTCCTGAGCGGCAGCCGGAGCGCGCGCTTCCGCTCGCGCGGAGCCCCTGGGCAGAGGCGGCTGGCGTTCCTCCTGCACCCGCAGCATGCGGAGTGCGCTTTTCTGCCGTCGGTCTTGAGGGAAGAGGGCGTCCCTGCCAGCACGCTTCCCCTTTATGTGTCCTCCTGTGCCCTCCGTGGAGAGCCGGGTCCTGTCGCTACTATTCGCGCTGCCTCCAGGCCTTTGGGGACGGCGATTGCTTGTCTGTCCAGAGAGGCAGGGTCTCCGGCCCGGGGCAGCGGGGCCCCGGGACCCCCTCCCACACGCATGTGCGGGCCGCACCAGAACAAACATGCGCAGAAGCATGCGCTCGGCCCTCTTTGTGGAAGGACCTGAAATAAAGGCCCAAGATCCCAAACCCACAACCGACAGCAATTTAGTTTGTTTCATGGAGTAAATCATTTAGAATGAATTTCATTTTTAGATTTACCCATTGCTTCGTTTTACCGTAGCCTGGTGTTTTTTAGCCTTCTCGTTATGAAGTAACTATAGATTCACGACGAGATGTTGCAAAAATAATACGTGGAAGGGGGGGCGGGGGGACCTCTCCTCCAAGGGCGACACCCTGCGTGCCCTTGGACTCGGCTCCTGTCGGCCACGCCGCAGTGGCTTCTCCCTATCTGTGCTGAGGGTTCTGCGTTTTCCTTTTTGCACCTGATGGTAATTCAGACCCACTTTGCACTTGCTCGTGGTCTTCTGATTACTCTTCGCAGCCACGCTTGTTCCTTACTGAGCCTTCCCCCGCACCATGAGGTGCCTAGATGGTTCCACGCCTGGGGGGGGCTAAGCCGTGCCCGGCGTGTGCCTCTGGGAAAGAGCTCTGCCGGCTTCGCTCCTGGGAGCAGAACTCGGCCAGAGAAGGGACCACGCGCCTTCTTGCAGATTCTTCCAGAAGGCCATTTTCGTCCACTGCTGCCGGCAGGGGGCCAGGTCACCACAGCCCCGAGAAACCCCCTGGTTTTTGCTTCTGTTTGATTTTGTCTTGTCCCCAGCCCCCCCGCAGCCTGATGTCTGTCTGGGTGTTTCCCGAGACCTATTTGTCCTCACGGGGCCCTGACGGTTCTCTTAAAAACCAAACGCTTCTCGCCAGGCGGATGACAGCCCTCTGCCTGCCTGCAGACCTTGCCTCGTGGCTGCGCTGGCCGCCTCTCGTGTCTGCGAGACGTTAACCTCACTGTTTCAACGTTTACATTATCCGTTCTGGAGTTTAGCGTGCGGTTGGAAGTCTTGTTAAAGTTTGTTTAGGGATAATTGTGTGGTCACTGGATGATGATTTTGGTAACTCGTTTTTTTGTCCCTTTGAAGATAAAGCCCAGTTTTTCAGACTGAGGAGCTTCCTAGGAATTTGCTGCTTTTGTTGGGGTTTCTGAGCCACACTCTTCTTAAAAAGATGTTTGAATCTGGAATAATTTGAGATTACAGAGTCGGCCCCAGCTTGTCCCCGCTCAGCAGCGCGCGTCCCCTGCACTCAGGCCAGCGTTGTTGTGAGACTGCCTCGCAAACCGTGGGGGTCTCTGACGAGAGTTAGAGCATCAGGTTTAAGCATCTCCGACAGACACGTTGTTTTCAGTTGTTGCATTTGGTGCCTGATGTGGATCTGACTTACTGTTTATCTTTTTGTCTTTCTTTCTAATTTAGAACCACGGTCATTTGAAGTAGGAATGCTGGTCTGGCTTAAACACCAGAAATACCCCTTCTGGCCAGCAGTGGTAAGCATCGGGAGCACCCCGCTGAAGCCCCCGCGCTTCCACTCCCTGGCCCCCCTTCGTGTCAGCTGGAGCCCCGGAGATTTCTTTACTGGGAGAAACCGACGGCCTTACGATTCTAAGCGGGGTTTCTGGAGATGGTTACCTGAGTAAGGCGAGTGTGATCATTTTGGCACAGTTGAGTGTGAGGGTCTTAGGTCCAGTCTTGACCGAGCAGGCTCAGGAAAACTTGAAAACCTGTGTAAAAAAATCGGCAACTTGCTGATTGCTAATACTGTGCGCTTGAGAGTTTCTCCTTTGGAGCTTTTAAATTGCTCAGATTTCAGGGTGGGGATCGGCTGTGCGTGTGCGGTGGATGGGCCTCAGCACAGTGAAATTCCTGGCCCTGCTTCTCCGTGCGCCGCGCCTGGACGGTGCAGGCTGTCCGTTTACTTTTTAGGCCAGGGCCGCGTGCCGGCTCCCCCTCCTTCATCCGGTGTCCTTCCTCCCCGTCCAGTGTAGATGGCATTCCGACGGCTCCGGCCCTAGGGCTTTAACCTGTAGTGAGAAACGGTGACGTTGAACCCGGAAAGGTGTTTGCAGGAGCCAGAGACGCTCCTGGTGTTGCCGTGCGGCTGACGGGCAGCGGGCAGCATGGCCTCCGTGCTGGACTGGCTGTAGCGACAGTGGGCTCCACATCCGGGCAGCGTCTGCTGGGCAGAAGGTGGAGCTTGAACAGATACGCAGATGAAGTGGGGGTCTCCGTGCAGTGTCTCTGCACTATTGTTGGGGGTCGTTTATCAGGGCCCCTCGGCCTCCCTTCAGTATTTACTTTGTGGCAGGCGCTCGTGTGTCCCCCCACCCCATGCAGCTGGCACCCTTTTCCTGGACCTCTCCTCATTTTCACCAGTTCCTGGGGACCTTGCTGGGTCCTGGATCTCCAAGGTCACAGGTTCCTGGGGTCAGCTCTGGGTTTACGGCTGAGCCGGGGACACACAGAGGCACCGGGCAGAGGGGACGCACCACTGCCTCTGTGTCCTCAGCTAGTCCCACCCGCCTGAGCTCCCTTTGCTCATCCTGAACACGAGAATGAGCCTGTCCTGCTGAGTCAGGAGAGAATCGTGTGGTCGTCTGCAGAGGTGGCAGGTAGTGTGGGCTTGTCTTTCTGTTAGGAGAGAGAACAGAGCAAGGTGCCGCCTGGCCCTGCTCGTCTGTGAGACTGAGTGGCGTGTGCAGCAGACAGGGCGGTGTGTGAGCCTCCGGCCGGGGGCTTGGCCGTGGTCCCGCCGGCAGCGGCGCCCCTTGCCACACGCCGGCCATGTGCCAACCTGCATGGTTAACAGAGGTCAGGAAGGTAATTCAAGCCCACGGCCTCCTCTGGGTTCTTGATGCTTTATTTTCTTGGATTTGCCAACAGGTCAAGAGTGTCCGGCGAAGAGATAAGAAAGCCAGTGTGCTCTTTATCGAGGGGCACATGGACCCCAAAGGGAGAGGGTAACCCAGCTGTCTGCTCTCTGCGAACGCTTCCCGGGCGAAGGCCTGCCGGCTCGGGGGCGCCGGGATGGTGGGGAGGGGGCTGGGGTCCAGGGCCGGGATGGTCTCATGCCCCCGCGCTCCAGCTCCCTGGAAGACGAATCCAGACAGAAGCTGTGTTGAAAGGGACTGCTCGGGCAGTCCGGTGTCCCAAGCTTTATTTGCCGGCTTTGAAGGGCGGCCCGGTTAGACACTCGGCGGATCCCGCCCGTTCCCCACAAACTATACTCCAGTCGTTGCAGGTGCTGTGGGCAGTGACCCAGCCTCCACTTCCACGGGTGGCCGGGGGGTGAGCGTCCCGCGTGGCGGCCCCAGCCACGTCCCCTAGTGCCTGTGTCCGGGGCTTCCTTGGGCAGCTGGTGCTGGCAGGGGCCCCCGCGGTCACCGCTAGTTCCATCAGAGGAGAGGGAACCGTCGTCCTGACTCAGGAGAGGGAGCTCCCCGTTAACCTTCGTCCCTCTGCTTCCAGGATCACGGTGTCTCTCAGGAGACTGAAGCACTTCGACTGCAAAGAGAAACAGGCGCTTCTGGTAGGCGGACTGTGCTTCGTGCCCGGGAAGCAGCCGCCGTGCGTGGGGAGCGGTGCGCTCCCGCGTGACGGTGGTCTGCTGGGCCCGGCTCCGGCCGTTCTGGCGGGGACCACCACCGCCCTGGGAGGTTGCCGGCCGTCCCCCTGTTGTCCAGCGCAGAGGACGGTGTGCCCGGGTGCGAGGCCGGTGTCCTGACGCGGGCGATGGTTCGGAGGCTGTCCTGCGCGTGTGCGCGGGGGGCTGAGTGCTCGGCCGCGGTGGCGCCCCACGGGGCTTCCTGGCCTCGCCAGTGGCTGAGCCCCCCCCGAAATGTCATCGGATCTTGATCGTACACCGAGCCCACGAGCCACGAGGTGCTGGTCCGTTGCACACACACCGTCCGCCCTGCGGTGCTGTGTGGGTGACACTAGCTATCCCAGCCCAAACCCAGCCTAGGGGAGGGGTCTGTTAGCCCCCCACCCCAGTGCGGTCTTGTCCCAGCCCGGTGAGCAGGTTCCTGGCTCCACGTCACAGGCTTCCTGTTCGCGTGGACTGCCTGGGAGCTCGAGGGGGAGACCCCGGGGAGCCTTCTGCCCGCCGCCGTCTCCCTGAGTGCGGGCGGCCCGGGCTGCGGCGTGGGCGGGGTCGGGAAGGGGAGCGCCCATGCCGGACCCCAGCCTTCTCTTCCTTCCACTCATGTGCGTGTCCCTGCGACGTAGTCCTGCTCCTGTCCCGTCTGTGGTGAGTGTGGTCAGCACAGCTTCTGAGAGCGGCCTTCGCTGGGCGCCCAGTCTCCGTCAGGGTGCCCGTTGGCGGGGCCCGGTTCTGGAAGAGGGCCGGCCGTGGCCTCGGGAGCTTCCACACGCCCGCGAGCGCGGGGAGCCGGGCGCCCAACCCTCCAGGCCAGGGGCTGGCTCTGACCCCAGGGCCACTCGGGGATGCGGATAGCTTTCCCAAAGGTGGGGGGGTGGTCAGAAAGGGGAGCGGGAATCTTGCTTTGAGGTCGGTGTGCCCCAGACACGGAATTGTGTTCTGTGACAAAGACGATGCATGGCCTCATGTAATCCAGACGCTGGGACGATGCCTGTTGCCCATCTTCCTGCTCCCCAGCAAAGCCAGGCCCGCCTGTGGAGTGGGGTGCACGGGGTCACTGAGGCCTTGTACCGGCGGTAGGAGCATGGCCGCCTCGAGCTAGTTGGGACTGTCCGGGCTGTGCTGAGGGACCGGCCCCGGTGTCACGCTCACGGTCTTGAGCTCTGCTTTCCCGAGCAAGGAGCAGCACCACCTGCTGTCCCTGTCCCCCGGCTGCTATGCGTGGCAGCCACAGGGAGAGGGCCGGGCTGAGGTGGCGGTAACACAGGACGTGGACCTCAGGTAGCGGGCCACGGTCCCAGCTCGGGTCCTCGGGGGGGTGGGGGGGCATTGTCCTCAGTTTGCAAATGAGGACCTTGAGGCCTCGGCGGGCGTCCCCACGGGTGGCTGAGCGTCCTTCCTCCCGACTGAGCCGACACCGTTCTAAGCCAAGGGCACAGAGATGACTCTTAGAAGGATTTGTCGTACAAAGAGCTTCAAGTCTTGTTTGGGCGACATCAGCCACGTTGGGGTGCTTGCCACCTTCCTCTCCTTAGAGTCCCCAGCGCTCCTCTCCCAGAGTGCTCAGCTCCCACGTGACCACTTCCTGAGCAGCCCTGGCCCCAGCCCTGGGCCTCCGTGTGTGTTTCCCCATGCAGCTTCAGCAGCCCCGCACAGGGGCATCTGCTGGCTCTGCGGTGTGGACGCGGGAGCCGGGGACGCAGAGGGGGTTGGAAGAGCGCCTGTGGCCTCCTGCTGAAGCTGCTGCCTGGGTCTCGTTGCAGAACGAAGCCAAGGAGGACTTCGACCAGGCCATCGGCTGGTGTGTCTCCCTGATCACCGACTACAGGGTCCGGCTTGGTATGTGGGCCTGCACACCCTTGGACAAAGGGACCGAGCTGGGGGCAGAGCGCAGGCCTGTTTCCCATGGCCGCCCGGCCTGGGCCCATGGCAGTCTTGTCCCCGACAAGGGCAGGTGGGCAGACACGGGGCGAAGACTGGGTGCGAACGGAATGCGGGGTTTGCTCTGAATCAGAGAGTTGGTCTCTGTCCACCCCACGTCCGGCCGTTGGGAATCTTCAGACGGTAGCCTTTCTGGGTGCCCCAGGGGCGGTGGCACCTTGCCGGCCGCGCTGGTGTTGGGGTCCGGGCGGGGCTGACGCAAGGCAGGCATGCTGACCCCGTGTCCCTCGGGCCCTCCCGAGCGCCGCCTCTGATGGGTGACGTGGCTCTCTTGTGCGTCCTCTGCAGGCTGCGGTTCTTTCGCGGGCTCTTTCCTGGAGTATTACGCTGCCGATATAAGTAAGCCCGGCGACTCCTCTTGAGAGGCGTGAAGCAGCCGTGTTCTGTGTCTGAAGCTCGGGAGGGGATGCGTCTGGGTGGGGGCCGCGCCCTGTCCCCAGCCTGACCCTAGATTGCCAGGAACAAGCCCTGACCGCCGCCTGCCCCCACTGCTCACCGGGCACCTGGCCTCTCCTCCTGCCTTCCCTGGTGCCCGAGTTTGGGGTGAACGGAGAGTCCCACCATACCCCGGGGGCTCTGCTCGTTGGGGCGACACTGGCGTCGGGCTGAGCGGGGGAGAGACACGTCCCATCAGAGGAGGCGTCCTTAGGGCCGTGGTGGTTGTGCCTGGGGGCCCGGGGGGGACTCTCCCGCAGAGCCCCCAGACAGCACAGTGAAGGGAGGAGGAGGGAGCCGTCCCACCCAGGCCGGCGGTCCCACAGACGTGTCGTTCGTCTGCAGGTTATCCCGTCCGCAAGTCCATCCAGCAGGACGTCTTGGGGACCAGGTTCCCGCAGCTGAGCGGGGGGTACCCCGAGGAACCTGTGGTGGGGAGCCCCCAGGGGAGGAGGCGGCCCTTCAGGAAGGTCCTCCCTGACCGGTCCCGGGCTGCTCGGGACCGGGCCAACCAGAAGCTCGTGGAGTACATCGTGAAAGCGAGGGGCGCCGAGGGCCACCTGCGGGCCATCCTGAAGAACAGGAAGCCGTCCCGGTGGCTGAAGACGTTTCTGAATTCGGGTCAGTACGTGACGTGCGTGGAGACGTACCTGGAGGACGAGGATCAGCTGGACCTGGTGGTGAAGTACTTACAGGGGGTCTACCAGGAGACGGGCAGCAGGACGCTGGCGCGGGTCAACGGCGACCGGATCCGCTTTATTCTGGACGTTCTTCTGCCTGAAGTGAGTGGACGGCAGGGCCGTCGTGCGCGCTGGCGGGTGGGGGTCCGTGGCCGCGGCCACCAGGCACGCGGGGCTGGGGTTTGGTGCTGGGATGGCGTTCTCCAGGAGTCTGCCCAGGAGGCCACGGCAGCATGGAGCCCGGCGCCCACCCTGGGGCGGCGTGGAGACCCCGTGGCCAGTGCCGGGGGACGAGAACCACGTGCTTTAAACTGTGTGCACGTGGACGCGTTTCCGGAGTAGGCGTTGCTCGTGGAGAGGGAGCCGTAGTTGTGTTGGATGCACCCGCTGGGGTTTGGCTGGGCAGGCATGCACACGTGATGACCCCGGTGGGTTTGAAGGCGGGGGGGCGGGGGCTCTGCTGGGCACATGTGAGCACGTGTGGGAAAGGTTGCTAAGCTCAGAGGTCTTTACCTCTGTGCCTGGAAGCTCTCAAATACAGACGAGATGAAGATCACGGCAGGGAGCTTGGGTGCCCAACACCCAGTGGGAATAGTGACCTCACGCGGTTTGTATCTCTGGCTCCCTCCCCCCAGGTGATTATGGGGGGGTTCCCCAAACTTTTTTTCTTTTGAAGATTTTATTTATTTATTTGACAGGAGAGAGGGAACACAAGCAGGGGGAGTGGGGGAGGGAGAAGCAGGCTCCCCGCTGAGCCAGGAGCCTGATACGGGGCTCGATCCCAGGACCCCGGGATCATGAGCTGAGCTGAAGGCAGTCGCTTAACCAGCTGAGCCACCCAGGTGCCCTCCAGTGTGTATCTTTAAGGAAGGGGTGGTTCTGCCCCAGGGACACTGGTCCCTATGTGGGGACGGCTGTGGTTCTCACGGGGGGCAGGGGGCAGGATGCTGCTGGACCCCCACAGTGCCTGGACGCCTCCCAGAGAGCGACCTGCCCGACCCGATGTCAGCACTGCCCAGGGGTGTTGGGGGACCCTGTTCTAGACCATAAAGGCTCTGCTTGATTTTTAAGATTTTATTTTTAAGTGACCTGTATCCCCAGCGTGGTACCGAGAGTCGCAAGTGCTCCCAACCGAGCTGGCCACGCGCCCCTCACAGGCTCTTTAAAAACACTTTCTGGGGGCGCTGGGCCACTGTTGGTGAAGCGACTGCCTTCGGCTCAGGTCGTGATCCCGGGATCCTGGGATCGAGCCCCACATCGGGCTCCCTGCTCTGTGGGAGGCCTGCTTCTCCCTCTCCCTCTGCTCCTCCTCCCCCTCAAATGAATGCTCTCTAAAAAAATAAAAAATCACATTTCTAGTAACCACAGTTCTGCTGTTTCTTCTGAAGAAACGGAGAAGGATTTCTCAACGTCAGACATGCCGTGTGCTTGGATGATTGCGGTTATATTTTTCCTGTTGTTTCAACAGTGAACTTACAAATTTCCACAAATGGGCTTGTTGGTTTTGGTCCTGCCTCATTCTCTGCCTTTAGTGACACGAACTCTCGTGTCTCGTCCGAAAGACCCCGTCCTTCACGTGACTGCAGAGATCTCACGGACCCGTGCGTGTTCGTGGAGGCTGCTCGGAAGCTGCCCCGGGCCCCACGCGCATCCCTCTAGCTCTGCGGGCGCCACAGGCCCGCTGCCCGCGGCTGAGCGCCCTCTGCCCCTTGCAGGCCATCATCTGCGCGATCGCGGCGGTGGACGCTGTGGATTACAAGACGGCTGAGGAGAAGTACCTCAGAGGACCGTCCCTCAGCTACCGGTAGGCTGCTCAGGGCGCTGCTCCCCAAGCAGCACAAGTGTGTCTAGAAGGGCTCGCGCTCCCTCGTGCTGGTGGCTGGGGCTCAAGGCCCCTCTTGCCGACACGCTGGTCCAGGTGCCCGGCGGGTGAATGAAGTGCCTGCGATGGGAAGTGCACGTTAGCCCTTGGCCAGGAGTTGTCAGAGGGACCCAGTGACGCAAGCAGTGGGCGCTGTCCTCGGGCGCGTCCCTGAGCCGGTCTGGGCAGGCAGAGCTGGCCCACGCCACGGCCCACAGGCAGCCCACCGGGGCTGCTCCCTGGGCGCGTGCCGGGCCTGCGGTGCCTAATCGCGTTTCGCATGGGCTCCTGTTTGCATTTCGAGCTTTCTCCCCTTGCCCCGGTGCCGTGGCCGTTTAAGAAAACACAGTAAGATTACACGGCAGCAGTCGCCTGGGCCGTTCCTAGCTGGTCAGAAGAATGCCGTGATCAAGATGTTTCTCTTCCGTCGGTGAGGTTAGCTGCCCTGGGATTTTTGGCCCCCAGAGCCCCTAATCCCGTCTCTGGGCTTGCTGCCAGGCTTGCTGGGAACAGGCTGGGCCCGCGTGGCAGTGACAGGCTGAAGACTCAACTAGAGTCGCAGGCCAGGGTCTCTGTCCAAGGCCGCCCGGGCCCACTGTCACGGATGCCGGACAGCGAAGACAGCTCCCAGGAGGCCGCGCTCCTTCCCGGGGGGGCCCCGCGGCGTGCCAGGAGGCCAGGTCTCGGGGTGGGGAGGCCAGCTGCCAGGCTGGCCACGGAAGGGCCCGTCTGGCTCGGTGTGCAGGAGTGTTGGCCCAGATGAGCCAGCAGAGCACGAGGGGCCTTGGCAGCAGGGAGACTTGGTGTTTCTGTCCCTGGATCTCGGTGGTCCAGTGCGGTGCCCTCAACACAAGTACGGAATAGTGTTCTTGGGGGAGCAGGGTCGGGGCCGGGACCTGCCCCCCCCGCCCAGCGATTTCCTCCTCCGCGTCCGAGGGGCTGGCCGTTGTGCCTGTGAGGACGGCTGTCCGTCTTCACGCTCTGCCGCTGCTCTTGGCCAGCCGTGGACACGCATGTGCACCTGCCCCGGACTCCAGGGGCGGGGCCCCTTCCCTCAGGCTGTGCTGACCATCAGGGGTGCCCGCCCAGCGGCCTCGGGTTCGCCTGAGCCGCCCGCTGTCCCAGTCTGTGCTCTTTGTTACGGTCGCCAACCCTGGGGGCGTGCCCCAAACGCCCGTTAACGTAATTCTTATCAAGGAGTCGCTTAATGAGGACAATTTGAAAGTTCACACTCCTTAAAAAGCCGTTCATTTTTTTTTATGAATTGTGGTAAAATGCACATGACGTAAAATGTCCTGTCGTAACCGTCTCTGAGCGCACAGCTCAGCGGAGTGAGGCCCACTCACCGTCCTGCGGCCACCCCCACCCTCCGTCTCCAGAACGTTCCATCTCCCCACACGGAGACTCTGTCCCCGTGAAGCACGGACTCGTCTGTTTCATGTTCAAGACGAGGAATTACTAAACGAGGCTCTCTGCTTTTGTTTTCTGAAGGGAAAAAGAAATATTTGATAACCAGCTCCTAGAAGAAAGGAGTCAGCGGTGCTGATGCTGGAGGGGCCGCCATGGGTCCCGTGGCTGGGGCGCGAGTGCGGTCTGCGGGACCAGGGCCTGGAATGTGCTCGCTTCTTTCTCATCTGTGGGTGCTCTTTTCTGGCTTTTGTGGAAGGTAGAGTTCCTGATTTTGAAACAAAAATGTGTTTTGTTTTATTGCATATCATTACTTGTGACTGTACTGTATTGTTTAATAAAAGGTGCACATTTGTTTTTTTTATGTTAAAAAGCACTGTATCCAGTATTAAACAGGAGTTTTAAGAAAGCCTCTGTGAATGCGTTCCTCCAGAACATGCGTGTGTTTCCGTGTTTGCCTCCCCTTGAGGCAGGCCCCGAGGCCTCGGTGCTGCACTCGGGTTTCCTCGCATTTCAGCTCTGCCGTCCTTCCCTGTGCGGGAGAACACGTGCGGCAGGACCCTCCAGCGGCCGCTTCCCTCCCACCCCCTGGTCCCGTGTGGATGTTCCCGTGTGGCCGCATCTGGCCCAGTGCTGAGCGCAGTCTCCCCGGAGGGCGGGACCCCCACCCGTAGCTGCCTCAGTCACTGTGTGTGTGGCCGTGGGGTCGCAGTGTGGGGACCGGCTCCTGCAGAAGCAAGGCCTTTGCCTGGAGGCCAGGCTCACGTTCCTGCCCAGGCCCAGAAAAGGAGGCAGCTGGGGGGTCACCCTGGTGCCCGAGGGTCCCCAGCGCGGGCCCTGGCCTTTGGAGACCTGCCATGGCCTGTCCTGACCCAGTCACAGAAATTCTGTGGCCTGTCAAAGCCATGCTCAAATGAACTCTTTATCCTGAGCTGCTGGGGGACCGCGCAGTGGGTACACGGTCAGGAGGCTCAGCTCGAGGCCCTGGCCGGGGTCAGCAGCCACTAGAGTGGGGGCTTAGAGGGAGAGCCTGCTGGGAGGTGGGCGGGCTCGGGCCCTGAGAAGGGGCTGTCTGAGCCGGCAGAGGCCCGGGCCACACACACAACCACGGGTCAGTTGTGCAGCGGGAGAGGCTGGGAGATGGCCCCAGAATCCTCCCGATGGTGGCGGGGGGCGGGGGCGAGCTGGCCTGGGACAGCGGGGCTGGGACCACAGAGGGTCGACGGTTCCCGTCCACCGTGGAGCCCAAAGCCAGGCCGCTTGGTCGCTTCCTCCACAGAGAACAGCCCGACAGTGTCTCCAAAGCGGGCCGTGCCCCTTTCTGGGAGAGCCTGATGGCTCCGTCCACCACTGGCCGTGCTCGATGCGGTGGCTGAGGTGGGCCACTGGCGCAGTCAGCCTGTCCAGACCAGCGTCAAATGCCCGCCGGAGCCCCACCTGCACCCTGGGCCTGCGCCCTGTTGCGGGGAGCCTGAGGGTGCTCGTCCTATGGCCGCTGGGCAGGTGTGAGGGGCGCGGGGCCCGGCAGCTGGCGGCCCCATGGGGGTCCCTGGAGAAGCACGCACAGCACAAGCCTCTGAGACACAGACTGCCCCCAGCACTGCCCTGTTGTCCACCGTGAGGCTTCCGTCAGCCCACCCCTCGCCCCCACTCCTACTCCTGTCTCCCCCCTCGGCGCTGCAGACGTCAGGCCAGGTCATTCTCCGACGGCCATCCTGGGTGCTGCAGGGGGGCTGGGCAGCATCCTGGACCCCACCCCTCAATGCCAGGAGCCCCCCCACCCCACACAAACCCATGACCATCTTGCCTCCTTCCCCCGCCCACCTCTGCCCCTTCCCTCTGGGCTCTAGCTCCCTGGCCTCTGTGTGGCCTCCCTGCTGCCCCCTTGACCCCCTGCCCTCCCCTCCTCCCACCGCTCCAGGATCGTGACCTGAGCCGAAGGCAGTCGCTTAACCAACTGAGCCACCCAGTCGCCCCTAAAAAACTGATTTTTAAAAAGTCACGGGGTGAGGTGGTGCCTGGCTGGCTCAGCTGGTGGAGCGTTTGACTCTTGATCTTGGGGTCGTAAGAGCCCCGCGTTGGGCATAGAGTTGTTTAAAAATAAAACCTAGGGGTGCTTGGGTGGCTCAGTGAAGCACCTGCCTTCGGCTCTGGTCATGATCCCGGGGTCCTGGGATCGAGCCTCCAGTTGGGCTGCTTGTGCTCGCTCACTCTCTGCCAAATAAAATCTTTAAAAAATAAAATCTTTAAAGAAAAAAAACAATTCACAGGATGTGTGGGTGACTTGGTTGGGCGTCTGACTTTGGCTCAGGTCATGATCTCGGGGTCCTGGGATGGAGTCCCCAGTCGGGTTCCCTGCTCAATGGGGAGTCTGCCTCTCCCTCTGCGCTGCCCCCCCCCCCCGCTCATGCCCGCCCCCGTGTGCTCGTTCTCTCAAATAAAACCGTTTAAAAAAAAAAAAAAAGTAATTCCCTATAGGGTAAGAATCTGAAACGTCAGGGAAGCACACTTGCACATGTAATAGTCCATGCCCTCCCACCCCCGGTCCCTGATTCACTGCCCCCACTGCCCAGGTTCCCGTGCCCGGTGCCTGGTCTCACTCCCCCAGCCAGCCTCCCACTGCAGGGCTCTCCCAGGAGGCTGGCTCAGACCTCCCTGACCTCGCCTCGGTCAAGCAGCCTTGACCAGGCCCGTGGCCTCTAGCAGCTGGAAAAGACGCTCTCTCGTGGTTCCGGTGGGGCTGGAAATTCACTGAGCAGCTCGGCTGGGTGACTCAGGTCTCATGAGGTGCCAGTCGAATGTCACCAGGGCTGCGTCATCTGAAAGTTCAGCTGGGGCCGGGGGCTCAGTCCCCAGGGTCCCTCACTCACAGGGCAAGGACGTTATGGGCAAACAGAACACTTGCATAAAGCTCAGACTTCAGCACCCTCCACTTTGGTTCATGAATTGCAGCGAATGTGTCCTGCGGTGTAAGCTGCTAACAGAACTGGGGGTTGGGTACACAGGAACTCCGCCATGTCGGCAACTTTCCTGTGAAAATGCAAAGTTTAGTTAAGTAAGTTACACAATCCAGCTCCACAGGCTAGCGGGGAGCGGGAAGGAAAGGGGAAGGGGCGCCCCACCTCCCACCCGGGACCTGGGGCTCCCCGGGAGCGAGACCAGGCGGGCCGTGCAGGCTTCGGGGCCGGAGTGGTCCTGCCAGGAGGCCCGCCTGCCGCTCCCCTGCGCTTGCCTGGGTGAGCCTCAGTTTCCCCCAAGTGTAAAGTCCGGCAGGACTGCAAGAATTAGGGGGCATGCAGGCGGAAGGTGCTCTTGCGAACTCCTATCCTAACAAGTAGCGCTCGTCCCAATCCTACCGCTTAGGAAGCGTTGGGAACCGGGCTAGAGTCCACGTTTGGGCCGGAATCACGGCCTGGGGGCTCCGTTCCTCCCCGGCGTGGGCCTGAGCCGGCGCCCCGTCCGTCCGTCGTCCGCAGAATGGGGCACGCGGGGGAAGGACGGGCCGGGAGCCGAGCGCCAAAACGGCTGCGAACCCGGGGTCGAACCAGGCACCTTCAGATCTTCAGTCTGACGCTCCCCCGGCTGAGCTACCTCGGCTGGCCGGCAGGGGCCGCCGTCGCCCCGAGCCCGCCCGGCTGCGCGCGCCTCCTAGGCGCCCGGGCGGCCCGCGGCGGCAGCGCCGTCTCTGTGGCGCAATCGGTCAGCGCGTTCGGCTGTTAACCGAAAGGTTGGTGGTTCGAGCCCACCCAGGGACGCGGTTTTGAGCTTTTGTTCGCGAGCCAGGGGCGGGCGAGCGGCGCCCCTGCTTTATGCGGGGCGCTGCGCGCGCACCCCCAGGCCAGCCCGTCCGCGAGGCGGTGTCCGGGGCGCACCGCAGGGAAGTGCGCGGAGGCGGAACGTCCCAGGCCCGGGGTCCGGGTTCCGCGCGGCCGCCGAGCCGCTTTGGGAGCCGGGCCTGGAGACCCGGAGCGCTGAGGCGGACGGACCGCAGAGGTTGCTTGAAGGCCGAGGCGGACATGGCGGCGCCGGCGGGTGAGCGGGTCGGGGCGGGTCGGGTCGGGGGGTCCGGGGG
>NW_023270855.1:58113523-58124803 GCF_011800145.1 Mirounga leonina | reverse complement strand
GGGGGGCCGCCGCTCTCGTCCCCGGGACCAAGCGGCGCGGCGGGGCGACGGGAGCCCCGACAAGCGGGGACACCGAGGCCTCCGGGGCTCCCAGCGCGGCGTGCGGCGCAGGCCTGCCGTCCGCAGATGCGGGGTCAACGCGCAGACTACGAGGGCTGGAGGTGCGGGGGAGAGCGTCGTCGGGGCCCGGGCGGCGACATCCGGCGGCTCGTCCGAGGGGAGGAGCGCCGACCGCGCCGCGAGCGCTTCCCCCGACCTGGCTTTCCGCCCGGGGCACCGGGAGGGACGGGCGGCGCGCAGCGGACCCGGGCCCCGCGGGAGCGTGGTCGTCACGCGCAGCCCAGGGCCGGGAGCCCGGCCACAGCAGAGGACCCCGGGGACCCCAGCGAGGCCCTAGCGTCTGGGGGGAGACAGGCACCACGCAGCACGGAGATGGAGGTGCAACAGGGTGACCGCATCCGGAGAGCCGGGGGGGCATGGGTGCTACGGAGCGAAACCTGCCCGTGAGAAGGGCTGGCATGTGCCCGCGTGGGGCAGGGTGCTCCAGGCAGCGCGGGCCGCAAGTGCAAAGGCCCTGAGGCAGGAGCGACGCTGACCGGCAGGAGGAACGGGAGGCTGGCCCGGGTGTGGTGTGGCCTTTTTTTCAGGGTGTGGGATATTAAGCAGGGTAGGGACACGGGGTGGGGCACGTTCTGGAAGACCCCTTTTTACCAGGTGTTTGTTAAGTGGAATTTAGATAGACCAAGGGTAACAGGAAGGACGTGCCAGGCGTAGGGCTCATGGGCAAACTCCTGGAGGCTGGGCCCCACCGGGGTTTATCGCCTACAAACAACTCACTGCCTGCGCCGTGTGGCTCTCTCAGCAGCTCCGGGCCTGCTCTGCCGGATCCTTGCTCTGCGGTGAGTGTCTGCGTCTCCCCCAGCACACGGCCCTGCCCGGGAGGGCTCGGTGGCGGGTGGGGGTGCATCAGAGCACGGCGGAGCTGGGCTGGTCCTTCAGCAGCGCTAGGAGGGGGCCCACCTGCTGAAGGTCACATAGTCCGGCGGTCTTGCAGGTGGTGGTCAGGCCTCTCCGTGGGGACAGCCCAGGTGGTGGCCGAGCCTGTGTTCAGACCCCTTCCCTCCCAGCTCGCTCACGTGTTGCGGGAAGGCGGTTGGTGCATTTGCTCAGGTGGTGGCCTCCAGTAGGCCTCCTCGGGACAGGGAGGCAGGTAGTCACCGTGCCCTCTCAGTGGACAGAGCCCAGAAATGAAATCTCCGGCGCCACGGGGCAGGGACATGGCAGATCTGAGGAGAGGGTCTTCCTGATGGAGGGGAGATGGGAGGCTTCGAGGAGCACTTGGGCTTGGGCCGACTCTGCCTTGTTTTGAGAAGACGTTTTTTCTAGGAATCAAACGCATTCACTGCAAAATAAAGGGGAAGTGAGAGACCTAGGAGATGAGAGCCAGACACCTCCTAGACAGGGCTCAGCAGACTTTCCGTGAAGGGCCGGATTGGCTCTGTGGAGACTACTCAGCTCTGCCTTTGTGGAAACAGTGGCGATAGAAAGGGGTGGATGTGGTTGCATGTCAATAAAACTTTATTTACAACAACAGGCAGAGGGCCAGGTTTGGCCCCCTGGGTGGAACTTCCCCATCCCTGCTCCAGTGTAGCCTCTGTCACAACGTCTCAGGGCACCCCGGGCTCCTCTTCACGTGCACCCCTCTCTCTGCAGCTCCGGCGTGGGCGTGGCTACCCAGGTGCGTGGTGTCCGCTCAGGCGTGGCTGCTGACAGCCCCAGCAGGTGAGGCCAGCCTTCCTGGGACCCTGCGCACCCTAAAGCCTCCCTTTAGCACCGCAGCAGCCCCGGTGACTCCAGGGCCCTCCCTCCACCGTCAGGCAATGAAGCAGGGGTCCCTGCCCTCGGAGCCTTGCCCAGCCCCCTGCTGCATGTCCAAGACCACGGCTGCACGTCCCCAGACCAGAAGGGCCGTTGACAGCGTGTCAGTGGAGCTCCTGCTTTCCGCATGGGGGACCAAGTTTCCACGGGGACAGAGGCCAGCTGGGGCCACAGCAGGGCAGCTGCCGAAAGTTCATTCTTGTCCTGACCCCGGCAGCCCAGCTCCTACCGGTGCTGCCCCAGAGCAGCCCATGCCCCAGCTTGCTGCTGCCCTCTGAGAGGGGGCTCTGGGCTCGACCGTGCGGTGGGGGTGTCGGGGTGCCTGCCTGGCTAAGGCCCCCCTCCCCTTGCCGTGTGTTCTCACCAGCACCCAGCCCGCCACGTCCACGGCTGGAGCCGTGGCCCCCAAATCCTCCGCACTTCCCAGCAGCCGAGGCGAGTATGTGGTGGCCAAGCTGGATGACCTCATCAACTGGGCCCGCCGGGTGAGCCCCCGACCCCTCCCGCGTCCTTCAGGCCTCCCGCCACATGCTCACACGTGCTCACACACGTGCACACCTGCCCCTGTCCGCTGCTGGCCCTGATGTCCTCTCGGTGCCCACGCCATGCTTCCTGGTCTCTCCCTCCACCCCCAGGGAAGATGACCTGCCTCCCCTCTGCGGGTCTCCTGTTTCTGTTTATTCTTCTCTTTTGATGCAGAAGTGATTTTAACTGGGAAAGTGGTGTGTCCCTGGAACAGTGGCTCCTTCCTGGGAAAAACCCGAAAACACTCCCCCGCCCCCAGTACTCACTGGGGACGGTCTGCGTGTTGCGTGCACGTCTCTCTCCCCGATTCACAGGGCAGTGGCTCCTCTTGGTGTGTTGGGGGTCCCAGGGGCAGGCCGTTCCGGTGTGTCTCTGTAACCGATGGGGCCATGGCGAGCGTCCCACCGGGTGTCCCCTGCAGTGTTGGTCCTAACTGCACATCTGCGAGGCTGTCAGGGTCAGCCGCCTGTGTAGCCCAAGCCCGATGGGGGGCAGGCAGGACCCACTCCAGGTCCCCGGCTAGGCAGAGAGACAGCAGAGAAGGCTCTGGCAGAGGAGTCAGCGGGAGAAAGGAGCCACTGGATGGGTGGAGGCAGTGGTCAGAGGGCAGCGGCATCCAGGAAGCCTTCCTGGAGGAATAGGCACTGGGAGCCCCTGGACACTAGGAGTGTTAGGAAGGAGCCCCTCGGAGGGGCTGAGCCCCAGGGTCCGACCTGTGCCACACGGGGCTCTCCAGGCACTGGGACCGGCGCGTGCCTGTGTTGGAAGGATGGGACCTAGGACGTGCGGGTCACGTGGGCTGGGGCTCTTTACTTTTTCGGCGACGTGGCTGCGGGGAAGTGTTGACCCACAGGCGCAGCTTGCTTTACCTTCCTGTTGAGCACCCTGGGCCGTGACACCGTCGGAGGGCCCTCTGGGGCCTGGAGGTGGCTTGGCTGCCGCGGGGAGGCCTGGCCGATGGGCTTTGAGCTGGGGCGGGTACTGTGCCCCCGGGCTGACCACCTGCCCCCGCAGAGCTCCCTGTGGCCCATGACCTTTGGCCTGGCGTGTTGTGCCGTGGAAATGATGCACATGGCCGCGCCCCGCTATGACATGGACCGCTTTGGCGTGGTCTTCCGCGCCAGCCCGCGCCAGTCCGACGTGATGATTGTGGCCGGCACGCTCACCAACAAGATGGCCCCAGCGCTCCGCAAGGTAGGCCCGGCCCTGAGGCCCACCACCCGCCCGCCAGCCTCGAGCCGCACCCAGACCCCGCCGTCTCTTCCAGGTGTATGACCAGATGCCAGAGCCACGCTACGTCGTGTCCATGGGGAGGTGAGTGCCCGCGACACGCTGGCGCGCCTCCTGCCCATCTCCGCTCCCTCTGCCGCGGTCACAGGGGGCATCTGTGCCCTCAGGAACCCCTGCGGCCCCTCCCCAGGGCGGCACCCCCCAGGGCACCCCTCCTGTGCCACTCAGAGGCGCCCCTGTTCTGCCCCTGCTTCATGGATGTAAATGGTGCCCTGCTCTGCGGGCTGTCTGCACACTCCTCGCCCTCCCTCCTGGCACCCAGTCGCTTCCCCACGCCACCAGCAGCTGCTTCCTCACCTCACTGTTCTGAGGTAGAACTCGGGCCACAGAGTCTACCCTGTTCAAGTGCGCAGTTCCGTGATGGTTCATGTAGTCACGGTGCTGTCAACTGTAGCCCCTAGTTCCAGAACATTCCATCATCCTCCAAGAAAACCCCGCCCCCATCAGCTGTCACCTCCCCCCCCAGCCCCCGCCCCCGAGAGCCCCCTTCCCGTCCGTGGATGAGCCTGTTGTTCTGGGCGTGTCACCCATGTGGACTCACACCCCATGTGGACTTCTGTGTCTGGTTCCCTCCCTGAGCATCTGAGTGTCGTGGGCTCGGGGTCCGTCCATTTGCTTCTGCTCTCCCTGATCCCACAGAAGGTCTCGTTCCCTTTTCTGGGACTCCACATCCCATTCCTGCCCATTCCTGGCACCTGTTTGCACCTGAAGGCAGGTGTGCGTTGGGGGCAGGGCTGGGGTTGGCCAGTGTGACCCTCACCATGCCCCCCCTCAGCTGTGCCAACGGAGGAGGTTACTATCACTACTCGTACTCTGTCGTGAGGGGCTGTGACCGCATCGTGCCCGTGGACATCTACGTCCCAGGTGAGCCCACCCCTCCCATGTCACAGGCCCCCGCACCCCCCCAGAGGCGGTGGGCTCCCCCCTTTTCAGGATGAACAGATGTAGGTCCAAGTAGAAGAGTGAAGCCCCAGCCTCCTCCTCCCTTGTCCCTTGAAGGTCTCCCCCACTGAAGAGTCTTGGGTTTTATCCAGACGTGGGCCCAGGCTGGTGCTGAAGGCTTAGCCTGAGCTGGGTGGGACCGCGGATCCTCGGCTTTCTTTAAACTACACTTCACATGGTTCCACCTAATAGACACAAAACCCACGGAACACAGTTAGAAAACAGAGACTGGTTCTTGGAGACCAGGACCAGTGTGCACGGGGCCTCCCTTGGACCCCAGATCACCAGGGTGGTCACATTGTGCAAATAAAAGTGCAGGGTCCCCAGTTACTTCTGTCCGGAAAGCAAGGAACGTTTGCGACACGTTCATACTGGAGAAGTACTGGTTGTCTTTCTGAAGCCCGTGTTCGGCTGGCCACCCTCGGGCCCCAGGGCCTCTGCCCCCACTGTGTCAGAGGTCAGGGGTCAGCAGGTGGTGCTTAGCCTGCAGATGAAGGCCCCGTGTTCTTGGGCTCTCAGTGCCGCATGGAAAGCCCGACCCGAGGCCCGGAGAGCAGAGGACACTCAAGGCCCCGATTCCAGGTTGCCCAGGAAAGTTTAGGTCACGTTCTGGCGCCCCTCTAAAGGACATTGGATGGTGGTGATTTGTTTAGTGTCCTGCAGATATTTCCTGAGGGCCTTAGACACACCACGCCGCAGGGCGGCCCCCATTGGGGGGGGGGCCCAGGGCCCGTCTGGTGGGGGAGGGCACCTGGGACTCCACCCTGCAGGGCGAGGCCAGGCCCCGCTCAGCTGCCTTGTGGGGTGTGTGACGGGGGCAGATCTCCACAGGGCCTTGGCCCCTCCATCAGGCGGTACTGGGACGGTACTGCCCGATACTGGGCCCAGGGCCGGACGTGCTCGTGGTTGGCCTTCCAGGCCCCTCTGGTCCGTTGCTTCTTCCGGCTGGATGGTGGGGATGGGGACTGTAGGGGAGCATTTCTCCAGGTCTTCCCCTCCCGTGGGCCGTGTGGGCCTCCCTGCCCAGCCTGGCTGCTCTGCCCCCTCAACTCCCGCCTCCCTCCCTGCTTTCCAAGTGCCCACCGCCACCAGGGGCGAGCATGGCCTGGGGTCCGGAGGCCACCTGCCCTTGTCCTCCCAGAGGTCCTGAGCCAGGTCATCGGGGATAGCGGACAGGGCAGCTGGGCCCAGGATGGGCAGCCTAGTCCTCCCCACTGCTCGAGGCTTGACCGCCGGGGTCAGGAACTCGGCGGCTCCTTCCCTGTGATGGGCCGAACCCCCAGCCTGGGCAGTACAGGCTAGAGGAGGTGCTGGAGAGGGGGCCCCAGGTCAGACCTCTCCGCAGACGTGGCTCTGCTGCCCCCTCCTCGTACCAGGGCCCCGTCTGGCCTCCAGCTGCTGTGTCTGGCCGCACCCTTTGACCATCCTGAGCAAGGCAGCCTTTGCCAAGTGGCAGGGGGTGGGTCCGTGGCCCCAGCAGGGAGGACAGGCACAGGTCCCAGAATCCAGTCACTGGTCTGCAGGGGCCTTGGCTGCCCTCCCAGGGTCCAGGATGAGCTCCGCCCCCTCCCTGCCAGCAGGGAAACTGAGGCACAGTCCCACCCACAGGCTGCCCACCCACAGCCGAGGCCCTGCTATACGGCATCCTGCAGCTGCAGAAGAAGATCAAGCGGGAGAAGAAGCTGAGGATCTGGTACCGCAGGTAGGGCCGGCCCCTCCGGCCCCTGCAGCACCCCTCAGGATGATCAATAAACCGATAGACCCAGCTGGCCTCCCCCTCCCCCTCCCTGCGCGACCGGTGGGCAGTGTGGGCTCTGGGGGTGTGAGAGGTCAGTGCTGTCCTGGGCAGGCCGCGTCCCACCTTCTGTGCACGGAGACACTGAGGCCCTGAAGGAGGGGAGTGGACGGGCCCAAGAGCTTGTGGTGAGAAGAACGGCACCACGTCTCGGGGTGAGGCGGGGGTCCTGGGGAGCATGGCTGGGTTTGAAAGTTTTGCTTTGTTTGGAGGCTCTCAGCCTGACCTGACCGGGTGGGACCAGAGACTCAGTGGCCGTGTGGCCCTGATGAGCGCCACCCCCTCCGTACCCCAGCAGCCAGCTGAGGGAGGAGGTTGACAAGCTGTACATCTGCTACGATCCACTGGTCCTGTGGGTCTGCTGTGGGCACGGGCGGGTCGCGTGTGGGGTCACGTGCCGCTCAGAGGTGGTGGTGCGGAGTGGCCCCGTCTCCCCGGGGGCCCACTTAACAGATGGTGTTTTGTTGTTTTTACTTTTTGGAGGGGCAGGAGAAGTCAGTGAAAGCACACGGTCCTGCTGATTGGGCAAGCCCAGGGTCAGCATTTATTTTGTCCTCAAGGATGCGGACAGGGAGGTCACGGTATTCCCACTGCAGGGACGGTCAGGGAAGTTTACCCTCTGTCCCACTGTGGGTGTGGCCGGACTCGAACCCAGGGCTGAGAGCCCAGAGCCTGCACTCCTGGCTGCAGAAGCACTGAGTGGAGGCACAGGGACAGCGGTGGTTGAGCCAGAGGCCTGGGTGGGCTCAGTGCTTGGTGACCAGGGGCGTGATCATCTGCGGGAAGGCATAGTAGCGGCACTCAGCGGGGGGGACCAGCTCCATCAACTCCGTGCGGATGTTCTCCCGCCTGAAGCCCGCCTCCAGCAGGGCTGGCACCTGTGTCTCCTGGGGGGGTGGGGGAGCGCCAGGTCGCTTGCAGGGCCCTGGGGCCTCACGAGACACCCGCAGCGCCCACTCTTCCTAGAATGGCATTCACAATTGCCAAGGCCCCTGGGAGCTGGGCACGGCAGCCCGACTGCTGACCGACAGAACCAGGAAGCCCGAGTTGGGGTGGGCATCCTCCAGGTGTCTAAACTCAGGTAGCAATGTCCTGACTCTCGTGGGGCACCAGCAGGCTGCCCACCGCACACCCTGCAGCAGGGACAGCATGCCTAAACCTACAGACCTGTTGGGTGGAGGAGGGCAGAGTGAGGCGGGATGCCTGGGTGGGGAGCCTGGACTGGATCCCTGTGTCCTGAGGGCACTGGGGAGCCACGGAAGGCCGTTGAGCTGAGACCTTACCTGACTTGTAAGTGGAGGCTCACAATCCACCCAGGAGACGAGGCCCTGAGGCCAGGGACCCTCCCCAGGTCACAGGCTACTCCCTCCGCCGCCCCAAGGTTGCTGCCTGGCTCGGGGCTGGGGCGTGGACCCACAGGGAGCTCCCGGGCTGCCACACCTCGAACATGGTGGTGATGTCTGAGTACTTGGACTTCATCAGCTCCCCCCAGGACGTGAGGTTGCAGTAGGTGAGGATGCCTCCAGGCTTCAGCAGGCGAAAGGCATGGCCCTGGGCAGGGACAGTGGTCAGGACGGAGGTCTGGGGTATGGACAGAAGCCACTGCCCAGTGGGCCTCCCACCCCCCAGCAGGACGGAGAAACAGGAAGGAGAGGTGCTCCGTCTGTGAACGGCAGCCACCTGCACTCACCCCTGGGGGTGACCATCCCCCCAAGCAGGTCCTACCCTGATGAAGTTGAACTGGTGTGTGTGCCAGGTCTCCTCGGACAGCGGGTACGTGTCATATAGGATCCCTGCACGGGAAGCGGTGTGGGGGCCAGAGCTCAGCGGTGTGTGCACGTGGAGACGGGCCCCGCCCAGAGCTCACAGCATGCTGCCTCCTCCGGGGACAGCAGGGAAGCGTCCCCCACAGCTGTTCCTCCGGGGTCTGCCACGCCGCCCCCCAGGGTCTGCCACCCTCCCCCCCCAGTGCAGCACTGCTGTGTGTTCCGTACAAGGTCCCTCTGCAAGCCAAGGACGGGGGCTAGTGGTGGAAACTCAGGCAGAGGCGCCCCCTCCCCCGGCTCCCAGCCCCCACCTCACCATCGAAGTGGCCATCTGGCAGGGTAGGTGTTACGTCCTCCCACAGGCCTTTCAAGGGAACCACCTAGGGGCCCGGGAGAAAAGAGAAGGTTGAGGGTCCCAGGTGTCCAGGCCCTCCCCACCTGCTGTAAGGGAGAGGGCAGAGGAGTTCCCAGGGGAGAAGACCACTTCCTCCATCTCGGCGGCTACCCAGCCCTCCCCCGGGGGCAGCGCAGGCAGAGGTGGGCACCTTGTGTGGCTGCCGCTGGGCCCAGTCCTGGAGCCTCTGGAAGATGCTGTCATTGCACTCAATGATCCAGTGCTCATCGATGGGGACCTCCTGCACCTTGGAGGCCGCGATCGCCATGCCGAAGCCCACCTCCAGCACCCGGCCCCCTGGTCACACAAAGAACCCAGTATCACATGCCAGGCTGGGGCTGGGCAGCTGCCTGGAGGAGGGGGCACAAGGGCAGGGCCTTTGCGGAGAGAAATGTTTGCCACAAGGCCGGGAGGGCACAAGTAGGGCAGAGGCGGAGGGTGGTTTGGAACACAATAGGCCTGAGCGGGAGCGGCATGGGCTCTGGCCAGGGACGTGTGGGCAGCCCGTCTGAGGCCTGGCCCCAGTGGGGAGGGCAGACCCTGGACTTTGAGCCCTGGTAGCGCTTATCTCTTGAGTTGGTTACTTTTGTCTACCCTCCTTGCTACAATGAAAGGGGGGGGGGGGGGGGGTGGGTTTGAGGCCTGGGGCCTGGAACACCTGGGAAGGAGGTGGGTCCCCACTGGCCCAAAGACAGGCGAGGGGGACACCCCAACTATGCAGGGACGCTGGGTACGCTTATTGGCCAGGTAGAAACACGGCCGCCGGGAGGACCCCCGCCCCGCCCCTGGGGCGCCCCGCAGTCTCTGACCTAGGCACAGGGCCACCCCTACAGCTGTTTCCCAGCCTCAGCTTTCCCGGAGCTATTCTTAGCCCGGGCGGGGCTTCCGGGGACCCCGGGGCAGGAACATTGCCCGCGTGTGCCTGGGCAGCGCCCCCCGCTCGGGCCAACACGGCCTCCCCGGCTTCATGCGGGGATAGCGGCCGAGCTCCACGCGAGGTCATCGTCGGAGAGCCTGTCCCCATCTGCGGGGTGGGGGCCCGTTACCCCCGGTTAGGAAGTTCCGCTACTTAGGAGGCGCCTGCTGTGTGCAAGCCCCTGCCGGCAGCACCCGCTTTTATTTCCCCGTTGCCCCCCGCTAGCCTCATTTTGCAGGCGGGAAAACAGAGACACGGGAGGCTCGGGTGCACCTCGGCTGGAGAGCGGGCTGGACACCGGATCTGCGCGACCTTCAGCCTCAGTTTACCCCTGCGCGCCCGGCTACCTTTGGAGGAGGCGGCGGCCGCCAACGCGTGCATGTAGGGGGTCTCCCAGCGCTCCATCACCGGCTTGCCGAGGATCTGCAGGTGCATGTCCGCCGCGTCGTAGGCCGCGGGCGCCGCCTGCCACGCGGGGCTGCAGTTCTCGCCGGGGGCGAAGATGGGGGGCACGGCGGGGGCGCTCATGCTGCGGCTGGAACGCGCGCCTGGACTCGGCTGGCGACGCGCGGGCCTTGTCCCTGCGAGGCCTTCTGGGCCGGGGGGCGGGGCCGGGGGCGGGGCCGGCCCGCAGGTCGGGGGGCGGTCCCGGGAGCGGGCCGCGCGGGGGACCCGGGGGCCCCTAGCGGCCGCCGCGCGGAAGGTGCCCTGTGCAGTCTATGCAGGTGGCACTCGCTAAATGTCACCCAACTTAAGCGATGCCCCGGAACGCCCTGCCTGGGACAGAAGGCAGGTTATATTTGTTAGGTGTTGCTGCGTAACAAGTGACCCAAAGGTGCCACTTCAGACAACACGCCTTTCTTAACCCTTAGCTGGGTCCTCTGTTTCACGCCCTCTCAGAATGCGCTGTCAGGAGGCCAGCCAGGTATGGGGCGCCTTTGAGGGCTCCCCTAGGGAAGGATCCGCTTCCAAGCCCATTCACTGGCCGTTGGCGGGAGGGCCTCCCCAACGTGACAGCACGAGAGTCTGCAATGTCAGAATTGTTTGAGACCTAATCACAGAAGCGACAGCCCTTCACCATGGTCAGGCACACGAGGGCAGGGATCTCGCAGGGCCAGGAGGAGCAGGAAGCGGAGGCCGCTGGGGAGCTCTCAGGGCGGCTGCCCGCACAGACCCCAGCGAAAGCAGTGGGGGGTGGTCAGCTCAGAGCCCCCCCTGTGGTTTCAGTGTCCCCTGACATAAGGGACCTCCCGGCGGTCACCTACACGCAATTTGGACCGCATCCCAGAAAGTAGCCATGGGCACAGTACCGTCTGGCTGCCAACTTAGCCAAACGGTTTCTGTTCCAGCTTCAGCTTCCTCTTCTCCCACATGGGCTAACCACTCTTGTTCCTGCTCCTGTTGGCGAATGAGTGACACGTGGTCCTTCCTTGTGTCCACTCTTTGTGAGAGGCCCTAGTGTGTGCTGCAACTGTCTGCACATCACAGCCTGGAATCAGAGAGGGAAAGTGACTTCCTTGAGGGTGCACAGCAAGTCGCGGCAGAGAGGATGAGAGGAGGGATGTATCTGACTCCAGTCTTTTTTTTTTTTTTTAAAGATTTTATTTATTTGACAGAGAGAGACACAGCGAGAGAGGGAACACAAGCAGGGCGAGTGGGAGAGGGAGGAGCAGGCTTCCTGCTGAGCAGGAGCCCGATGTGGGGCTCGATCCCAGGACCCTGAGATCACGACCTGAGCCGAAGGCAGACGCTCAACGACTGAGCCACCCAGGCG
>NW_023270855.1:58081093-58113423 GCF_011800145.1 Mirounga leonina | reverse complement strand
GGCAGACGCTTAACGACCGAGCCACCCAGGTGCCCCTTATTTTATTTTTGTAAAGATTTTATTTATTTATTTGACAGAGAGAGACACAGCGAGAGAGGGAACACAAGCAGGGGGAGTGGGAGAGGGGGAAGCAGGCTTCCTGCGGAGCAGGGAGCCCGATGCGGGGCTCGATCCCAGGACCCTGGGATCATGACCTGAGCCGAAGGCAGACGCTTAACGACTGAGCCACCCAGGCGCCCCTGACTCCAGTCTTAGAAGACTGTGTATACGTATATAATAGATATACTTCTGATTAGAAAGGTGACACGTTTGAGCAAAACATTTATTTATTTATTTTTATTTTAAAGATTTTATTTATTTGACAGAGAGAGACACAGCGAGAGAGGGAACACATGCAGGGGGAGTGGGAGAAGCAGGCTTCCCGAGGAGCAGGGAGCCCGATGCGGGGCTCGATCCCAGGACCCTGGGATCATGACCTGAGCCGAAGGCAGATGCTTAACGACTGAGCCACCCAGGCGCCCCATGAGCAAAACATTTAAATGTTACAGACTTGGCATCCGCCTGCAGATCACATCCCCCTGCTGTTGTTTTGGTACAGCTTAGAATGGTTTTTACATTTTTAAATAGTTGTGGGGGGAAGACTATTTTACAACATGTAAAAATTATATGACATTCACATTTGTGCGTTGGTAAATAAAGTATTATTGGCACAGAGCCACCTCCATTTGTTAACATCAGCACTCTGGTGTTTTCTGGCTATAATAGTCCAGGTGAGTCATGGCTATGAAGCCTTACAGCCAACAAACCCAAAAATATTTACTAGTTAGCTCTGTACAGGAAAAGTTTGCTAGCCCTGTTGTAGTGCAGTGGGTCCTGGGAAGTGACGTTCATTCATTCATCAGACACATATGGAGTACCTTACTTCGTGGGTCCCATCCTGACTCCCCTGGAGCTCACAGCCTACTGGGGTGGGGGGATGAACAAGAATAAGTGATACGTGGGGCACCTGGCCAGCTCCGTCTATGGAGTGTGCAACTCTAGATCTCGGGGTCGTGAGTTCGAGCCCCACGCTGGGTGTGGAGCCTACTTAAAAAATTTTTTTAAAGTTAAAAAAAAAAACAACACAGTAAATGAATGGGTTAGACCAAAAGGCAGAAACAATCCAAATGTCCATCAGTGTGTGAAGGATAAACACACACTGGAACACGCTCCAGCCTTAGGAAGGAAGGGACCCTGACACCTGCCATGATGTGGAGGGACCCTGAGAACACTGGGCTCAGTGAAAGGAGCCAGACCCAGAAGGACACATCCCGCAGGACCCCACTCCCAGGAGGCCCCCAGAGGGGTCCCGTCCATACAGACAGAGAGGAGAGGGTGGGAGCCGGGGCTGGGGCAGGGGGTGGGGAGTCCGTGCTTCGTGGGGACAGAGTCTCCGTGGGGGGAGATGGAAAGTTCTGGAGACGGAGGGTGGGGGTGACAACAGGACGGTGTGAGTGTGCTTCATGCCGCTGAGCTGTGTGCTTAGAGACGGTTACGATCTTTTTTTTTTAAAGACTATTTATTTGGAGAGAGACACAGAGAGGGAACACAGCACAGGGAGTGGGAGAGGGAGAAGCAGGCTTCCGGGACTTGATCGGGACTCGATCCCAGGACCCTGGGATCACAACCTAAGCCGATGGCAGACGCTTAACGACGGAGCCACCAGGCACCCCAAGATGGTTACGATCTTGAATTTTATGTGTATCGTACAACATTAAGAGACCAAAAGTGTATTTTGTGTATTGGGTATGCACGTATCCATGTTAGGATTAAACTCAGAAGTGTCCAC
Organism: Mirounga leonina; assembly: GCF_011800145.1. NCBI lineage: Eukaryota > Metazoa > Chordata > Mammalia > Carnivora > Phocidae > Mirounga > Mirounga leonina. Next base: position 58,111,595 of record NW_023270855.1, on the reverse strand, counting down.
ATATCCATTATTGTCCAGCATTTGCTCTGGGGCAGAGGCAGGAAATGAGTCAGGAAGGAGAGAAAAACCAACTGCCTAGTTTATCTTTTTAGAAAGATATGAAGTAAACATAACAAAGCACTAACATATGTTTGTTCCAGTGGCAGGTACACGACTCTGTTATTTTATTCCTGGTAGGTGTTTGTATTTTAACATATCTTCTGTTTTTTTAAGATTTTATTTATTTATTTGAGAGAGCGAATGAGAGCATGAGAGGGGGGAAGGTCAGAGGCAGAAGCAGACTCCCTGCTGAGCAGGGAGCCCGATGCAGGACTCCATCCTGGGACTCCCGGGTCATGACCTGAGCCGAAGACAGATGCTTAACAGACTGAGCCACCCAGGCGCCCTTAACATATCTTTTTTTTTTTTTTTTTAAGATTTTATTTATTTATTTGAGAGAGAGAATGAGAGAGAGCACATGAGAGGGGGGAGGATCAGAGGCAGAAGCAGGCTCCCCGCTCGCGGGACTCGATCCCAGGACTCCAGGATCATGACCTGAGCCGAAGACAGATGCTTACCCAACTGAGCCACCCAGGCGCCCTTAACGTATCTTTTTAATAGGCTGTATGCCGAAGCGGAGCTTGAACTCATGACCCTGAGATCACGAGTCCCACGATGTACTGAGCCAGCCAGGCCCCCCAGCGTCTGTATTTTTAAAAATATATTATTTTAAGCCGTCTGTGTCTGGCTTCCTTCATTTGACCACATCCTGTGTATTTCGCTCAGGCCCTTCATGGCTTATTTATGGAGATACCAATGGATGGATGTGTGGGTTGTTCCAAATGTTCCGCTCCTGTTAGTGGGCTGTGCGCATCATGGGACACCTCTGTGCGCTTAGCGGGGCCAGCATTTGAGGGATAAATTCCTGGAAGTGGGCTTGCTGAGCTTCCTCCTTTGTTTGCGTCATGTGTGCTTCCCCCATCAGGGACACCAGCGGAGCCTGTCTGTCCCCAGCGCCCTCTTCTCCACTTGTCTTGGGTACGCTCTTCCAGCCCCCCGGGGCCCCCAGTGGGGTACCAGTCCCTGCCAACCGCTACTGATTCCTGTGACGTGCAAAACGTTACGGAGCGGCGCATGAACACAGTTCCCAGGGCAGGGGGGACACGACGCCGCCCGGGCCGCGCCCCTGCCTTCCGCCGGACCGCCCTCTCCCACCTGCAGATGGGGACTAAGGAGTTCCTCCGCTCTGCGACTGCTGGGAGCGAGTGACACGGGCGCGGCGAGAGGTGTTGTAACCGGCCGGTCTCGTGCTGTTGCCCGTGACCTCGTTCCGCCGCTCCTTCCGTTCACTTAATTAGACGATGACGAATACATGGCCTTCCCGCCGGCGGAGAGAGCGGGCGGAGCCGCGCACCACCGCCCGACAACGGCGCACGGGGCCTCACGAGGTGCGGGCGCCCCGGGCTGCGCGGCCGCCGGCAGCGCGGACCCCAGAACCGCATCTGCAGCGGCCGGGGACACGCGGCGCGGTCGCCCCGCCAGCTCTTCCCCTGAGCCTCTCCTCGCGTCAGACGAGCTCCGCGGGGGCAGCGGGGACGCCGGCCAGGAAAGGGGCACCGCCGCCTCGGGTGACCCCGCACCGGGCGTGGCCTCTGTCCACCGTTGACCCCGCGCGCCACTTCCGACCCGCGATCAAACAAGGAAGCCCAGACGCGCCTGCGCCCCGCGGCGCCTAGCTCGGAGGGCCCGAGCGCGAGCGAGCGCGCACGCACGCACGCACGCACGCACGCACGCCATTCGGCCGCGCGCTCCCCTCCGCCGGGCGGGGCCGGCGCGCGGAACTCCACTTCCCGGCGTGCACCGCGGCGACGCCGACAGCCGCGAAGGAGCAAGGCCGCCGTGCGCCGGGACCGCACGCAGGCACGCACTCCGGCGGGCGCACCCCTGGCCCCGCCCCCGGAGGCCCCGTGCGGGAGCGCGCCCGGGCGTGCGCAGGGCGGCGGCGCGGGCGCGGGGGCGCGCGGTGACCGTTGGCGCTGAGGGGAGGAGGCTGCGCGGCCGCCGCCGTTGCGCAGATCCGGGCCGCGGCTGTGGGGAGGGCGCCGGGGCCGGTGACCTTCCGGAGGCGGGAGCGAGCCAGGGGGCCCGGGACGCCGAGCGCCGCCGCCATGAACAACTCGGGCGCCGACGAGATCGGGTGAGGACGCGCCGGCCTGCGCCGCCGCCGCCCAGACGCCGCCCCGGCCCCGTCAAGGTCACGCCGGCGGGCCGCGTTGGGGCGGGCGGCCTGGGGGGCCGGGGACCCCGGCCGGGGCCGCCGGGGTCGGGGGCCGGCGAGCAGGAGCCTGGGAGTCCGGCGTCCCGCCGCTTCCTGGCCGGGGCGGCTCTGGGAGGGCCCGGGGGGGGGCGGACGCCGCCGCTTCCTGGCGGAGGGGGACCCGGCACGGGAGCCGGGCGGCGGGGAGGCGGCCCGGGCGTCCCCGCCGCCGCCGCCGCCGCCGCCGCCGCCGCGCCCGAGTTTCCCACTGTGGGATCCGGAGCGGGGCCCCTGGCGGCCTGGGGCGGCCTGTCCGCCCCCGCGCCTGGATTTCTGGCTGGGGGACCCCGAGCGCAGCCCTGGGAGGGCCCGCGGGGCCCCCGCTGCCTCCCGGTCGAGGAGCACCCGGGCCGGGAGCCCGGGGGCTCTGGGACGCCTTGTGTCCCTTGGCGCCTGGACTTCTCGGCGGGGGGTCCTCGAGCTGAAAGCGGAGGGCTGCGGGCGCCCCGCGCGCCTGGGTGCCGGCGTCCCGCCTGGGGCCGCCGGCGTTCCCCGAGCCCGAGCCCGAGCCCGAGCACCAACTTGGCGGGGCGGCGCACGTGGCGGCCCCGGCCCCGCCGTGCCAGTTCTGCCGCCGCGCAACTTCTTCCTCGCGGCCGTCGGGCGGCGGCTTGCCCCGTTGCCACCCCCAGCCCTTCCCGAAGCGCGAAGAGCAGGAGGGTGCGCGGACTCAGGGCCCGAGGGCCGGGGTCACGTGGGAGCGGCCCCGGACCGTCGGACGGGGCTTCTGCAGCTGGAGTCCCTTCCGGCTCAGCCCCCTCGAGCCCACCAATAGACGGGCTGGAGCGGGAGAAGGAAGGTGCCTCCAGGGGGTGGCCGGCAAGGCTCCCTCCCGGCGCTCTCCGTGACCAGAGCGGGGTTCTTCCCCGGAATCAGAGCCGTGGCTGAAGCCGAAGGAGCCCGAGACGCGAGCAAGCGATCCCCCAGGAGCCGGAAAATCCGCTTCTGCCCTAGGGAGGCGCTTGGTCTAGTTGTCTTTGCGGAGAGCAGCTCCTACGCCATCAGCATGGTTTTGCGCTTGCATTTCTCCGTGCAGTTTGGGTTGGGTTTCTGTGGCCTTGTATACGTTTCTCAGTCCCCGAGCTTTGAGGAGGCGCAGTGTGTGGTCAGTCACTGTTTGCGGGGTAACTGGCCTCCCAGGGCCTCCAGCTCCGGGTTACTCCTGTGGACCTAAAATGCCTTCTGTGGGCTCCCCCTCCCCAGACCCCACACCACAGAGGATCGGGAGGAGGACCCTGAACTCCTAGCCCGGTGTGTTTGGAAAAGCTTGTCCGGGGACTGGAAGACGGGGTGTTCTTTGTGTTACGTGGGCGGAAAGTTGCAGCACTTCTGACGGGAAACTAGGGTATAGGGAGAAAGTGCTCCAGAAGTGGGGCAGAGCCTGACCGGAGAGAGAACAGGCCTGCCCCATGCATCCCCACGGTGCTGGCCTCCAGAGCGCAGCCAGGAGCCGCCCAGGGCGGCGGTCTCCAGGCTTCGGGCTGCTTTTCTCTCTCAGCAGGGAGAGCAGACAAAGGCTAGGAGGGAAGGGAGCCTGGAGACCCCTGAAGTGTGCTGTGAGGATCCACGCCTGGGTCTGCAGAGGCAACTTGGGGACGCTGTGGAGCTAGTAGCAGGTCGGGGTCAGGGACCCTGCCTGGCCACATTCCCCTCCCCACTCCTGTAAATCCACCCGGATCACCTGAGTTTTAAAGTTGTAGATGACAGGTGTCCCAGAAACCTTTCATTGCTTTGCAGGTAGAAATCTGTTGCTAAAAACTATCGACCACTTTCTGTTTTACATATAGGGTGCTTGTTTCTGTTCCACTGATGTGGGAGTCCAGGGTCCACTTGGATCTCCTTGCTATGTTTCGCTGTCCTCGGACAGTGCGGCTGATTATCGGGCTGCCTGACGAAGGGCCTTCTTGCAGTTTCCTGTGAGCGGACCATGGTTGCCTACTCTGGGGTGGTTACCATGTGGGAGTGAGTGTTGTGCTCAGATCCAGGTGATGGCAGATGTTAGCGGGATGTGGCGGGTCTGAATGATCTCTGATGACATGCACCTTCGTCTGTGATCTCCTTTGCTTTGGTCTTTGGTCAGCCTCGTCTGAGTGACTCCTGAGGGAGCGGGAAGGGCTGCTCCCCTTTCCTTAACAGGAACCTGCATGTATGGGTGCAGGGGCAAGGCCTCCGGAAGTGTGTGGATGCGTGGGGTGCCATCCAATGGGGGGATGTACTTCTGAGTTTGAGTCTTCCAAGGAAGAGCTTCATGGAGTCTTGGCTGTACCTGAGCCGGCTCACTGGTCCTCGTGAAGTCTGGAGGGAGAGAGGAAGTTGGCTGAGACCGGTGGTTTTAGTTAGTGTTTTCATCGTCCTGATTGTCACAATCAGCCAGAGCAGAGGGAGGGCTGGGTCTTGAGGCCAGAGGGCTGATAGGAGCAGCGGTGTCATGTGGGGCCCCATGTAGCAGGTGTGTGACAGGCTGATATCCTCCCTTGGGGCCAGTGACTAGGGGGACAGGCACTTACCTTGCTGGGGTGGTGGGGGGGGTAGCACTGTGTCCTCTTTCCTGTGCCATAACCTTAGAAGTTGACTTCAAGAAGGGTCTCTCGATTCTGACTCTGGAACTGGTACTGGCACAAGCCTTACAGAGTCCAGACCCCCTGGTCTCTCGGTAGGCCTCTGAGGGCTCCTGGCGTTGTGTTGGTGCTCACAGGTGCTGGGGAGGGGGCTGGTTCCCGTTCGGGCAGAGGTGTCTTGTCCACCTGCCTCTGGGGTGCTGGCTTGTGTTGTGGAACTGAAGAGAAGTTTGAGGAAGATTTTATCTATCGGGCACATGGTCTGGTAAGGCAGGGCCCACTGGACACCCTCAAGGGGAGAGTCCCAGGGGAAGGAGGGACTCCGCGGAGAGAAAGTGAAGCAGCACGCGGGTCGCTTTGAGAGAAGGTGCAGGGAGGCGTCAGGAGTCCACTCCCTGCGGGAGCTGGGAGCACGGAAAGCGGGTGACCTCACCTGTCCCAGCAGCCCAACAGTCCCCGGGGTGCTGGCAGGGTGAGGCCAGAGGCCTGGGCCTGGAAGTGTGGGGACTTGTTAAATGCCTGTTTTCACTGAGCACCCAGGAGGTGGGGAGGGTCCTAATGGTTTGGTTCAGAGAGGTCCTGATTGGGGAAGAGGCCGGTTCTTGCAGTGTAGAGGGTGATGGAGACCTCTGGGGGTAGGAGGTAGAGATGCTTCTCTTCTGCATTTTGGAGCAGAGTCTCTGCCCAGCGGTGCTGACATTTGGGGTGTCCTGGGCACTGTGGGGGCTGAGCAGCATCCCTGACCCCCACCCACCCGGTGCCGGGAGCACCCCCAGTTGTGACAATCACAGATGTCCCCAGATACTGCCCAGTATCCTCTGGCAAATGAGACACCTGTTTGGGAACGTCTGCTCTTTTCGGCCTCGTTCCCAGGGCGTCCCTGCCACTTGCCCCCATGGTTTAGGATTTGTTTGCCGTAGCGGGACCTAATCTGACGCCTCTAAGGTTGACCGTGGTGTTGGGAGGCGCTCTGGTTGACTTCTGTTTCCAGTGTTGGCAGCGGGTCGAGCATCTTTGCCAGGTGACGTGCCTGCCCTGCTTGCAGAAGCACACCCGGAGTGACTCACTGGTGATACCCTTCCTACAGCACCTGCTGGGAGCCGGCCGGAACTTCATGCCCCAAGTCAAAGCCATCTCTCTGCGGGACAGACCAAGGCTTAGAAGGGCAGGAGACTTGCCCAAGGTCACCCCAGGAGGAGCCAGAGCTGGGAGTCCCGTGCTCCTCGTGAGCCAGTGCGGCCCTTGTAGGGAATGGCGAGGATCAGGGCCAGGCCCGAATGTAGACATTGCAGCACTGTCCATGAGAGGCCGGACTGTCTTCTTAGGCTGACTGTCCTCGTGCACGGTGTAAGGACAGAATTGTGAGCAGGGTCTTCAGCAGGAGGTCACTTGTTTGGTTGAGGCTCTTGCCTGGTGCCAGGGAGTGGTGGGGGACACTGGTCCTGTCTGGGGGAGGGCAGGTGGAGGGGCTCACAGTGGGAGGCTGCGGGTGTTGTCGGGAGTTTATGCCAGGCACTGAGCATCGTGGGGTTTTCTCTTGCATGTGTCGCTCGACCCCCACAGTGGTCTGGGAGGGGGTGATCTCACCTTGCTGGCAGGAGGGAAGCCTGAGCTGCTGAGGGCAGGGCCTGAGCCCCAACACTTGCCTTCCGGGACTTTGCGTCTGTTGCGGCGGAAGGGCCCTGCAGTGGGGTGGCTCCCTGGCTCCTGGGCCAGTGCTGTGTTCCTCCTCCTGGAGCTGCTTCCTTCCCTGCAGGGAGACAAGGTCCCAGGGTGACCTCGGTGGAGGGGCAGGAAGGTGCAAAATAGGCTCCACGTTGTGTGTTCTTTAAGCAGAAAGAGCCGTTTGCTAAACAGCCATGGTTGGTCCCAGGCGCTCTGCTTCTCTGCCCCGCCGCTGCCTTCCTGGTGGCCGCCTCACCAGGCAGGATGGCACTTTCTGAAGCCGGCCCGCATGCTGTGAGGGGGCAGAGCCTTGGTGGTTGGCCGGGACCAGGGGAAGCCGCTGAAGGTTTGCTTTCTGCCCTGAGTACCATGTGGCTGCCCTAAAGTACACAGAGCGGAGCGGCGTGGTCCTCCAAAGCAGGTTTCCATCTCGGCAGGTGGGGGAGGGGAGAGTTAAGCAGAGCTGGGTGCCCCCCGGTGACTGCTGCAGAGCCCCTTCCGAGAGGAAGCCACCGGCACCTGCTGTCGAAGGGCAGGCCCTGGGAGCCACCTCTCCTGGGCCCTCCTGGTAGTGGCATTGCCTGTCCCCCTCAGGAGCCTGACTCTGGGTCACCTGGCAGGGCCTGATGGTTTATGGGGTTTGGGGACTGGGGGGGCTGACTCTCTGCTTCAGCTGAATCACGACACTTGCACCCGTAGAGCAGGGACGGTCTGGAGGGGAAGCGCACAGTGAGCTCTCCCCTTAGTCTGCAGGGTCCCGTGGACGCCGGAGATGTAGCCGGTGCCCCGCGAGTCAGGGCGGGCAGCCCCCCGCTCCGGGCTGGCGTGCACACGTACCTGTGGAGACTGGCGACGGTGTTGCTGCCTGGGTAGCGATGGAGCTGGTCCTGGCTGGTCCTGCCAAAGGCCCTGTCGTCTCTGCGGCTCAGAGTTGGGGCTTTGTGCTGGGGCTCTGGAGGGGGCCTCCCAGGACCTTGGGAGCCTTTTGGCTCCTGGGTGTGGGCCCCGGAAAGTCCGTCCTTGCAGTGGGAGGAGAGGAGATGGGAACGGGTGGAGCGGCTAGCCCGGTGCCGCCTGAAGGCTTGGGGCTCTTCTCCCTGAAGGTCGCACCCCCGAAGGTGTCCCCTGGTGTGTGGCTCAGAGAGCCTAGAGCCAGGGGAAAGGGAGATCCTGTTGTTGCCTCAGTATGAAAATCTCTCGTAGCTTGGGACTTTATAGAACTTTAGTCTTGCAGAACGTTGCAAAACAGTAACCAGAGTCGCTAGATACTCTTTCCCCCACCACACTTAGCAGTGGCTGAGATCTTGTCCCATTTGTGGGTGCCCCTCCCATACGCCTTGGGCATCTCGTGCGAAGCACTGGGGAGTGAGCGGAGCCCCGTGACCCTTCATGTGGACGCTTGGGTATGTGCTGTTTTCTAAGAACAGGGACCTTCTCTGAAATCAGTGCAGCACGAGGATAAAATGAGGGCACAGCATTGATACCTTTTTACTATCCAATCCATAGGGCAGAGTCCGGCTTTGTCAGTTGTGTGGATGATGGTATTTCTGGTCTTTTTTCCTTAATGCCAGATTTTGAAATTTAAATGAGGGCTGGAACCTGGACTGGTCAGACAAGTTCCTTCCTCCATAGGTGGGTGGGTGGTGGAGGATTGGGTTGCTTGGAAGGATACCTGTTTATGACCTTACTGTTTTGGTGGATGCGTGCTAGATAGAGACTGGTATTTGTCTCAGTGAATTCGGTTTTGTTTTTTGAGAATGCTTGAGATCTCTTTTTCCTGCATGAATTTGCTTTTCCACAGCAAACCTTTGTTCATTCCTGTGTGGAAGGAGTGGGCAAACACACAGCTCCTCAGCGGTGCCAGCCAGCCTTGGGGCCTTCAGTCATCTGCTGCTCCGTGCCCCTACTGGGTGCCAGGCCCTGTGAGGGCAGGGCGGGTAGGGCCTGAGTCACAGCTTGCTCGGGGCAGCGCCCTGGATGTCCGAGGAGGCCCCACTCCCCTGGGATTGTTTGGAGGCAGGAGGAAACCTGGCCTGATTCTGAAAGGGGTGCGTAGGAGACACGAATTTAAGTTAATGAGGCCTAAATGTAAGCCTCCCTCTGCTGCTTGGTCAGCATGTTCTGGGAGACTTGTCCTTACAGAGCGGCCTTCTACAGCCCGTAGCACAGCCTCCACCAGATGCGCCCGTCCCGGGCCCTGCTCAGCCCTGTCCGTAGTGCGGCGGCCTGTTTGTGGCCATTTTGGGGATGGCAGCGGGTACCTGTCACATCCTAAATTCAGAACGCCCCGCCTTAGAGAAAAGGCTGGGGTGGGAGCAAGCCCCTGACGGGCCTGCTGCCTGTTGGAGGCATTTTGCCAGGGGCTGGCACGCAGGAGCTCGAGTCCCTGGATGGAGCAGGGCTCCGTGAAGGGGTCTGTCCTGGGGTGGAGGACAGGACACCCCTGTTGCTTGGGGGCAGGAGTGCCATCAGCCTTGCGGGGGTCTTTTTGTCTTTAAGCTGAGTGTGGTGGGGTCGGCTCCAGGTAAGGGGACCGCAGGACCCTAAATCCCAGATGGGGACTGAGCCTTGGCCCCACGCTGGTGTCTGAAGCCCTTGCCAATTAGCATCCAGGTCCCACTCTGCGTGTGACAGTGCTCAGAGCCCTTCCCCCTGCCTGCTCTGCCATACTCACCTCCCAAGTTGTGGGAGGCCCAAATGATGTCTGAGGGGCCTGTGCATCTTGGAGATGCAAGGGAGCTTGGCCCCGGTGAGGGCTGGAATAGCCCCACCACACGGGCCCGTCTCCGGACCTGCTCCAGTGCCTCAGTTCACTTCAGGCCTAGCCAGTCCCGGGGCAGGGCAAAGTGGATGCTGCCCTGTGGCCTGTTTGTGTGGAGCCCCTCCCCAGGGGCAGGGGAAGTGGAAGGGCTCTGTGGGTTCTGGAGCTGCCCTAGAGGTGTCCTTTGCAGAAGAGAGGCCAGTTGGCAACAGGGGCAACAGTGGGGTTCCTCTGGAAAGTTCTCATGTGTCTGCCCGAAAGGACAGCCCAGGCTACCCTGGGGTGGGAGGTGTGGGGCAGGGCTCCAGTGCTGAGTCTGGAGCTCCAGGGACCTTCCCGGTGATGTGTGGGTCCTTACTCGTGACCACACGGAAGGTACCTGAGGCTTTGTCCTAGAGCTCCCCGTCATTCTGTTTTGTTGCGTGTGCTTTCAGACCTTGACTCCTAAGTCCACAGTGTTTGCAGGAGCACTGGGGACGTGGGCCCCACAACCCCACCTGGAAGCTCCTGTGGTCTGGGGGCTCCTGTCAGGCCATTTTGCAAGGCCTCGCGTTCTCACTGGTGTGCTCGGCGAGCACGTGTGGCTCTGGACGTGTCGTCTTTGCTTGCGTGTTGTGACACTCACTCACCACCATCTTGGCAGACCTCGGTGTCGGTTTCCGTGTCTGTAGCTGACGAGGCCGGTGATGGTTTAGGCGGACACATGTCATTGCCACGAGCTTGACACCAGGCATCGCGTCTGCCCCAGCTTCCAGGGGAGTCCCAGCTGAGGATGGGGCAAAGCGCTGGCATCTTTAAGGCAAGAACTGTCTTGACCCTAAATGTTTCTTTGTTGAATTGCAGGAAGCTCTTCGTGGGCGGTCTTGACTGGAGCACCACTCAAGGTAGGTGGTGGGGACCGGCCTGCCTGCCAGGTGCCGCAGGCGGGCTTATGACCTTGGTCTTCAAGTTGTGTGAATTCATCTCTCCCTAGTACCTCGGGTTTTTTGTTTGTTTTCTTTAATTCTTGATTGATTTGTTGTCTTGAATCCCGGGGAGGAGGGGCACTTGACTGGGGGCTGTCCCGACGTCTCAGCGGAGTTAGGGGAGGGATGTGGAGGGCAGGAGACTGTTGGTGCCTGGAGGCTCGCTGGCGCAGCCCCTGAGCTCAGGCTGGAGGAGGAAGCAGCTTGTGGCCGCTGGCGTTCCTGGTGGTCACTGGTGCAGCCTTCCCAGTGCCTTTGGCCGCTGTCACTGTCAGTTGTACCCTTTCTAATTCGTGTGAAGACGTAACGCGTCCGGGTCTGGAGTCCCCGTCCTTTCCCGTGGGCCTCCTGTCCCGGACCATCTTCCATACCCCCCGGTCAGTTGCTGAGCCAGTTTACCAGTTGCTGGTTCCACACTTCCGGGTCAGGCTGAAGAACTAGGAGCAGGTGTGCCTGTCTGCTCCGCACACCAGGCGGGTGCCAGTGCTTAATACTCTGGTGTGTGTGTTTGTGTTTTTGTCCCAATCTCTGAGCAGAGACTCTACGCAGCTACTTTTCCCAATATGGAGAAGTTGTAGACTGTGTGATCATGAAAGATAAAACCACCAACCAGTCTCGAGGCTTTGGGTTTGTCAAATTTAAAGACCCAAACTGTGTGGGGACGGTGCTGGCCAGCAGACCACACACACTAGACGGCCGAAACGTAAGTGTCCTTCCCTGGAGTCCTGCCCCTCCGGCCCCGTCCCATGCTGCTCCGCCAGCCTGCCTCTGCCACTGGGCCTTGGTGGGTGTGCACGTGAAGGAGCGTTTTAGCTTAGAGGGTTGCAGCTCTGGGCTGAGGCACTTAGAGGGTTGCAGCTCTGGGCTGAGGCTGGATTTGGGTAAATTGACTGGAGGCGTGGGCTTGTTTGGGAGAGTAGCTTCGTATTTACCACAGACTCATTTGAAACCTCTACAGATCGACCCAAAGCCATGCACTCCCCGAGGGATGCAGCCGGAGAGGACACGGCCCAAGGAAGGATGGGTAAGGGGCTGGGCGGGGTGGGGCGGCCTCTCCGCATGTGCCGCAGCCCCAGCAGGAAGGAAATACGTACCTTTGATCTGGTGTTTTTGCTCATTACCATTGAGAACAGCAGAGGTCTTCTCGTTTGCTGTTTGAGCAGCGGAGGATTCAGAGGATTGCTCAGATTTATCCAGTGGTGTACATTTGTAGCCAAGAATATTCTTACTAGTCTACCTTGAAAACAAGGAAAAAACCTCCCACACCTGGGATCACGTGTTCCATTTTCTCCTCCGTGGTGGCTCCCACCCTGCCTGCCGGGGGCGGGGGGCGTGTCAGAGCACCCTCTGCCCCTGCTCCCCCCCTCCTTTCTGCTTGCTGGCCGCTCCCGTCCAGGTGCTGGCCGTGTCTGAGAGCCTGGTTGCTGGTTGTTGGAACAGCTGATTCAGAATCTGCCAGTGTGATGGCTCCTCAGGGATCCTCGGAGCTGTGTGTGGCCCCTGATGCTTGGCCAGTTGGAGCAGACCCGTCCTCTGTGCACCATCACCCATTCCTCTCCTTCCCCAACCCAGCAGGTCTCAGAGAAGACCATCATCCAGGACGCCTTTGTCCTAGCAGAAGGGCCTGGCCAGAGCTGGGCTGGAGGCAGGGCAGATGTCTGGCCCAGGGCCCGAGAACTGCATTTCTAGCAGGATCCGGCTGCTGCTGGTAGACAGGGGCTTCAGACCCTTAAAACAGTTTTTATTTTCCCAGTTTTCTTTTGGGAAACTTTTTGGGAACTTTACAGAAAAATCAGAAGAGTAGTACATCAAACACCTAAACACATCGCCTAGATTTATCAGTTGTTAATATTTTTCTAGTTACCTGTATTTCTATCCCCTCTCTTTCTGTATCTGTCACTCCTAAACTCGGGAGCGTGTATCTTCTAAAAGCATGTTCTCGCACATAACACCCATCCCCGCAGCGGGACCCCACAGCAGAAGCGTCAGCCGGGGCTCCCAGCACCACCTGTGTCCAGACGGGTGCACCTGGGGCTCGGGGGTCATTTCACAGGTGGCTCTCGTAGCTCTTCTCTTCAGACTGGAATCCCAGCCACGTTCAGATTCCATTTGGTTCCTCATGTCCTTCAGTCTCTTAGCAGCTTGACTGAGATGGAGCAGGCACTTGATGGAGTTTGACCCCTAAGTGTACCTGTGAGACCCTCGCCTGCCCCCAGAGTTCAGTGGCATTGGTCCAGAGCCATTGGGACAGTGCGGCCCGGGAGCCCCTTGGACAGGAAGGACAGGGTGTGAGGAGTGCAGTGGGGGGAGGCAGCCTCCCAGGAGCAGGGGCGGAGGTTCTGGTCCTCCTCCTCTACCCACAAGGGACAAGCGTGGGCAAGTGTTTCCCTCTGAGGTGTGAGACCCTCCCCACAGAGGGTGGAATCATTGGGGTCAGGCGAGGCGAGTGAGAACTTCCCATAGTCCTCTTTTGTTACCAGCTGAAAACCTGAGAAAACTGCTAGTTTTCATCGTTATGGCCACCAAACCCCAAGTCCTTACTTTGAGATCATAGAGCTATGTGCTCTCTAGCTATTGTGATTCAGGGTAATTCGATACAGGACCCACCACATGCTCTGCACATGCATTTGAGTGGTGGTGCTGGACCCCTGTCGCCCCGGGTCTCTGTAGGAAATTGAAAGAAGAGTTATGATAGTTGGCTGATTGTGTTTCTCTTTAGTGGGTTTTTTGGAGTGTTTTGGTCTGGCTTTTAGCTGGGTCTTAAAACCAGGCAGCGCACATCACATACTCACTATGGGGAGCGTTGTGAGGGTTTCCCACACGGACTAACCATTTTTTCCTTCTTAAAACAGCAGAAAGGACCCAGGAGCGATAACAGTAAATCAAATAAGATATTTGTCGGTGGGATTCCTCACAATTGTGGTGAGACAGAGCTCAGGGAATACTTCAAGAAATTCGGAGTGGTGAGTTGTCCCTGCACCAGAGCACGGCGGGTCAGGGCGGGAGCGGTGGAACCAGGTGTCCATGGAGGTTAAGCCTGGCAGCTCTCTCCTCTGGGCCTGTGTCTCCCCCAGAGCAAGCCAGAGCCCGGGAGAGGATTTACTGCTTTTTCAGGCAAACGAAAGCTCACCCTGCCGGTCTCCTGGAAGGCCCTTGTGATTGGTTGTGAGCGCCATGGTGTAAAGCACTAGATCGTGTTGGGGAGAAGCGGGGTTTGGCTTGCCCAAGGGAGCCAGCCTGCTGTCTCTCGTCACAGGAGGGAATGTCCTAGGCCAGGTCCTTACAGCAGCAGTGCAGACCACCAGCCCAGACCCGGAGCCACCCTGCTCCAGCGGCTCACGCTGTCCACCAGGCTGCCAGGCACCCCCTCCCTGGCCAGGGGTCGTGAGAGTTTTGGACGTGTCACCTGCTCAGTGTTTCCTCAGTGACAGCAGACCTTCTCCCAAGGCTGGTTTTGTTTCTGGAAGAGGCTGAAGTCTTTTAGACTCTTCTTTTTTTTTTAAGATTTTATTTATTATTCATTTGACAGAGACAGGCACAGCGAGAGAGGAAACACAAGCAGGGGGAGTGGGAGAGGGAGAAGCAGGCTTCCCGCTGAGCAGGGAGCCCGATGTGGGGCTCGATCCCAGGACCCTGGGATCATGACCTGAGCCGAAGGCAGACGCCCAACGACTGAGCCACCCAGGCGCCCATCTCCCCTCTGTTTTATTCCATGAAGTGGATTTTTCCTTTTTTATTTAGGGGAAATTTACATTAACAAAATTAATCATTTTATTTTATTTAAGATTTTATTTTTAAAATTTTTTTTTAAGATTTTATTTATTTGAGAGAGAGAGAATGAGAGACAGAGAGCATGAGAGAAAGGAGGGTCAGAGGGAGAAGCAGACTCCTTGCTGAGCAGGGAGCCCGACGCGGGGCTCGATCCCAGGACCCTGGGATCATGACCTGAGCCGAAGGCAGACGCCCAACTGACTGAGCCACCCAGGCGCCCCTCTTTTAGAATCTTATGGGGGTTTAGAGTTACTTGGGCTCCTACAGGAAACTCCGTTCTAGCAGGGCAGACAGAAGAGAAGACAGGGGCTAGCAAGCAAGCTCGTGTGGGGTGCTTGTGCCCCAGTCATCCGAGGCAAAGGCACGGGGTCACCCCATGCTCCCACCTGGTCACACACCCTGTTGGTGGGACAGCCCTGTTGCCTCACTCCCACCTGTTTGTCGGGGGCGCCTGAGTGTGCCGAGGACCTGGGCCAGGAATGAAGAGTGCCAGAGCACATGGTGATGTGTGCTCAGTGAGCCAGGGGCCTGGGAGAGAGAGGGGTGCTGGCTGGGTGGACATCTGTGAGGGAGTGCCAAGCCAAGCGCCGGTCAGCTGGATGGTCTTGGACCTGCGGCTGACCACCAGAGCTCTGGGTCCTTCTGTCCCAGCATCTTGGTTTTTGTCTGTGAATGGAAGGGAGCACTATGGGGCTGGGGCCTCCAGTGTCCGCCCCGTGAGCACTTGGGGCAGAGGCAGCATGCACTTCCCCTGGCCTCCTTCAGGCCCTGTGAGTCTCAGGCATCAAACCCCATAAGGCTGGCCTTTTGCCTCAGGACTTCCCTGAGGAGTGTCTGGAGATGTTCCCAAGCTGTCTGTTTGCCTCGGGAGTTTTGTGGTAGCCAGATGTGCCCGTGGCCGCCCGTGGCACCCGGATTCTCGAGCACCCGTCTCTCTTGCAGGTCACAGAAGTGGTTATGATCTACGATGCAGAGAAGCAGAGACCTCGAGGTAAAAGACATGGAGTTTGTCCTTGACCTCCCCTTCAGATGGCAAACTATTTCACAATTAGGTGGTGGTGGTAGCGAGCATTGCCTCAGAGAAGGATGATTTGGAGACATGATTAAAACGTAGGCCCTTCCTGTGCAGCCCCAGCCTGTCTGCTTCCCAAGGTCAGACGTCACCGTGTTTTTTTGGCTCGTTCTTTCGAAGTTTTTACAACTTGACATGAATTTCAATATGGTTCTGTTTTTAAATGCGTACTGAAAGATTGGTGCTTTTTTCAAAGGGTGCACTTGTCACTCAGGGCTGCGTCCTGCTTGGAGTCCCCTGCCCAGGCAGGTCTCATTCCATGGCGTCAGGCTAGGTCTGCCCCAGCTCGGCTTGAACGTGGACTTTCCTTTATCCATCCCATGCTTTTTTCCTGTTTTTCTTGTTCCCCTAAGCCCGTGGGGCAGGGGGAGGAGGGTGAGGAGCCGCCTCAGCGCATCCCCGGCGGGTTCCGGGAGCGGCCCACGCTCGCACGTCCAAATTGGTTTGTGGGGCTGGGACAGCGGGCACCCGATTTCCGTGCCCTTTTTTATGATTATTATTTCTTTTTCTTTTTCTTTTTTTTTTAATTTTTTTTGTGGCTGCTGCTGTTTGTGCCCGCCCGTCTGTTTTGGTTCATCCGCCGCTTTTGGACCGGCTGTGTGGGCTGCCCTGCGGTCTGGGCGCCGTGCAGCCCCCGCCCCAGCCCCGTCCGAGGCCCCCCTAGCGCACAGAGCCGGCGCCACCGCAGCATGCGCCCGCCATGCTGGAGAATAGTTTGCCATTTGAACTTCCATCCTTCTCTTCCTCCATGATAAGTGACGTATCCTCACTTCATGTCGATTAAGCTGTTAAGTCTTAGCTTAACTTTAACGTAGACATACATGCTTAGTGACGTACTTAAGTGTCTCATAGTAAAGTACAGTAACGTTAAGTAAGTTGTTTTTCCTTTTCTCTCTGTGAATTGTTTGTGATTAACGATATCTCTTTAGATTTCTCTTCTCCAGGTGCTAAATTATATCACACAGGTACAGGCCAGTCCCGCAGTCAGAGGAGGGAACGGGCTTTGCTCCAGTGGGGTGTAAACGAAGTTTCAGTGTGTTTCTGTCCGCTTCCTCAGTGGTGATGTCGCCTCTTGACAGACAGATGCACCCCTAGACGCCCCGCCCCGGGGCTCCTTACCCAAGACTCACCGCCTCTTGCGCTATAACGGACCACGCGAGCCCTGTGGTTGCAGACACTCCTGCACTTGGAGAAAATGTTAACTTTTTAACATGCTGTTCATCACCCATGTTGTGTTCCACCATTTGCCTCCGGTCTTGTGAAACTTCAGGACTTGGGAATCCTGAGGGCTGCTCTTAGAGTCATACCCCCAGTCGGCCCCCTGAGGCCTCGCCCTGGGCCTGGGGAGCACGTCGAGCCGCCGTGGGCTGGGGGGTGCAGGCAGGAGGAGCTGGTGGGGAGAGTGCTTCGGGCTTGACCTTGGGACCCATGTTCCGTGGGGGCTCACAGTGTCCTCCACCTCAGAGAGTCCCTGCGAGCACGAGGCCAGCAGAGGGCGGGAGCGACAGAGGGGCATCCCAGAGAGCTCATCCTGCTTTCTCCCCTTCCCAGGTCTTTTCCAGGGCTCCACCTCCCTCCTCCTTCCTCCCTCTTGGCCGATCCAAGACAGTGTCCCTGTCCCAAGGGTTCTGCATGTGTCTCACTGGGGACAATGAGGCCCTGACCTCACCCCGGCCGCTGCCGTTGCTCGCCTCACACCTTCCTCTTTGGCGATCCGCGCTCCCCCCCCCCCGCCCCGGCTCCAGCTTCTGTCTCCTGTGTCTTGCTGTCATCGTTCTGCAGCCGTGTTTCTGCTCCTCCTCGCACGCCGTGTGCAGGTTCTTGTGTGAGCGTGTGCATAGTCACACTCAGACACGCGCGCGTGCAGAGACACGTCCGAAGCCTCTGAGTCCCGGGTGTCCCTCCCTGCTGGTCTGTCATCCCCAGGTTTCTGAGCTGTCTTCTCCCCCCACCCCCTACCCCAAGGTTTTGCCTACAGTCTTCCCACACGGCCCAGCGCCTGCAACCTCAGCGTCCCTCTCCCGTCCTCTTGAGAGGCCTCGGGCTTGGCTGCTCCTTCCCGGTGCCCCCTCCCTGCCCGCTCTGGCCCTGCGGCCCTTGGAGGCCCTGTCGGGCGCAGGCCTGACCCGGGCTCTTTGCACCGGCCAGGTCATGCTCTGTCGCTCTGTCCCCGCCCGCACCCCGTGCCCTTCTTCAGCCCGGTCTGGGCGCTCGGCCCTTCCCCTCACCCGTCTTTTGTTCTCCCGGGTCTTCCGGCAGCTGGCTGCCGCACGCGTCCTTTTGTGCTTGGAGCAGATGGGCCCCGGGGAGGCAGTGCAGTCGGCTGAGGACCAGACATGCCACCGTAGCTGGGCGGTCACACTCACCCAGACCAACCAAACTTCGTTTATACTGCCACTTTCTTGTGTTTGGGAAAGGCTAAATTTTTTCCCCTTTAAAATGCTCTTTTTGATGACACGGTGCCTCTTGCTCTTGCTGCCGACAGCAGAGTTTGACCTGCTGGAACCCACTGTGGCCTGTATCTTTGTGTATTTTACTTACGTAGCTGCGTACAGATA
Source organism: Mirounga leonina (assembly GCF_011800145.1). Taxonomy (NCBI): domain Eukaryota; kingdom Metazoa; phylum Chordata; class Mammalia; order Carnivora; family Phocidae; genus Mirounga; species Mirounga leonina. The sequence goes on along the minus strand of NW_023270855.1, from coordinate 58,093,949 downwards.
GATAAGTGTATACACACGTACGTTCCTGTGCAGGACTCCTTGGGCTTACCCAACGGTGTTGGATAAGCTTAGCGGGGCACTAACTGTAGAGACCGTACTCCTGTTTAACGCGCTAGAACCATAGACGTCAGCACTAGTTGCAAAGCGAATTGCAAGCCGAGGGGGAGAATCTCGGGTTTCAGAAAAGCAGCCGCGCACCCACGGCACACACCCCGCCGGAGGCGGAGCTCGCTGGAGCTCGCGGCCCGCTGCCCTGCTGCAGGGGTGCGCCGCGGCCCCCTCCACAGAGTGCTCCGGCACTCTCCGGGCGCACCGGGCCTGCCCCTGGGCCAGGCCCCCGCCCCTCTCCTGCCCGGGCTGCCCCGTCTGTGAGGCCAGCCCCTGGGGGTTCCCACCGTGTCTCCACGTGGAACCCCGCCTCCATCACCGGCTCGGGCCCCGCCCTGCAGCCTCACATACTCCGCTTCCCTGAAACCCTTGGACGACCCCTCGGCCCGGCCCTGATACTGTTCATCATCCTGTTTTGTGTCACAACGCCCTGCTACCTTGATTCACTCTTCGTCGTTGGCTAGGTTTTGGATTTATTACTTTCGAGGACGAACAATCAGTGGACCAGGCTGTCAACATGCATTTTCACGACATCATGGGCAAAAAAGTGTGTAGTTGTAGTTTTATTTTACCTTAAGACCAAACCAAGTCTTAGGCAACTTAGGGATTTCACTGGAAATGACAATTCCTGAACGGAAGAAGGGCCGGGCGAGTCGACCTGGGGCATTGTGCTGTGTGGGCTTGGGCCTGCTCCTGCAGAAGCAAGGGGCCCTCCCTGCCCGAGGGTTCTGCCTGTGGCGTGGCGTCTCCCGTCTCGCCAGCTCTGCTCCCGGAGCCCTCGCTCTGGATCACCGGGGACTGGTGGGTGGGGTGGCCCCCCGGCCGAGGGGCACGGTCTGCGGGGGCCTCCTGGGCTGGCCTCCAGTGAAATTGCAGGTTGCCTCAGGCTTGGTTTCCGTGACCACTCCTTCAGATGTCTGTCCTGCATTCCAATTGCCTCCTGCCACCCCGTGATGTGCGGTGGGCAGCGGACCTCTGACCACAGGTTCCGTGTCAAACCGAAAGGGACGTAAACATCCTGAAGGATTGGTTTTTTTTACTTGGGTCACTTACTGTGAAACTCCGGTCCCAACCACATGCTCTCGGTAGTACTTAACTCCATGCAGTCAAGTGACCTCTGGTTCATCTTCATACTGTGTTGCTGCCGTGGAGGCAGGCTGGCTCAACGTGGCCCCTGCTCCTCATTCCACTGGGCCCCAGAGCGCTCTAAAGCGAATCGCGGGTAGAAATTCTGCAGTGGGGGATCCCTGAGAGTTAGCAAGAGGCTTTGGGTCCACACGTTTGCAGGACTCCTGTCCCCGTCCTTCTGAAAGCGGCTCTGCACGCCCGGGCGGTCCCCGTGGGGGCCACACAGGCAGCATTTCCTTGCGCCCTTTGACATGCCCTGCCCTTGGGACGAGACCACGGCCACTTTTGTCAGTTACGACATTGTGGAGGGACCAAGGCACCACAAGTTGGCTGCCTCCCCAGCGCTCCCACCCCAGCCCCACAGCCCATCCCCGAAAGCTGATAAACGCAGCCGTGCGTGGAGCTGTAGTTACATACAGGTGGCTGAGGTTTTGTTGCAGGCTTCATTAATTCCGTTTGAACCTGACTAAGCAGCAGGCACACGTCCCGCTCCAACGTTCATTGAAGCTTTTAGTTTAAAATTAGCATGCAGATTTCAAGGATGCATGCCAGTTACGAACACAAGTTCAAAGGAGTCCACGTTCAATATTTTAAGGTACTGTGACACTTAAAACTTGGAGGAAGCCTGTCCTGCTCTAGGGGCAGAAAGGCTGCTAAGCGCACGGATCTGCTCCATCTTCAGGCGGCCGACCCCCCCCCCCCCCGCACCGGTTTTGTAGGACGCATCGGTGTCTGAGTCTGGTCTGCACGGAGCACAGAGCGGAGACTGAGGTGGCTTCTCGGTGTGGGGCTCAACTTCTAAAGTAAGGTGCACACGTGTGGGAGCCCGGCTCCCGGCAGCAACCCCCGGCCTCGCCCTGTTCCCCTTGCCCGACCTTCACTGGTGGGCAGGCCACAGCAGCCCCTCGGTTCCTTAGTGGGGGTTCGCCTCCGTGAGGGGCTTGGGTCCCACTTCTAATTAAAACCGGAGTGCCAGTGGCTGCGTCCAGGTTCTGAGAGGAAGAGGGTAAAAATTAAAAAAAAAAAAAAGTTTAGAAGGGCTGCTCTGCTTTGTAAGCAGGAACCAAATTCCCTTAAGGAGAGTATGTGAAGACTCATTAATTTGAGTTCTTTGAAACGGGTCCCTTGGTCCTGCTGTCACATCGCCTTGAGCTAACGGGGATTTTGTTCCTATCCGTGGAGTGTCCTTGGGGCATCAGGAAGGTGGGATCTTGGTGCCTCTGTCCCACTTCCTGTTTGTTCTCCAACAGGAAGGGGTCTTAAGGCAGAACCGATGGAATTCTGAATACATAATGCTTAGCTCACCAGACTTGAGACCCCAAGGATGACTCCAAGTGGATTTATTGTCTCTTCCTTCCCATTAAAATTTATCATAAAAAAAAAAAAAAAACAACTGGAGACTCCAATGCTGAGGCAGCCCTGTAATTGGGGGATTTCGGGTTGTCAGTCTGCCCGCATCTTAGAAGCTGCGTAAGGGAGGGAGCCTTCTGGCGGCCACAGAGCTCCATGCTAGGAGGGCACGCACGGTCCCTCCCGCTGTCCCAGCCCCTCCCAGTGCTGTGGCTCCTGACAATGTCCAAAAGAGGCAGGGTCCTGGGCTGCTGACCTAACACAGTATGAAGATTGCTTACTGATTCAAATGTCCATTTTATTGCATGTTTGTTTACTTTTTTTGTTAGATGTAATGTAAGATTCTCTTTATCACATCCATTCCCTCTGACATTATTTTGAGTTAATTGAGATTCTTTAAGCGTTAGCCTGGGGAAGGTAAGTCTTTATCTTCCATTAGACATTTTAAATAAAAAACCTAAGTAAACCAACTGTGTTTCTCAGGTATGAGCTTAAAACGCAGGCAGGGTGGGCGGACTCTGGAAAGGTCCTGTGTGTCTGTTGGCCTGGCTCCCCCCAGCGGAGGTCCCTCCTCCACCGCGGTGCTCGGACAGCATCCGGCTCCTGCCGCGCTGGGGCCCTGGAGAGGCCTGGGGAGAGGGCTGTGATTGTTCGGTCGGTCCTGGTCTCTGTGTCCCTGGGGTGACGAGGCCATCGAAGGAGAAAGCTGTCATTTCACCTTGACTGAAAGACCCTTGTCACACAAAACTCTGAGGGTTCTTGGCCTTCGGTCCGTGCTCTGCAGCGGGTAGGGCTTAACGTGTCTTACGGTTGCATCCGTTGTACCTGAGAAACATGTTCTAAGCAAAAAAGAAAAAAAAGAAAGAAAAAGGAAAATTATAAATTTTTAAAGAAAAAAAATACTGGCCTAAATAAGGTTTATAGTTAAGTATTTAGTTTTAAGTCATAAGATGCTAAGTGTAGTCGTAAGTTATCTTGAGGGTGTGTCTGAAGGGAAGGGGGTCCAGGACCCTCGGCATCTCCCTAAACCAGAGCTTCGTTTGTCTAGGTGGAAGTTAAACGGGCTGAGCCACGGGACAGCAAAAGCCAAGCGCCGGGACAGCCAGGTGCCAGCCAGTGGGGCAGCCGGGTCGTGCCCAATGCCGCCAATGGCTGGGCAGGCCAGCCCCCACCCACATGGCAGCAAGGATACGGCCCGCAAGGTACGGTCCAGCACCCAGAACCGGTCGTGCCCCAGACGGCCGCCTCAGGGAGGCCTGCTTGGAGGCCGGGGTCCCAAGCCTGAGGGGCGGCAGCTCCCCACAGCTGCGCACGCCCTTTTCCTGCAGACACGGCGGAGGTGGGACGTGCTGGCTGGACAGGTGTGCAGGCCTTTGAGGGAGTACCTGAGGGCAGAGGTGGGGCTCCCTCCCCGCCCAGCCCCAGGGTCGACCCACACAGCTGTGCGCTCATCCCAGTAGCCAGCACGTGGGCTCTGTGCTGGGTACCGGTTAGCGCCGGAACCTTCCAGCAAAGCCCCAGAGGGGCGCTGTCCAGTCAGCTCACAGATGAGAGAGGGGCTGGCTTCCCTGTGCTCACCTGGTCCACCTGAGCGTGGTGTGACCCTCGGTGGTGTGCTTGGGCCACAGCCAAGTTCCCCACCTGCGGTTTGGGCAGACGGGTCGGACTGTGGCCAGCAGAGCTGCCGCGAGCGTCCTCGCCCCACGTGCCGTGCTGTGGAGGAAGGGCCACGCAGGTCTGAGGGAGCAGTCGGATGCTGCGTGCGGCCCGCGTGCTCTCCCTGTGGTCCGTGGCCGTGCCGGGCATTGCCTCTAGGGGGAGGCTAGGAGGACCTGGTGGGTCGTGGGTCGTGGAGTCTGGCCATTTCAGCGGCTCAGATCACATGCTTTTAGGGAGACTGGGGCTTTTGGCCGGCCTCTTGGGCCCTCTGAATCTGCTCCTGCTCCCGGGGCTCTGGGCTGTCAGGGCGTCTGTGTAGGGTCAGCGGAGTGGTTAAGGACAGCTTGGCAGAAGGGTTGAGGTTCCCAGGGGCCCCAGGACAGGATCTGGTAGCCACCGCCTCCTTTAGAAACGCAAAGAAGGGACAGTGTCCAAGGAGGGGCAAGAGGAGGCCAGGTAGGTCTGTCTGCACCCAGAGGCACCTGGCGCGCTGCCCCCAAAGCTTGCAGATTGGTCTTTTTAAAAATATTTTATCACAAAACAAAACACAGCCGGGGCGCCTGGGTGGCTTAGTAGGTTAAGCATCTGCCTTTGGCTCAGGTCATGATCCCGGGGTCCTGGGATCGAGCCCCGCATCGGGCTCCCTGCTCCGCGGGAGGCCTGCTTCTCCCTCTCCCACTCCCCCTGCTTGTGTTCCCTCTCTCGCTGTGTCTCTGTGTGAAATAAATAAAATCTTTACAAATAAAATAAGGGGCACCTGGGTGGCTCGGTCGTTAAGCGTCTGCCTTCGGCTCAGGTCGTGATCCCAGGGTCCTGGGATCGAGCCCCACATCGGGCTCCCTGCTCCGCGGGAAGCCTGCTCCTCCCTCTCCCACTCCCCCTGCTTGTGTTCCCATTCTCGCTGTCTCTCTCTCTGTCAGATAAATAAATAAAATCTTTGTGCCGCAGTGGGGGAGGGGGACAAACAGCCATAGGAGACCAGGTACTGAGGCCAGAAACTTTTGCCCAGTAGCACTTGGCTGGAAGCCGGCCCAGGGCTCCCACCACCCAGCCTAAGGTCCCACCTGTGCATCTGAGCCCCTGGTCCGTGGGGGTCCCCTTGACCCTTTCTGATGGGTTCTGTTGAAGAGCCAGGGCCACCTGACCCACGGCTTCTCTTGGGGATCCTTCCCCTGTAGAAGCAGGACGTGAGTGGCAGCCCTTTGCCCATACCCAGGTGCCTGTGTTCCTGGTCCACCACGGGCTCCTCGGATGCCTTCCTCGGGCTGGGACGTCCTCCCTGTGCCCGCGGTACGGCAGGACGCCAGGCCCCTGGAGTGTGTTTCCAGGAGGGCTTTGCCAGCAGAGCGAGAGCTGTTGGGGTGGGTCAGCTGCCAGTCTGGGACGTGGACAGGACACCAACCACTCTCTTTGTTTTCCTGTTTAGGAATGTGGGTTCCAGCAGGACAGGCAATTGGTAAGTCCTTATTTGTGGGTACCCGAGAGAGAACGGAGTCTGAAATGGGGTGGGACCCCGGGGGGGCCCGGGCACTGGGAGCTGTGTGCGCCACACCCTTTCCCCCTCACCCACCTCTGCGTCCTGTGTTCCAGGTGGCTATGGACCGCCGCCTGCAGGGAGAGGAGCTCCCCCACCGCCCCCACCGTTCACCTCTTATATCGTGTCCACCCCTCCTGGAGGGTTCCCCCCTCCTCAGGGCTTCCCACAGGGCTACGGTGCCCCCCCACAGTTCAGTAAGTCCCGTGGGCCCCTGGAGTGGGGCGGGGGGCCCGGCACTCGCTCGGGGCACGTGGCTGGGGCGCTGCCTGCCCTGGTCCGCCTGCTTGCGGGGCCGTGTGCGAGGCACGCCTGGTGTGTGAGGGAATGTGTGCCCTCGCTGGGGCATCTGGATCTGGTGGTGGGACTCAGCAGTGAGGGGCTGGAGAGCGTCAGGCGCTCTCGTCTGCTGGGCTCTGGTGCGGCACCTGGGCCTCGGGCAGCTAGCGCGCCTGCGAGGCTCCGTGCTCGCCCTTGGTGGGAAGGTGGCCCTGCGGCCTCGCCTGGCGCACCGTGGCTGACTGCTGTCACTTTGAGTGCCAGGCGGCCAGCCCAGACGGTCCCGCGCTCCTGCTGGGAAGTGCTTGGGGGTCTGGGTGTGTTCTGTTGGAGGGCACCCCGGCGCAGGTCAGGCCACGGGACAGCTGTATGGCCCCTCACCGTGGCCTGGACCACATCTGATTTTAGTTGTAAGCAGGAGGTGGGTGGATAGAAACGGGGTTGTCGAGCCCCAGGACAGAGGGGAAGGCTTGCCGTGATGGAAGGTTGGCGCTGGGTCTGGCAGGCGGGTTTTGTCCTTTTCAAGAGGACGCCAGTGCAGCCCCTGCCTGTGGGGTCCCTGCCGAACGCTCGCTGTTGGGGGTGCGACAGGCCGCCCCAGGCCCACACTAGGGACATCCCCAAGGCCTGGCCGCTCGGTGGGTTCAGCAGGAAATGGTGCGGCGGCTTCTGGTGGGCTGGGCTGTGGTCGTGCACCGTGTCTGTGTCTTCCTCTCCTGTTTGTGTGCAGGTTTTGGCTATGGGCCTCCGCCTCCACCACCGGATCAGTTTGCCCCACCGGGGGTCCCTCCTCCACCTGCTACTCCGGGGGCAGCACCTCTGGCTTTCCCTCCGCCCCCGTCTCAGGCCGCCCCGGACATGAGCAAGCCTCCAACGGCCCAGCCGGACTTCCCCTATAGTCAGTACGGTGAGTTGGAGACCTGCAGGCGCGGCCTGGGGCCCGGGACCTGGCCCCACCATCTCCTGCCTTCCTCCCCGCCAGCTGGAGTGTGGCGGGAGGCCCGCTGTGCAGGGGCTTGTTGCAGAGGGTCAAGCAAAATGAAAAGCAGGATTTTGGTGTCTCGGGTTTTGGGTTTTGGGTTTTGGCTAGGGAGCTAGTCTTAGAAAAGCATCGATCGTGCAGCAGGTGTCCAGGCCGCGTGGCTTCGGGAACCCGAAGCTGTGACGGGGGCCCTAGGAGGATGACGCGAGGGCCTTTGGGGCACCCCCAGCAGGCCCTGTTCCTGGTTGTCTCGTTTTCTTCTGTGTGCAGAGCGCAGGGCGGACACCTGTGGGCCACGTGGCTTCGTGGCTCTGGTCAGTGGCAGGCATGGGCTCGGGTGTTACCGTGTGCTTCACTCGAGGGGCTGGTCATGGAGGAGTTGCTTCTGAGCCTGGGGTCTACAGGGTGGCGACCTGTGGCCTGTGTGGGAGGAGCTCATGTGAGGACAGGGTTAGGCCCGGTGTCCGGGGGTCTCCTGCTGCCTCTGCTGGGCCACGCGGGTGGGGCTGCCTGTCGCCAGGGCTCCCAGGGCTCTGCTCTTCCCACTTCATTGCTCAGACGGTTTGGCCTAAGACCGCAGTGCCTGCAAGTTGAAGCTGTCTTGCCCTCGAATGCCATCCGTGGCCAGCTGCTCCCGGCTGCCCAGCATCGTGCGGTCTTGTCCCCCTTGCCGCTGTGCCCGGCAGCGCTCCCCGAGTGCATGGGTTGTCAGCACCCCCTCCCCCCCCCCCAGCAGTTCCTGCTGCGTGTGGCGCGCGTGAGCAGCCCTGGGTGGGGGTGTGCCGACCGCCAGCGTGGCCCCGCCCCTCTGCTGAGGCTGCCCTGGGGTAGTCACCCTGGTCTCGTCTCTTGCCAGGCCTGGGTACCTATTCTCAAGACCCGTCAGGCTTCGGGCCCATACTTTGTTTACACTCTTATGGTCAGGCTGAGCAGTGATGTGGCCTAGGTAGGTGGCACCTCCTCATCCACGATCCCCACTCTGTCTGCACCCGGGCAACGGACATCGCCTCCTCTGCCGTCCTGGGCGGGGGTGGACCTGGCGGTGCCCTCGGGACGGGGCCCTTGCCGGGGCGAGGTTCTCGACTGGCCACGGCCCCATGGCCCCAGGAGCTCTGCTTCTGCTGGGCAGCAGACACAGGCACCCTGTGCCTTTGTGCACCCTCTGTTGGGGACCCAGGGGCCCCGGGACACGTCTTCATCCTGGGTGTGCAGTCTGGTGCCGTTCCCCTTTCCAGAAGTGCCTCCCATGCCTTTAGAGGTCAGCAGTGCAGGGTCTAGGTCCTGTTTGGGGGAGGGACCTGCCCGGCCCAGGCAGTCCCTGCGGGCATGGCGTCGGGCACGCAGTCTTGCCCCACACCCGCCGGTTCTATGGAAGCTGCCCGCTTGGGTCAGCTCTGCAGGGAGGACTGTCTCGAGTCTGGCGGGCATCCGGGGGGGTTGCAGGGGGAGGCCTGGCGCTAGTCTAGTCTGAGCTTTTCTTAAATTCTGGGGGCTGTGTCTGAGTTCCCCACGCATGCCACTCAAAAATAAACTTCTGGAAGCCCTCGGGCCACCGAGCCAGGCCAGGAGCTCTCACGTCTCCAAGCTCAAAGGTTTCCAGGGGCTCAGATGGGCTGCTAGGGCCCAGCCCCGGGTCCTTGGGAATGGGTGGGGAGGCGAGGCCGAGCACGGATGGGACGGACCAGGGGGCTCCTCGAGGTCTCTGAGCTACTTTTCCTTCTGTGCGGAGACAGCGGTCGGGGTCCTGTGGGGGAGCAGGGTGGGCTGTGCGGGCGTGGACCCCTCCTAGGCCGTCGGCGCAGAGCTGCGGTCCCGCCCCCGGCTCACTGGGCTTTTTCCCTGCAGGTTACGGACAGGACTTGGCTGGCTTCGGACAGGGCTTCTCAGACCCCAGCCAGCAGCCCCCCTCCTACGGGGGCCCCTCGGTGCCAGGCTCGGGGGGCCCCCCCGCCGGCGGCAGTGGCTTTGGACGAGGTCAGAACCACAACGTGCAGGGATTCCACCCCTACCGACGCTAGCCGGACGGTGCCCTGCGGACGCCGGGGTGGCTGAGACCCAGGATTTAGAACTTGTGAACTCGTGACAATCACAAACTTGGCAGAAAAATAGCGACTCGACGGTGGGGGGCGGGGGGCGAGAGGCTTTTGGAGGCGGCTGTGGGTGTCTGGACTGAAGTTTTTAAATATATTTCTTTCTCTAACCCATCAGCACAATAAAAAAAAGTCACTGGTTCAACAACAGGGTTTAAAAAAAAATGTCTTCAGCTTTAATTCAAAACTTCAGGTTTCTTTTTCTTCCTTTTTTTGAAATTATTTTCCTGAGCCTTTTGTTTTACCGTATATTGTAAACTTTTATGTTAAAGAAGAAAAATATACATTTACAAATTGTGAGATTTTTAAGAGAAATTTTCTACGATGTATACTGGCTTATTTTTTAATTTAAAGCAGGGTTTCCGTGGGCACTGGTGGCAGCGAGGGGCGTGTTCAGTGCCTCACTCCCGGCTTCGAGGGTTGGGGCTCGTCGGCCCAGAAGCTCTGGGAGCTTACAGAAGAAGTCTACTGAGCGTGTTTTGTTTTTTGTTTGTTCCTTGCTTTTGTCGACTGACCTGCCCGGCGCCGTCTGCAGGTGCGCTGTGGGGGCCGCGCCCGCCCAGCCTCTGCCGGCGCCGCCCCGCGTCCGCCCCAGCAGCAGGGACAAGGAGGCCTTGTCAGCCGCTCTCCCGCGCACGTGGTTTCAGGGCGTCCCCACTGACCAGTTTGACCCTGGTTTGAATAAAGAGAAGTGCGTTTGGATTAGAAACCCACGTTGTGTCCTTTTATTCCCTCCCTGCTCTCGGCTGTGCGTCCCCACGGGAGGACCTGCGCTGGCCCTTGGCCTCCTCAGCAGTCTCAGGCATGCGCAGTCTGCGCCACTGGGGAGCCCGGGGCCCCACCTCGGTGCGCCTAGGGTCTTGGCGTGGTGGCGGACATGGATTTTAGGATGGCCTGGGGCTGGGGGGCCTGGTGAGAGCTGCAGATCCAGTGTGAAGGGGCCCAGGTTCCAGGGCTCAGGCCACTTGCTGGGTGCCAAGGGAAAGATGCCTGGACAGATCTGAGTGGGGACCGGCCAGGCCTCCCCATTCCCGTGGGAGTGACGCCTGGATTGTGGCCTTGGGTAGGCCACTCACCTTTCCACAAACTAGGCTGTTGACATGGGTGGTGTGGGCGTCGGGACACCCAGTCGAGGGCCAGCAGGAGGCAGCATGGTGGCCTGAGCCCCTAGAGCTGAAGGGAGATGCCCTAGGGGCACCTGGTGGGGCCTGGCCATCCTAGCTGGGACCCCCAGCCAGGGGGAGGAGGTGGGCTGGGATGAGTTCCAGCATCCCACAGTGGCCACTCCCCTGCCTGACACACACGGCCTGGCCGGCAAAGTGTCTGCCAGGCCTTTCCAGCCCTGGACATTCTGGAGATTCCGTTCCTGTCCATGTTCCTGACTGCCCCTCTCCCCAGATAGGAGGGGCTGTGACCGTCAGTGACCACGGAGGGGAGTCTGAGCTCACTTGCACACAGGACTTCTTTGGCTCTGGCCTGGCCTCTCGGCAAGAGTGGGAGAGACTCCTGGGCCCGGGGGAGGCTGGCCCTGGGAATTAGGAACAAAATGGGTGAATCCTCCCGTGTTCTAGTGTGTGGGGGCCTGAGGACTGCTGTCACAAACTGCCACCAACTTAGGGCTTAAACCGCTCACGCTCATGTCCTGACAGTTCTGGGCTCAGAAGTCCTAAAACCCCAGCGCAGGCAGGGCTGTTCCCCCCCGGGAGACCCAGCTCCGGCCTTTTCCTGGCCCGCGGCTCCCCCTGCAACTCCATCCTCACCACCAGCAGCGCGGGGTCTGCCGATCTCTGGGACTCCCACCCTCTGCCTCCCTCTCATGAGGACGCCGGGTCCCCCCCTCCTCGGGGACCCTGACAAGGTCCCCTCTGCCGCGTGAGGGGACACGTCCTGGTTCCTAGTCTTTGGAGGCCGTTGTTATGTCATTCTAAAGACCACCGTCAAGATTTTGAAAACGTAAAAAGAACAGGGATGGGCGCCGGGGGGCTTAGTTGGTGAAGCATCTGCCTTCGGCTCAGGTCATGATCACAGGCTCAGGTCATGATCACAGGAAGCTGGGATCAGCTCCACATCGGGCTCCCTGCTCAGCGGAGAGTCTGCTTCTCCCTCTGCCATCCCCCGCGCCCCCCGCTTGTGCGTGCTTGCACTGTCCTTCTCTCTGACAAATAAATCTTCAAAAAAAAAACTATTAAAAAAAATGTAAAAAGAGGGGCACCTGGGTGGCTCAGTCGTTAAGCGTCTGCCTTCGGCTCGGGTCATGGTCCCGGGGTCCTGGGATCGAGCCCCGCATCGGGCTCCCTGCTCCGCGGGAAGCCTGCTTCTCCCTCTCCCTCTCCCCCTGCTTGTGTTCCCTCTCTCGCTGTGTCTCTTTCTGTCAAATAAATAAATAAAATCTTAAAAAAAAAAAATGTAAAAAGAACAGATTCATCCAAAATGCACCGGATGCCTCCAATGTACCAGCCTGAAATAAAGCAATGGACAGAACAGCCAGAAACCCCCATCCGCACCCACGGCCCAGCTCATGTTCTGGGGCAGGGAAGGTGGGTTTAGCTCGAAGGCCAAGAGAGGGGCGCCTCCCCTGCAGTGCTCACCCCGCCACCCACCAGCCCGGTTTACAGGAGGCACTTCGGGCCGGTGCCCTCCATCCCTACTGCATGTCATCACAGGGTGAAACCTTAGCTCCTTTCTTTTGTGAAATTAATTCTCTGCAAAATGAAGGTTCCCTGGCAAAAGGGCATTATGCAAACGAGGCAGGGATTTCTGGCCAGCCAGGGGCTCCTGGGACCACACCTTACTCTGGTGAGCACTGGCAAGCCCCTCGCGTCCCGAAGGACACATCCTGAGGCCCCCAGACCTGTGCTTGTTCTCCACCAGGGACAGGGAGGGACGTCCCCTTCTTGGGTACAGTTTAACGGGCTCTAGCCACAGGATTGTGGAATCGGCTGAGGAGGCCGGGCTTCCTTGGAGACTTCCTGTTCCCTCCAGGCCAGCCCCAGCTCCCCACAAAGCTACGGGTCTCAGCCAAACCCCACCCAGCAATCTGGGGGAAGGGCCTGGAGGCTCAGGGGCTGCTGGTCCCACAGGCCCAGCACTCAGCTGGGTGGGGCGGAGGCACCTGCCTCATGCCTCCCCTCCCGCAGGCTCTTCGCATGCTCAACCCGTCCAACGGGAACTCCCCTCCCGGTGCCTCTTCCATCCCTGCCGTTCAGTGTGGTTACCCATATGCTCGGGGTTCCCACTGCCGTTTCACCTGTTTTCTGTATGCTGTGTATCTGTTTCTTGTTTCTGTATGCCTCTGTTGAGGTTTTTGCATTAAATGAGTATCTTCTAGTGTACCGTTTTAATTAATGGTTTTTTTTTCATACCATATATATGTTTGTTTGTTTGTTTTTAAAGATTTTATTCATTTATTTAACAGAGAGAGACATAGCGAGAGCAGGAACACAAGCAGAGGGAGTGGGAGAGGGAGAAGCAGGCCTCCCGCTCTGCAGAGTGGGAAGCCCGATGCGGGACTCGATCCCAGGACCCTGGGATCATGACCTGAGCCGAAGGCAGACGCCCAACGACTGAGCCACCCAGGCGCCCTATGTTTGGTTTTTTATTGTGACAAAACATACATTAAGGTTTGCCATCATAACCGTCTCTAAGCGCACAGCTCAGCGGCATGAAGCCCACTCACACCGTCCTGGGACCGCCCCCACCCTCCGTCTCCAGAACGTTCCATCTCCC
>NW_023270855.1:58045390-58080693 GCF_011800145.1 Mirounga leonina | reverse complement strand
TGGTGGGGGTCTACAACGGCAAGACCTTCAACCAGGTGGAAATCAAGGTTCGTGCGGGGCTGGCCTGGCGGGGGGGGATCCTGCCACTGACGTCACCTGACGCCCTGCCCTGCTCGCCCCCCGCAGCCCGAGATGATCGGCCACTACCTGGGCGAGTTCTCCATCACCTACAAGCCTGTGAAGCACGGCAGGCCGGGCATCGGGGCCACGCACTCGTCCCGCTTCATTCCCCTCAAGTAGCCCGTCTGCCCAATAAAGGCACAGACTTGTCTAGTCCGGAGTCCGAGCGTTCCTTCCTTCCTGGGGTCCGCCACCTGGGGCCTCGGGTCCTACGAGACTTGTGCCAGCCGTGGCCCTGGTCTCCTGCTGTGGCACGCATTGTTGGCAGCCTGAGACAAGCCCAGGGTCCTGTGCCGTCTTGTGCTCTAGCGTCTCACCCTCCAGCCCCAGACCCTCGGGGGGAGCTGCCATGCCCTTCTGGGGCTCCTCCTCCCACGTTCTCCATCGCGGGGGTGGTTTCCACAGCTGAAGCGAATGATTGGCAGGAGCCTCTGCCCTCCCTCCAGCTGCACACACCTGCCCCGTCCCTCGCCGTGCCGCCTCGAGTCCCCTGGGTCTCCCATGGTGTCCCGGGGTGAGCTCACCCAGTACCCCCTTAGCATTTGATGCAAGGTCTCAACCCTGCTCCCTAAAGTGTTTCTGCTCCAATTTGTCTCCTTCACGACGGGGAAGACCTGCAGGCCGCGGGGGGCAGAAGCCTCTGGACCAGGTGTAACGGTCCAGGCGGCGATTCCTGTGACTCTCTGACCGACGTATGTGGGGGGGAGGCGAGGTGGTATCCTGGTTGTGGCCTGAGTAAGCAGCTGGCGTGGGGACAGCAGGGAGGCATGAAGTGAGGTGCCTACTGTGCGTCTAGCGGCAGTAAGGTGGCTGCGCCTCCGGAGGGGAGGCCGGGAGCGGAGGCAGTGGAATGAAAGGAGCCTCCTGCCTTTCCCCACTCCCCCCAGTGATGACTGCTGTGCCCTCCGGCTGCTCTTTTTTGGACTCTCTCTCCGGGTTGCAGCATAATGGGCTCACACTGTTCCCTCGAGTTGCAGTGAGTGGAGTTAGAAAGCTGGGGCCGTTGTGTTTGTAATTTGTAGCAGAAGGCAGAGCAGGGCAGGATGGCACACGCTTCTCGCGGCTCGGCGAGAGGAACCGCAGGGTGGAGACCAGACGGCCCGCGAGTGTAGCTGCAGTCTGTCCGCCACTCTTCCCTGGGAGCCCGCGTGCTTAAAAAGCCCCGGAGAGCACAGTACTGCGAGAAATAGGGCCGAGTATCTGAACCGGCAGAATCAAAACGCTTGGCCTCAACCTCGTTTCTAAAGCCCCCACAGAAGCTGTGCGGACGTTGTTGGTTCCGGCCTGGCGGGAAGGGTGGCCGGGGAAGGCCGTGTGGGCTGGTGGGAGGGGCCCCTCTGAATGGCAGCGGTGACGGGCCGGGGGTCCTCTGACCGTCTCCGGACCCTGGTCTGACTGCGGAGAGGTGGACCAGAAACTCCCAGCCCGCGCTGCGGATTTGGCGGGTGCGAGATGGGACACGGGCAGGCCAGCGCTTCGTGGTCTTGCGGCCCTTGTCAGAGCTGCTGCCTGCAGAGACTGGTGGACCCCATGCACGCAGCTGTCCCTGGGAGCTGCAGAGGCCTCTGAGTGACCTTTAGACTCACCTGGCCCAGGGGAAGGTGAGGGCTCTCTGTGGTCTCGGTTGTCTTGTCTTTGGAGGTTTTGCTAGTTTCAGGGGTAGAATTTCATGATTCATCCGTTGTATACAACACGCGGTGCTTGTTCCATTATGTGCCCTCCTTAGTGCCCATCACCCAGTGACCCCCTCCCACACCCCCCTAACCGCCCCCCCCCAGCAACCCTGTTCCTAGAATTAAGTGTCTCTTACGGTTTGCTTCCCTGTTTTCATCTTTATTTTTGGAATTTTTAAAATTAGGGTTTGTTGTTTTATTTTGTCAGAGCACAAGCAGGGGGAGTGGCAGGGAGAGGGAGAAGCAGGCTCCCTGCCCAGCGGGACTCGATCCCAGGACCCTGGGATCATGACCTGAGCTGAAGGCAGACGCTTCACCGGCTGAGCCACCCAAGTGCCCCTTTTTGGAATTTTCATAATTAAATTGAATAGAAGAAACATTTTCTATATAAGCTTGGCAAGGGGGAGAAGAATGCCCAGGGTGAATGTGTTGCCTTCACTGGCAAGTGGTTTTTGATCCTGAGCATGAAAAGCCATACAACTGGACAGTTCTTAGGCCACTGGGTCCATGTGCGGGATAAAAGGCACGTGCAGACAGGTGTCTGAGGTCCTCCTTGACGGGCATGGGAATAATGGCAGTGAATGCCAGCTGGGGGTTGGTGCCCGCTCAGCTCGAGGCAGTGGGCAGCCCTGGGACTGAGGGGCCCACCATCCGTGCTTTCACCAAATCCACTGGACCTTTGTCTAACAGTTTGTGTTGTATAAAAACAAGCAGGACCCTCCCTATGACAGCAGCATTGGCGTCTCCCACCTTCAGGGCCTTTAACCCTCACTGGAAGCTTCCAGCATGGCCACCACAGGCCACCTTAGTGGGCTCAGGGTGGGAGTGGTCAGTGGTTATACCATTGTTAATTTTAATGCAGTTTAAATTTATATTAACCAATTAGGTATGATTGGGAGACAATGCCTGTTAGTGTTCCAAGCGGAAGGAACGGTGTCCTACTGAGACCTACACCCCAGCCATCAGGTGGCACTCTAGGTGTCCGGCTGTGGGGCAGGATCCTGCGTAATCTGCTGGCTTTAGGCCCAGGCTCTGCCTTCAGGCCTCCCAGCTCCATTCCTGCCTTTGTGCCCTCTGAGTCTGATCCTCCGGTCCAGCTGCAGTGGGCTGCAGCCCCCACACCCAGAGTTGACTCTCCCAACCTGCCTGCCATCCCCACTACCTCAGTCAGAGGCAGCTCTCACCCCGGGGCTCTGCCTGGACACCCCGCCTAGCTGGCCAGCTGCTTTGGAAGCCTGTCCTGCGTCTGGCCCCTTCTCTACCTTCTCACCTGTTCATCAATTTGAAATAAGTAGAACAGCGCCCGGAGTCCTCGAGTGTCCCACCAGACCCTGCTGGCCTGCATCCACCCCCTCCCCCTGCTGGTCCTCACTTCCCAGCCTTTGCATGGGCTGTGCCCTCTGCCCGAGTACCCTACCACTGATTCACGGCACCTGCTTGCAGAGGCCAAGGGAGCGCCCTTCTCTTCTTGCTGCTTGTTCTTTGCTTTTCCGGGACTCACCACAGTTCCTAATAACGCTCCTCCGGGACTCCCCTCTACCTCCCATCCTCATCCCTCCTGGACCAGCACAGTGCCCTCCGCCCTGTTCTCCCCGCTGCCGTCAGGGGGCGCCGGTGAGCACCGAGTCGGGCCGGTCCCTGCTCCGCCCGCAGCCCTGCAGGGCTCCCAGGTCCCTCGAGGAAGGGCCCAAGGCCTTCCACGTCCACGGGACCCTGCGCGACCCCTCCCCCACACACCTCGTCCCCGCCTGCCTCCTCCGTTTGCGCTGGCCGTTCCTTGTGCCGGGACGCTCTTCGTCGGGTCTGTCAAGTGCCCTTCCCCGCAGCCTTCCACGCCCTCACCTCCCTGCTGTTTTCCGCGCTCACCGCCAGCCAACTTACTGTCATTCCCTCTCCTCCCAGTGTGTCCGTTTCCCTCGAGCAGGGTTTTGACTGTTGCACACAGCAGGTGCTCGATGGATACTGGTTAAATGACTTCAGTGGATGTCTGTCTACGTGTAGTGTGGGCCAGCAAGCCCCCTCCGTACCCAGCGCCCAGCTCGGAGTCCGGCAAACAGGAGGCGCGCGGCAAATGTTCGCTGAATGGCTAATGGCCTGAGCGCGCAGCCCGAGCCTGGTTGCTGCGGGCCCACTGTCCCAGCGGGCAGGCGACTGCGGCCGCAGGGCGGCGCCTCCCTCCATCCTTCCGAAGCTCCATTCTCCTTGGGACCCCTCGCGCTCCGGGTTCCCAGCCCCCCGGTGAGCCCCTCCCCGCTCTTCCTCCGCCCCCACCCCTCTCCAGTCTCCCACCTTCCTCTTCCGAGTCCTCAGTCCCGCGAGACTCCCGCCCCCCCTCCGGCGAAGCCCCGCAGACCCGCTCGTTGGTCGCCCCCCCTGCCCAGGAGTCCCCGCCCCGGCCCCGCGGAGCGGGCCCTCCCCGCAGTCCCTCCGCGCAGGCGCAGGGAGTCTCGGACGTGCCTCCCCCCCCCTTACCCGAGCGGCCGAGGGCGGGGCGCGGGCTGGTCCGGGGCGGCCGCGGCTCCATGGGGCTCTTGGGGCTGCTGAGCCTGCTGCACTCGGCCTTCTTCGGGGACCAGGTAGGGCGTGGGGGGCGCTCCGATACGCGCACGAGGCTTGACGGGTCTGGGGTCTCGCGCAGTTGCCGAGGAGACCGTTGCCAGGGAAACTGCTTCAGGCTGCTCGCCTGGCTGGGAGCCCCTCCCCCGCGTCGCAGCGAATTCCCCACCCCGGGTCTGCGCAAGCGCGGCCTCGCCGGGCCCAGCTCCAGGTCTCCGAGGGAGACCCCCCCACCCGACCCCTCCCCACTGCGCGCACACAGAGAGCAGCTGGGGCGGGGGGACTGCGACGGGGGACCGTCCTGCCGAGGGTCCGTCCCGTACAAGGCGGGTAGGGGCCGGGCCACGCCCTGCACCTTTTACTGCCTCAGTTTCCCCTCTGGGCTCCCAGCGTAGGGCCGACTCCGACATTCACCGACGCTGAGGTTCATAGTGTGCATCCCACCGGGCCCGAGCTCTTTGCCGGCCTCTGTAATCGTTCTGAACCCTGCGGCTCTAACATCCCCAATTTAAGAGGAAACTGAGGCTGGGGGCGCAGCGAGGAGGCCAAGGTCACGTCTTCAGCAGGGCTGGGGCCTGAGCGCCGGGCGGAGGCGTCAGCAGAGGACCGGGCCTGGAGGCCGATGGGGAGCTGTCCGCGGTGCTGACAGGACGCTCGCTCGCCCCCTTCCCGCCCGGGGAAACTGAGGCCCAGAATCCTGTCAGGCGCCCCACCGCGGATCGGGTTTCGGGGGCACGGTCCCACCAATCCCCCATCTCCAGTGGCAGTCCTTCCTCACCCGTCAGGGCCCTAGTCCGCGCTCCATCTCTGGTCGTATGACAACCTGGTGCCTTCCTGCTTCCTTCTGCCCCACCCCAGCTCTGAGTGGGGGGGGGACACCTCAGGTTCTACCCGCAGCCCCTAGCATAGCGGAGGGTCAGTGGAAAAGGGCGGGGCATCAACTGGGGATTGACACTGAGGTCAGGCTCAGAAGACTCAAAGACCCTCTGTGAGTGACCGTGTTGTGTGCTGGCCAGACGCTGGGATGGGGGTGGGGGCGGGGGGAAGGGGCGGTCTCAGGGTGAGGGTGGGGATGAGCGAGCCGCATGATTCAACTTTCCTCTTGAGAGCCCAGCAGCGGTAGGGAGCACAGAGGGTCCCAGGGAGGGTACCTGGGAAGGGTCCCCCATTAGGCCTGGGTACTGTACACTGAGGGGTCTCTTTCATTCCCCCAAGACTGGGACTGGGGTCCTGGGGTGCTGTGGGGTTTCCCAAGTCTCTGTGGTTCTCGAATTTCCAGTGATGCCTGAATGTGTGGCTCAAGAATTCAGAGGGTCAGGGACTTTCGAGGAGGAGGAGGGACAGGGGTGTCAGAGATATGATGTTCCAGAGTCTTGGGGACAAGGGCATCTTGCCTTGGGGTCTCAGTCCCATGTGCCCTCAGCCTTCCAGGCCCCAGGGCTGGTGAGGCTCTTGAGTTAACTCCAGCAGGGTGCTTTCTGGCTTACGCCTTAGTGTCCTCATATGTATGAGGACAAGGCTGGCCATTAGACCACTCTAAGATTATGCCTGAGAGGGGCCTGGGGAGCAATGACCTCTGAGACTGGGTGGGGGAGGTAAGATGTAGTTCTCTGCAGGCAAGGATTCTCCAACCCACCTCCCAGCCAACAAAACAGGAAACTGAGGCCAGAGAGAGATAGGCCCAAGGTCATGCAGGGGGAATCAAGGTACAGCTAAAGCTGGGGCCCTGGGCTCTGTCCTTTCCCCACCCCCATTCCAGCTTTGCCCATTCTGTCCTTGCTCTTTGTGGTCAGTTCAGCCCATGACTCCTCCAGGAGACTGCCCCTGCTCTAAACCCCTCATAACGACCTGATCCAGCCCCACCAGAAACCCACATCCCCTGAGAGGGCTTTGATCTCAGCTCCAGAAACTGCACATGCTGTTCCTTCAGCCTGGAATGCTGTTCCCCTCCTTGCCTCCATGGCCAACTCTTATTCATCCTGAAGAGGCCAAGCACCCATGTCCCTTTTTCTTTGCAGCCTTCCCAGCTTCCAGAAAGATCCCCCTTGCCCATTGCACCCCGTCCTCAAGCCCCACGGGTTGGGGACTGCTGTGTCTGGCTCTGGAGGCTCCTCTGAGGGCCCCCAGCACTGCTAGCCCAGGACGGGCACACGGGACCTCCTGCAGTAAACCCAACAGAAAACAGTGTGGTCCCCGTGCCCTTGGCTGCCCGTCCTGTCGTTCCTTGCACCAGCCCTAAGTGAGGCTGCAGCCACCTCCCCATCTTACCGAGGGGGAAACAGGTTCTCGAGGCAAACGATTTGCCCTGGCCTCCCAGCCAGGAAAGACAGAGGCAGGCCCCCTAAACCCCGTCTCCTGCCCAGAGCCTCCTTCGTCCTTCGGGCGTGCATGTGTCTGGGCAGTAAGGCCTGGCCGCAGCTGGGACCCCAGGTCCCCCCTCCTCTGGCTCCCCTTTTGTGAGGGTGAAATAGGAGCGTGATGAGAGACAGAGACACAGGGAGACAGAGATTGAAAGAGACCGAGCGATATGGGGGTGGACAGGAGTCATGGCAGATGCCCACGGAGAAGCTCTGCCAGGGAGACAGTGAGAAATGCCAGGGTCCCAAATGCTTCGCAGCATGCCCGCCCATCCCCCATGCTCAGCCCTTCACGCCAGCCATGACCCTCCCTGGTGGCAGGAGCTGGGGGGTGCGGGGTCCAGCCTGGATCCTCAGCCCTGCCCCGCCCTCACCCATCTGGCCTGGCTGGATCCGTGGGGAGGGGCTGGCCTGGCTCCTGCCCCCCACCCGCCAAATTCTGATGTAACATCCAAGACTGGATGTTTTACTCTCAAATTCTTCGGATCAAGCCGCGGGAGGTTCTTAAGACTCTGGAGCGGGGGGGGGGGGGGGGGGGGGGGGGGGGGGGGGGCCCCCCGCCGGGGGGGGGGGGGGGGCGGGGGGCACGGGGTCCTAGACCTCGGGGCGCCCCCGTCCCTTGGAGGGGGTTCACCCCCCCTTCTCTGCACACGCAGTCCCTGAACCCGCCCGGAGGCACTACGTCCCGCGGCCGCCGCTGGTCCCCGCCCTCGGGCCGCCATTGGCTGTTGCCATGGCACCAGTCCGTCTTCCCGCGCCGCCATTGGCCGCGGGGCCTGCATCCCGCATCCCGCATCCTCCCCCGCTCGCTCGCGGTGGTCTCGCCCAGCTCCAGGAGCGGCGGCGCCGCCTGGCCAGGCCGGGACCGGGCTTTGTCCGCCCCAGAGCCCTCTGCCTGCGCCGCCGAGACCCCGGAGCCCCGGAGCCCCGGAGCCCCGGAGCCCACGCCCCGCGGCGCCCCCGACAGCCCAGCCCGAGTGAGATAAAGTAAGCGGCGCGCTTCCCTGGGTGGAGGGCAGGGGGCGCGTCCTCCGCCTCTGCTGGGGGCCTCCATCCCCTCCTCTGCTTCACCTGTCAGCACGCACTCCGGAGCCTCCGTTCCTCCAGGGTGGAGCCGGAAAGGAAACTGAGAGCCAGGGAGGGGGCCCCTGCATCGCTGCTGCTACCCCCACGCACACACCCACTCACGGGGTTCAACCCTCTGGTGGCCCCCAGTCTGCAGGCAGGCCTGCTGTGTGCTTTGGGGATAGCGCTACACCTCCCTGGACAACCATTTCCCTCTCTGTAAAGTGGGGTTTGCATAGAAGGAAGGGGAAGGAAGGGCCTCTTTGGGCCAAATCTATGCCATCTTCCCCTGAAATTCGGCCACTCACTGCTCAATCAGACCAACCCCCCAGCTATTGGTGCTTTCCTTTCTGCAGTGGAGAGCTCCCAAGGAGGCTCCTGGGAGTCCCCTGGCGCAACCTGGGGTTGAGGGGCAGGCAGGAGGGCTTCCTGGGAAGCTGCACCTTGAGGGATGGCAGGAATCGGGAAGGGTGCTCCAGGTGGAAAACTGCACATGCAGGGGCCTGGCTGAAGAGCACTGCTGTGTGGCTGCAGGTGGATGTGGAGGAACCAGGTCTTATCTTGAGGGCATTGGGGAGCCATGGGAAGTATTGGAGCAGGGGAGGGATGGAGTCCAACCAGTGACTTTCAGAGCTTCCTTCTGGCTGTGCATGAGGAGTGGACTGTGGGAAGCCAGCGAAGCTGCGCTGATGGGAGGGGTGTGGGGAGCTGGGGGAGAGAGGGTCCAGCTGGGCAAAGCTTGAGGGGCTGGTGGGAGCGTGGAGCTGGGGACTTGGGCTGGAATGAGGGGGGAGTCTGGTGGGTGGCCCTGCTGCCAAGCTCAGGCTGATGAAGAAGCAGGGGGAGTGAAGGTATCCCAGGCTCAGCCTGGAACATCCACGAAGACACCCATGAGGGGAACGGGGGGTGGGAGGCAGCCCTGGGTGGGGCTCAGGGAGGGGGCTGAGGTTGGTTGAGGGACTGGGAGGGGTGTGCAGGGGGTGACGTGCCTCACCCAGTGCTTTCTGGCGGGGCACGGCCTGGGAGCCTCAGCCAGGACACAGCTCCAGTCCAGGGATCCAGCCACAACCCCAGGCATGACTCCCAGCTCTGGGACCCCTGATGGAGCCATGGGTGGGATCGCTATTGGGGTGGGAGGCGAAGGCTGTGGTGCCCAGGCAGCTGGCCTTCCCTACCTGACACACTGTCTCCCATTCTGACTGTCCCACCCGCCCTGTGACTTCTGGTTTGTTCCATGACCACTCCCATGCCTGACCTTCTCATCAGCCTGCAGGATGGGGCCGGCACACTGAGTTCTTCTCATGGCTCAGATGGGCAAACCGAGGCCAGAAAGCACCGCCTGGACTCCTGAGTACTTCCAGTGCCGGCTTCCTGTCATGCTTCGTGTGGCCCCCTGGCCTCACTTCCTTCCTCTGAGCACAGCCTAATGGTGGTCCCTGAGGCTCAGGACTGTGACCAGGAAGTCAGATGACAGGGCCAGGCATACAGTAGGGCCTCCAATGGGTTAGGATGGCCTGACCCCATCTCCCCACCCTTACGCCAGGCCCAGCGTGCCCTTGGTGACTCCAGGGTGGGTGGGGTGGGGAGGGTTCTGTGGGTAGGAGCAGACGGATGACAGTGAATGAGCAAGTGAGTGAATGCATGTGTCCAGGTGAGGGGGGCAGTAAGCACCTCCCTGTGGGCAAGGGAGAGCTGGCTGATTTGGGGAGGGGGCTCCTAGGAAGGAGGTGGAGGAGAGGATGGGCTGCCATTGGTGGGCCTCAGACAAAGGCGGAGGGAGGGGGCGAGTGCTGATGGGAAGGGAACAAAGAGGGAAGGGGGGCGGGGAGGTGGGACAGCTCTGGGGAAGGCCTAGCCAAGAGAGGCGGGGCCGGCTGGACAGAGGGTGGAGGCTGGGCCAGAGTGAGAAAGGACCGCCACACACAAAGAAGGGGTGGCAGTGGCAGAGCCCAGGAGATGGGGCATGGGGCAGCCGGGGCCGCAGGGGCTGGGAGAGGGCTGACCGGAGGGGGGCCGGGCCAGGCAGGTAGCTGCTCTGGCTCCAGCTGCTGGTGGGGGTGGGGTGGGGGCGGGGCATCTGATCTTAGCCCCCCAGGGTGACTGTGACGGGCTTGGGTCTGTCTGTCCGGCTGTCCAGCTGTGGGGGTCCCACCATCAGCCTGGCCATTGCTCTCTGAGCTGCTTTTTGTTGGCAGGCACAGCATTTTTATTGTCCCTCGGTTGTGCCAGCGGGTGGTCTGCCCAGGCCCTCTGGGCAGCTGCGTTTCTGTGGGTCAGGGCCTGGGCTGTCAGCATGTGTGTCTGGGAGCCCGGCAGTGAGGACGGCCATGCATTTGTGTCTGCTGGCCAGCGGCACGTTTGGGCCGTGTGTCTCGACGTCCATCCCATGGCTTTGCCCACATCTGTCACCATCTGTCTCTCCACTGGCCATGCCGCATGTGTCCGGGGCCAGGCCTGCAGCGGTCCACACCAGGCATTCCTGCTGGGACTCACCCCAGGACTGGATGGGAGGGCTGGGACTTCGATCAGGGGCCAGCCCTCCCTAGGCCCTTGGGTGAACCTTCTGACCTGTGGCCCCAGGCACTGCAGGAGCTGAAGATGGCGAGCTCCGTGGCACCCTACGAGCAGCTGGTGCGGCAGGTGGAGGCCCTGAAGGCCGAGAACAGTCACCTGAGGCAGGAGCTGCAAGACAATTCCAGCCACCTGTCCAAGCTAGAGACGGAGACATCCGGCATGAAGGTGCGGGTGGGGCTGGGGCTGCAGTTACAGGCACAAACACCAGGAGGTTGGACCTAGAGGCCGGCCGGCCCGGCTGGGGCATCTCAGGGTGGGGGTGGCCCCGGGCAGCCCAGGCAGTGGGCTTATGCTGGTGGTGCTCTTTCCCGCCCCCCCTTAGGAGGTCCTGAAGCACTTACAGGGCAAGCTGGAACAGGAGGCCGGAGTGCTGGTGTCCTTGGGGCAGACCGAGGTCCTGGAGCAGCTGAAAGGTGAGGGCCCTGCCTGGGGGCCCCCTCTGCACGCTGGGGCAATCTCCAGCTTGCCCCCAGAGGGAGGGGCAGGAAGCGGCGCTGACCTCGCCCTCTCCCTCCATGCCCATACAGCCCTGCAGATGGACATGACCAGCCTGTACAAACTCAAGTCCCAGTCCCCAGCCCTAGGCCCCGAGCCCACTGCGCGGACCCCCGAAGAAAGTCCCGTCCACGGCTCTGGGCCCTCTAAGGACAGCTCTGGGGAGCTGAGCCGGGCTACCATCCGGCTGCTGGAGGAACTGGACCGGGAACGGTGAGAGACCCCGGGCGGCGGGAAGCCCCGCCCTCAGCCAGCCCCGCCCCCGCTACCCGGGCCCCTGACTGGCCCACCGGCATGCGTCCCACCCGCCTCCTGAGTCGACCCTGCCCACACTCGCTGCTTGTGGCGTGTCTTCCCCCTTTCCGGGTCCAGTGGACTCTGGAGGACAAAGGAGGGGGCGTTCCTCGCAAAGAGGGAGGCTCCCGGGAGATACCCTCAGGGGTCCCCAGTATGCAGGCTTCACCAGGGACAGGGCTGTGTCCATTGCCAGGGTCAGGACTGGAGCCAGAAGGGTTCAAGGCAGCCTTTGTGGAGAGAGGGGCTGTGGCCCAGGAAACCCGGGCCCGTGGCCAGCAGAGGAAAGCGGGGCCCAGGCGCCCAGCTCCGCTCAGCTGGGTTGTGTGGGGTCAGATGGGGCAGTTCAGGAGCGGCTTGGAGTCCTGTCCGCGCTGTGCTGTGGGACCTCAAGCGAGTCTCCTAACCCCTACCAGCCTCAGACTTCTGCCCTGTAATTATATGGAACATAGGCAAAATTATTTAAAGTCAGTAAGTTTTTATTTAAAGGAAAAAAAAAAAAGACACAGAGCCTAACCTTGGAGCTCTGTACAATGGGAACAGCAGTGTCTCCCCACAGGGTTGTTCAGAGCGAGACTTGGGCCTGGAGCAACCTGAGCCTGACTTGGTCTTTGCAGGCTAGAGGGAGATTAGCAAGTGCGGGAGAGGGGTTGGGGGCAGAACAGCCCCCTCAGAGCCTTTCTCCGGGGACCAGAACTTATAAAGGAATTGCGTCTCTCCTTTGAATTGATTTTCTGCCCCCCACCCCAGTCCCTGAAACAAGTGATTACACATCAAGGCAAACACCGCATGCACGACGGCCCCCCCTCTGCGAGCTGCGCCCCCCCACTCCCCCCCCCCCCCCCCAGGTGCTTCCTGTTGAACGAGATCGAGAAGGAGGAGAAGGAGAAGCTCTGGTATTACTCACAGCTGCAGGGCCTGTCCAAGCGCCTGGACGAGCTCCCGCACGTGGAGACGGTGAGCGGCCGGCGGGGGCCGGGGGTGGGGGGGGCTCGGGCCCGGACGCGCCCTCACCGCGGCCCGCCCCCCCCCCCAGCAGTTCTCGATGCAGATGGACCTGATCCGGCAGCAGCTGGAGTTCGAGGCCCAGCACATCCGCTCGCTGATGGAGGAGCGCTTCGGCACCTCGGACGAGATGGTGCAGCGGGCGCAGGTGAGGCGGTAGGCGGGGCCGGGCGCGGAGCGGGTGCGGGGAAGTCTGCATTACCCGGCGGGCAGGGACTGCCGTGGGCGGGGTCTAGCTCAGGGGGCGGAGCCAGAGCTAGAGCCCTTTGTGGGGTGGGGGGCGGAGGGGTCTAAGGGCAGAGCCGGGCCCAGAGGGCAAAGTCCGAGAAAGGTGGGGGCAGGGGGCGGACACTGGGCGGAACCGAATGTGAGCGAGCCCCGGGCCTCGGTCAGTGGACGCGACGAGATCAGGGAGTGGGCGGGGCCAAATGAGGGAGTGGGTGGAGTCAGTCTGGGTTGGGGTTGGACCATGGGTGGGGCCGGGATGTGGGCAGAGTCAGGTAACAGGGCGGGGTTTAGAGCGGGTGGGGCCGCATAGAGGAATAGGATGGATCAGAGCCAGGGGAGGGGCCAGGGCAGAGTCAGACGTCAAAGTGTGGTTTGGGCAGTGGGTGGGGTCATAGC
Organism: Mirounga leonina; assembly: GCF_011800145.1. NCBI lineage: Eukaryota > Metazoa > Chordata > Mammalia > Carnivora > Phocidae > Mirounga > Mirounga leonina. The sequence goes on along the minus strand of NW_023270855.1, from coordinate 58,067,930 downwards.
AGGGAGTGGGCGGAGCCAGGGCCGGGGCGGGGTCAGCCCCAGCGTGCACCTTTCTCTGGGCTCAGATCCGCGCTTCGCGTCTGGAGCAAATCGATCAGGAACTGCTGTCCGCGCAGGACCGCGTGCAACAGACCGAGCCCCAGGTACTGGGATGGGTGGAGCCAGGGCCCTGGGGTGGTGACGGGTCCAGGCAGGGCCCTGCCCGGGGTGCAGGAATGGGCCCGTAGCCCCCACCCACATCGTCTTGGTCTGGGCGCTTTGTGGGGTGCTCCCCAGTCGAACCCCCCGGGCCTGGCGTTCTCCGCACAGGCCCTGCTGGCGGTGAAGTCAGTGCCGGTGGATGAGGATCCAGAGCCTGAGGTCCCCACGCACCCTGAGGATGGTGTCCCTCAGCCGGGCAACAGCAAGGTGAGGGGGTATCTAGGTTTGTTGGGGGCCAGGCGGGTGGGTTGAGGTGCGAGGGGTGTGGGTGGCCAGCCGGGTTGAGGTGCATGGTGAGATGGGTCCCTCCCGCGTCTCTGTCAGATGTGGGGGACCCGCCCTCCTCCGTCTCATAAAGTGTCCCCAGGTGTGGAAGGGCGAGCCTGGGTGGGGTGTGTGCTGAGACCGGCAGGGCCAGCATGTGGTCTCAGGCCGGTAAGGTGGGTGGGGGATAGCGGTCCTATGGGTGTGTGGGGGGGGACACTCTAGCCTTAGACATAGGAGGTCACCCACAGGAGTACCCAGTGAGGGACGACAGGGTGGGCATTTGGCCCTCCAGAACTGGGGGCACTCAGTGCTGGCTGACGCCTGCCACCCACCTCGCCAGGTGTGTGCGCTGGCCCCCGGGAGGATGCAGGGCGAGGGGGGTCGGGCTGAGCAGGCGATTCTCCTGGGCTGGGGTCACAGGACTCTCACTGTGTTTGCGCCGCTCACCGGGGGTGCGGGGCTGCCCTGGCTGGGGCCGGGTGAGCTGGGCGGGGTTCCGCGCCTTGACTCCATCCCCTGCCGGCCTAGGTGGAGGTGGTCTTCTGGTTGCTGTCCATGCTGGCGACGCGCGACCAGGAGGACACGGCCCGCACCCTGCTGGCGATGTCCAGCTCGCCGGAGAGCTGCGTGGCTATGCGCCGCTCGGGGTGCCTGCCGCTGCTGCTGCAGATCCTGCACGGCGCCGAGGCTGGCGCGGGGGGTCGGAACGGGAGCCCCGGGGCGCCGGGAGCCAAGGATGCGCGCATGCGCGCCAACGCGGCGCTGCACAACATTGTCTTCTCGCAGCCGGACCAGGGCCTGGCGCGCAAGGAGATGCGCGTCCTGCACGTGCTGGAGCAGATCCGGGCCTACTGTGAGACGTGCTGGGACTGGCTGCAGGCCAGGGACGGCGCCGAAGGCGGCAACGGCGGCGGTGAGCACGTGGGGGCCGCCTGTGCGCCGGCCGAGGCCTTCTGGGGACCTTGGCTAACTTCCGGGGGACCCTTGCAAGCGGGGTGCAGTTTGAGACTGCTAGTTTTTACAGCTCATTACAAATACATGACAAAAACGCTGCCAAAATGTACTTAGCACCAGGCACTGCGTCATCCCCCTCTGCAATCCCGGGGGTGGGCAGCACCCTCTGTCCTGGCTTTGGACAGGTGTGGTAAGGCCGCCCTGCTCTGGGAGGGCCCCCCATGTGCTCCGCGGGCGGCGGTTTGAAAAGCTCCGGGGTCCCTGCAAGCCTGTGGGGTGAAGGCAGGGAGGGGCAGGGACCCACCAGGAGGGCGGGGGCTCTGACCCGCCCTGTGGCCCACAGCCCCGGTGCCCATTGAGCCTCAGATCTGCCAGGCCACCTGCGCCGTGATGAAGCTGTCCTTTGATGAGGAATACCGCCGTGCCATGAACGAGCTGGGTGAGTGCCCCCTCCCTCCTCCATGACTACACACCGCCTCCCGACTGGCGGGGGGGTGGGGGGGGTGGGGGGGGCTGCTGGCCCCCATTCCACCCAGGGTCGGCTTTTAGCCACCAAGGTGCTGGGGCTCAGAGAACAGGGAGGTGACTTTGCTGAGGAAACCAAGAGTAAAGGTGAAAGACCCAATAGCAAGGCTCAAACATCGCATCCATATGCTCAATTTCACTGTCGTGATTACAAAATGAGATACGCTTCTCACCCAGCAGGTGGTCAAAGCGCCCAAAGGGTAGACCCCGTTCCTGTGGTTGGCTGTGTGGAAGTGGGTGCTCGCAGCCCCCGGGGGGGGCACCCGAGTGCAGGCGCGCTGGAGGGGCATTTGGCTCCAGCAGATACTTTATGAATGTGCGCACTTTTGAGGACCGCCCCCCCCAGCTAGGAATTTACCCTCTGGAGGAAGCAAGCCACCCAGATAAAACCCCCAATCTGGAGACCGCGTGTGCCCAGTAGCTAGGAGCCGGTCGCAGGCAGCGGCGTCTTACCTTCCCTTTGAAGCTCTCCTGTGGTGGGGGGAGAGGAGGGGGTGGTTCGGCCCACCCCGTGCACGATACGCCTGCACACAGGTGCCCCAGAACGCAGTCTAAACCCAGGAGGATCGAGTGCCCCTGGGCTGCGCTTCCCGCCAGCCGGTGCGAGGCCGCCACGGGGAATTTCTGTTGGCACCGTATCCCCCTCTGACCTTGAACACCTGGACTGTGGACACACAGAATTTCATATGAAACTGGTTCTCAAAGTGTGGCCCAGGACCCCTGAGGGTTCCTGAGGCCCTTCTAAGAGGTCCCCAAGGTCGCAGTTCTTTTGATAAGGACACAAGATGTGATTTGCATCTCCCACCCCGGTCTTCTCTTGGGCGTTTTCCAGATGCTCCTTCTCTGAGGACCACTGGGCTGTATGTTCTGGGGTTTAAAAAGGCTTCCTTTTAATTTCCAGCAGGGTGCGTATGCCCAGCTCTCACCCACAGGAACAGAGTCTCTTTGGGGGTCCTCGAAAACGTTTGGAGGATACAGGGGTCCCAAGGGCAAAACACTTGCATGCCATGTCCGCCAGGACCCCCTAGCCAGGTGGTCCCACCCACAGCTGAGTTCACAGCACTGTCTGCCTGTTCTTGTTCGTGTCCTTCCTGTGGGTTTCCAGCAGTGGGGTTTCCACGTTCAGGAGCGTGAAAGGCCTTGGAAGCATCCCCTGAAATAGCTTATAATTATGTACTAAAATTTTTAGGGGTGCCCGGCTGGCTCAGTCAGTAGTGTGTGATTCTTAACCTGAGGGTCGTGAGTTCAAGCCCCACGTTGGGTGTAGAGCTTACTTACAAAGAAATTAAATTGTGGTAGAATGTACATAAGATTTGCCATCATAACCGTCTCTAAGCGCACAGCTCAGTGGCATGAAGCACACTCACCCTGTCCTGCGACCGCCCCCACCCTCCGTCTCCAGAACGTTCCATCTCCCCACACGGAGACTCTGTCCCCGTGAAGCACGGACTCCCCACCCCCACCCTCTGTCTCCAGAACGTTCCATCTCCCCACACGGAGACTCTGTCCCCACGAAGCACAGACTCCCCAGCCCCGGCTCCCACCCTCTCCTCTCTGTCTGTGTGGACGGAACTCCTCTGGGGACCTCCTGGGAGTGGGGTCCTGCGGGATGTGTCCTTCCGGGTCTGGCTTATTTCACACAAACACCCTCAAGCAGAAAGTCTTCGGGGTCCACCCATGCGGTAGCAGGTATCAGGGCGTCCCGCCTTTTCGCGGCTGAGGAATGTTGCATTGTGGACGGACACACTGTGTCCACCTTTCGGCCGCTGTGAGCCATGCTGCTTGAACATGTGGCAGGTGTACTTTGGAAGTTTTTAGATGCGTGCTACTAACTTCCTGCCCCAGGGACGCTGGCATTGCCCCCATCATCGTTGCGATGGGGAGATGGTGGAGATGGGGCTTCTCATGCTTGTGTTGCTGCTGCATTCCCTTCTCTCCACACTGACCATTTCCCCCGATTCGTTTTCCCCCACAGTAGCTCCTGAGCACGGGCCATCCACAACCTGCCCTCCGTGGCTCGTGGTCCGGAGGGAATTCTCATGTGGGATGTTGGGGGACTTCCCTGAGAAAGTGACTTGAGCTGGGAGTAGAGACAGGAACCTGGGCAAATAGCAGGGAAGAGCATTCCGGGCAGAGGGAACAGCCGTGCAAAGGCCCGGGAGCTGGCAAGGAGCCCTGGAGGCTGGGGAGGGGGACCTGAGCAGGGCAGGTGTGGGTGGGAGGGAGCAGAGGGCATCTGAGGCCGGGAAGAAGGCAGGTGGGTGGTTTGGGGTGCCCGGCAGTGGGCAGGGCCCCCCACCTGTCCGCAGCCACGCCAAGCCCCTCCCCGCACCCCCGTAGGTGGGCTGCAGGCCGTAGCGGACTTGCTGCAGGTTGACTACGAGATGCACAAGATGACGCGGGACCCGCTCAACCTCGCCCTACGCCGATACGCTGGCATGACCCTCACCAACCTCACCTTTGGGGATGTCGCCAACAAGGTGCCTGGGGCCGGCCAGAGGGTGGGCAGGGTCAGCGCTGTCCCGGTTCGAGCCTCCCTCTCCCCAGCCTCAAAACAGCCCTGAGAGGTGGGGACAGTTGTCCCCAACTTATAGGTGGGTAGACTGAGGCTCAGAGAGGGCTGGTGGGGCCCAGAAGGCTGGTGTCTGGATGCGATCTGCCAGGCCACCATCCTGTCGGCTGCTCTGGGGCCAACGCTGCCGAGAATGGGGCCTCTGGACCAGGGGGCTGGGTGTCCATGCTGGTCTGGGCCTCAGTTACCTCGACGGAGCAACAGGGTGACGGCTGTCCCTCCCCCTCAACACTCGTCAGTGAGGGTGGGGGCTGGGCTCTAGCACACAGTAGGTGCTCAGTGAGCAGAGGAGGGAGCCTGGAGGTGGGGGTGGTCTGCTTCATGCCCCCTGCCCCGCCTGGCATGACAGGACTTCCCTCTCTCACACCAACAGGCCACGCTGTGTGCCCGCCGGGGCTGCATGGAGGCCATTGTGGCCCAGCTGGCTTCCGAGAGCGAAGAGCTCCACCAGGTACCTGGCTGGCGTGGGCCGTGGCGCCAGGAGCGCCCTGCAGGGTGTCCCACTGCCTGAGGCCTTTCTGCCAGCAAGGCGCCCTCTCCCCTGGGTATGGTGGGTCTCCAGTGAGGGGCGTCCCCTCCAGTCTGTCCCCAGCCCCGCCTGACGCAGGGGTGGAGGATGGGAGCCTGGGCCCTAGGTCCACCTTGCCCCTTCTCTGCCCCGGCCCAGGTGGTGTCCAGCATCCTGCGCAACCTGTCCTGGCGGGCCGACATCAACAGCAAGAAGGTGCTGAGGGAGGTCGGCAGCATGACTGCTCTGATGCAGTGTGTTCTACGAGCCTCCAAGGTGGGTGCCAGCTGGAGCTGGGGCTGGGGGCAGGAGGGGCTCACCCCGGCCGCAGGAAGAGGGAGCGGCCAGGGCTGTTCAGTGCCAGCCACAGGGCAGGGAGACCTGCGGGAGGGGGTGAGTTCCCCATCTCTGGGGGAAATCAAGTCAAACAGTGCACCGCATAGCAGGTGGTCCACACCTGGGGCTTCCAACCCTGCATGTCAAGGTCCTTTGGGTGCCTTTCCTCCCAGCCCTTTGTGCACATGTTGACGGGGAGGGCGGCGTGGGTGGGGCTGACCCCCTTCTTCCCCCGCTCTGTGTCCAGGAGTCTACCCTGAAGAGCGTGCTCAGCGCCCTGTGGAACCTGTCAGCACACAGCACTGAGAACAAGGCGGCCATCTGTCAGGTGGACGGCGCGCTGGGCTTCCTGGTGAGCACGCTGACCTACAAGTGCCAGAGCAACTCCCTGGCCATCATCGAGAGCGGCGGCGGCATCCTGCGCAATGTGTCCAGCCTCATCGCCACCCGCGAGGACTATAGGTCAGCCCCTCCCAGCCCGCGGCCACCAGGGGCGCGAGGAGGGGGTGGAGCGCGGGCACTGCGGGGAGGTGGACGCCGGGGCGCAGTTTGGGGTTGGGAGGGCAGAGCCCACTCTGCTGCGAACCGAGAACAAGCCTTGCTCTGTGCTGAGAACGGGACCGTCCCGACTGGTCCCTAGGGACTAAATTTTTTAGCATAAGTGTATCCCAAACCTTGTGTGGGGTATACTTATACTAAATTTTATTTATTTTTTTTTAAAGATTTTTTTATTTATTTGAGAGAGAAAATGAGATAGAGAGCATGAGAGGGGGGAGGGTCAGAGGGAGAAGCAGACTCCCTGCCGAGCAGGGAGCCCGACGCGGGACTTGATCCAGGGACTCCAGGATCATGACCTGAGCCGAAGGCAGTCGCCCAACCAACTGAGCCACCCAGGCACCCACTTATACTAAATTTTAAACTAACTTATTAAGATACAAATATGGGGCGCCTGGGTGGCTCAGTCGGTTAAGCGACTGCCTTCGGCTCAGGTCATGATCCCAGGGTCCTGGGATCGAGCCCCGCATCGGGCTCCCTGCTCGGCGGGAAGCCTGCTTCTCCCTCTCCCCCTCCCCCTGCTGGTGTTCCCTCTCTCGCTGTGTCTCTCTCAGTCAAATAAATAAATAAAATCTTTAAAAAAAAATACAAATATGTATTACTTTCTAAATATTAGTTATAAATATTCTTTATTAAAATTTTTATAAATAGTATTAATAAGTACTCATCCCTTATCAAAATAAAGTAGTATTTATTAGATGATAATCAGTAATGTTTTTGATGTAGGAAAATACATAACATTTATTTTTAGTGTAAGTATATCCCAAATATGGCATGGGCTATACTTGTGCTAAAGATTTTATTTATTAAAGTCAATAAAACATTTATTTACTACGTAATACTGCTAATTAACAATACTTAGCATTTTTAAAAACAGATAAGACTTGCCTTCAGTGTAAGTATATCCGAAATATTACCAGATGTGGTTATGCTAAAATGAGATAAAGTCAATTTTACATTAAAAGATAGTATTAATTTATTATTTTAATATGTATATTTTAGAAAATATGTATTCCGTTTTCTGAAATGTACAGTTACTTTGGCGCCTTGCCTTGGTGTTTGCTAAGTCTGGCCCCCTGTCCCGGCGGGCGGGCGGGGCGGGGCGGGGCGGGGCGGGGCCGGCCTGACGCTCCCCCGCCCCCGCCCCCGCCCCCCCTGCAGACAGGTGCTGCGGGACCACAACTGCCTGCAGACGCTGCTCCAGCACCTGACGTCCCACAGCCTGACCATCGTGAGCAACGCCTGCGGCACGCTCTGGAACCTGTCCGCCCGCAGCCCGCGCGACCAGGAGCTGCTGTGGGACCTGGGCGCCGTGGGCATGCTGCGCAACCTGGTGCACTCCAAGCACAAGATGATCGCCATGGGCAGCGCCGCCGCCCTGCGCAACCTGCTGGCGCACCGGCCCGCCAAATACCAGGGCACAGCCGCGGCCGTGTCCCCCGGCGCGTGCGCGCCCAGCCTGTACGTGCGGAAGCAGCGGGCGCTGGAGGCCGAGCTGGACACGCGGCACCTGGCGCAGGCGCTCGACCACCTGGAGAAGCAGGGCCTGCCCGAGGCCGAGGCCGAGGCGGACGCCGCCTCCAAGAAGCCGCTGCCGTCCCTGCGGCACCTGGACGGGCTGGCCCGGGACTATGCCTCGGACTCGGGCTGCTTTGACGACGACGAGGCGCCCTCCCTGGCTGCGGCAGCCGCCACCGCGGAGCCTGCCAGCCCGGCCGTGCTGTCGCTCTTCCTGGGGAGCCCCTTCCTGCAGGGGCAGGCGCTGGCCCGCGCCCCGCCTGCCCGCCGCAGCGGCCCGGAGGCGGAGAAGGAGGCCGGCGGGGAGGGGGCCGTGGCGGCCAGGGCCAAGGCCAAGTTGGCACTGGCAGTGGCGCGGATCGACCGGCTGGTGGAGGACATCTCCGCCCTACACACCTCGTCTGACGACAGCTTCAGCCTCAGCTCTGGGGACCCCGGGCAGGAGGTGCCGCGCGAAGGCCGGGCCCAGTCCTGCTCCCCTTGCCGGCGGCCCGAGGGCAGGCGGCCGGAGCCTGGCAGCCGTGCCCACCCACTACTGCGGCTCAAGGCTGCCCACACCAGCCTCTCCAACGACAGTCTCAACAGCGGCAGCACCGGTGACGGGCGCTGTCCCCGCGAGCACACACGGCCCTGCCCGCTGGCCGTGCTGGCCGAGCACCGCGAGGGGCCCCCGTGCAACCAGGTGCGGCCCAGCCGGCTGGACCTCCATCTGCCGGGGAGCCAGGAGCCGGCGTCCCGGGACAGCTCTGCCGCCGACGCCCGCGTGCGCACCATCAAGCTGTCGCCCACCTACCAGCACGTGCCGCTCTTCGAGGGCCACCCCAGGGCGGGCATGGGGCCCCTGGCCCCCGGAGCCCGGAAGCAGGCCTGGCTGCCCACGGACGGCCTGAGCAAGGTGCCGGAGAAGCTGGTAGACACAGGCCCACTCTGCCTGTCCCGCTGCAGCTCCCTGTCCTCGCTGTCCTCGGCTGGCCACCCAGGCCCCAGTGAGGCCGGGGACCTGGACAGTGACTCGTCCCTCGAGGGGCTGGAGGAGGCGGGACCTGGCAAGGCAGACCTGGACGGGGCCTGGCTCGGGCCCGGGGCCGCCTCCCTGCCCGTGGCCATCCCGGCACCCCAGAGGGGCCGGGGCCTGGGGGTCGAGGACACCACGCCGTCCAGCTCCTCGGAGAACTGCGTGCAGGAGACGCCGCTCGTGCTGAGCCGCTGCAGCTCGGTGAGCTCCTTGAGCAGTTTCGAGAGCCCGTCCATCGCCAGCTCTGTCCCCAGTGACCCGTGCAGTGGGCTGGGCAGTGGCACGGTCAGCCCCAGCGAGCTGCCCGACAGCCCCGGGCAGACCATGCCACCCAGCCGCAGCAAGACGCCCCCGCTGGTCCCCGTGCCCCCCGGCGAGCGCGAGAGCACCCAGTTCAGCTTGCAGTGGGAGAGCTACGTGAAGCGCTTCCTGGACATCGCGGACCGCCGCGAGCGCTGCCGGCTTCCGTCCGAGCTGGACGCGGGCAGCGTGCGCTTCACCGTGGAGAAGCCCGACGAGAACTTCTCCTGTGCTTCCAGCCTCAGCGCGCTGGCCCTGCACGAGCACTACGTGCAGAAGGACGTGGAGCTGCGGCTGCTGCCCCCGGCCTGCCCCGAGCGTGGCGGCGGCGGCGGCGGCGGGCCTGGCCTGCACTTTGCTGGGCACCGCCGGCGGGACGAGGCTGGGGGCTGCCTTGAGGGGCCGGCCGCCGCCGACCAGGAGCTGGAGCTGCTGCGTGAGTGCCTGGGGGCGGCGGTGCCCGCCCGGCTCCGCAAGGTGGCCTCGGCCCTGGTGCCCGGCCGCCGCGCGCTGCCCGTGCCCGTCTACATGCTGGTGCCTGCCCCCGCCCGGGTGGAAGACTCCTGCACCGACTCCGCCGAGGGCACACCTGTCACCTTCTCCAGTGCCACCTCACTCAGTGACGAGACACTGCAGGGACCTCCCAGGGACCCGCCTGGCGGGCCTTCGGACAGGCAGAAGCCCGCAGGTCGTGAGGCCCCGGCCGGGCAGGCCACGGGCCATAGGCACAGGGCACGGGGTGCGGGCCGGAGCACAGAGCAGGCCCGCGGGGCAGGCGGGAGCCGGGGGGGGCTGGAGCTGCCCCTCCGCGGGCCCTCGAGCGCCTGCACGGACCGGGCCAGCCCCCGCCCCATCCCTGCGCGCGGGGACGGGGCGCCGCAGTCACTGTGCCTCACGACGCCCACCGAGGAGGCCGTGTACTGCTTCTACGACAACGACTCCGATGAGGAGCCCTCCGAGGCGCTGGTGACCCCGCGGCGGGCGTCAGCCATCCCCCGTGCAGTAAGGAGAGAGCACCAGGCCGGCAGGAAGGAGGTGCAGGCCTTGCCCAAGGTCACGCCCAAGGCCACGCCAGCCGCCCGCGCCCAGCCCAGCCTCATCGCCGACGAGACGCCACCATGCTACTCCCTGAGCTCCTCCGCCAGCTCCCTCAGCGAGCCTGAGCCCCCTGAGCCCCCGGCCAGCCGGCCCCATGCTCCCCAGCCAGCGGCCAACAAGGTGCCAGGCACTGGGGGTGCGCGTAACGGCCCCCCGAGCCCGCGGGCGGAGACGGGCCTGCTCCGGCGCTGCGTTGGCTCCGCGGTGCCCAGGCGCCGGCTGCAGGCATCGGGCCCACGGCGCCGCAAGCCCCAGGCTGCGCGGCCAGCAGAGGCGCTCCGGGAGCGCGGGGATGAGGCGGCGAGCTCAGACCATGCCTCAGACCTTGACAGCGTCGAGTGGCGTGCCATCCAGGAGGGCGCCAACTCCATTGTCACGTGGCTGCACCAGGCAGCGGCGGCGGCCACCCACGAGGCCTCGTCTGGGTCTGACTCGATCCTGTCCGGGTCCGGGCTCTCCGGGAGCTCCACCCTGCAGCCCCCCCTGCACCGGAAGGGACGGCGGCTGCAGGCGGGGGGCCCGGCGGGCAGCACCGCGAGGCCGGAGAAGCGGGACTCGGCCCTGGCCCAGCACAGCGCCAGGGGCCCCGAGAAGCTGCGCGGTGCTCAGAAGACCGCGTGCAGGGTGCCGGCCGTGCTCCGGGGACGGACCGTGATCTATATGCCCAGCCCGGCCCCCCGGGCCCCGCCCAGAGGCCACGCTGGCGCCTGCATGGCACCAAGGAAGATGGCACCCCCGAGTCCTGCGCAGCCAGCAGCCCCCGCCAAAACCCCCAGCCCCGGGCAGCAGCGGTCTCAAAGCCTGCACCGGCCAGGCAAGATCTCGGAGCTGGCGGCGCTGAGCCCTCCTCAGAGGAGCGCCACACCACCCGCCCGCCTGGCCAAGGCCCCCTCATCCGGCTCCTCCCCGGCCTCTCCGGCCTCCCAGCCCCCTACGAGGAGGCCGCCCCCAGGCGCCCAGGCCGCAGGGCCCCTCCCCGGCCCCAGGGCATCTCTGGTGCCCCAAACACCCACACGGGCCTTGCTGTCCAAGCAGCACAAGACACAGAAGTCACCTGTGCGGATCCCCTTCATGCAGAGGCCAGCCAGGCGGGGGCCGCCACCCCTGGCCAGGGCAGCCCCAGAGCCAGGCCCCCGGGGTCGGGCAGCAGCTGAAGGAAGCCCTGGCGCCCGAGGGGGCCGCCTGGGCCTGGTGCGCGTGGCCTCCGCCCGCTCCAGCGGCAGCGAGTCCTCCGACCGCTCGGGTTTCCGGCGGCAGCTGACCTTTATCAAGGAGTCCCCGGGCCTGCTGCGCCGCCGCCGATCGGAGCTGTCCGCCCCCGAGGCTGCGCCCCCCGCCTCCCAGGGCGGCTCACCCCGCCGCAGTCGACCCGCGCTGCCTGCTGTCTTCCTGTGCTCCTCACGCTGCGACGAGCTGCGGGCAACCCCCCGGCAGCTTCCGGTCCCCCAGCGAGCCCCCGTGGCCAGGCCCAGTCCCAGCGAGCGGCCGGCCCGGCGCCCCAGCTCCGAGAGTCTGTCCCGCCTGCCTGTCCGCACCCCGGCCGCACGGCCCGAGACGGTCAAGCGCCACGCCTCCCTGCCGCACATCAGCGTGGCCCGCAGGCCCGACGCGGCTGCCCCCGGGCCCACCACCGACGCTGCCCGACGCAGCAGCGATGGGGAGGCCCGGCCGCTGCCAAGGGTGGCGGCGCCGGGCACCACGTGGCGTCGCATCCGGGACGAGGACGTTCCACACATCCTGCGGAGCACGCTGCCCGCCACTGCCCTGCCACTGATGGGCGCCCCGTCTGAGGAGGGCCCCAGCGGCCCCCCACAGCGCAAGACCAGCGATGCCGTGGTCCAGACGGAGGACTTTGCTGCCGCTAAGACCAACTCCAGCACGTCTCCGAGCCTGGAAAGCAGGGCCCCCCCCCAGGCCCCGGTCAGCGGCCCCACGGCCCTCCTTGGCAGCGATGTGGACGGGCCCGGTCCCACCAAGGCGCCCACCTCTGCTCCCTTTGTCCATGAGGGCCTGGGGGTGGCTGCAGGGGGCTTTCCTGCCAGCCGGCATGGCTCCCCCAGCCGCTCAGCCCGTGTCTCCCCCTTCAACTATGTGCCCAGCCCCATGGTGGCAGCCACCACTGACTTGGCTGCAGAGAAAGCCCCCACCGCTGCCCCCGCCAGCCTCCTGGAATAGCGGCCAGGGCCCGCCTTCTAGAACATCCTTTCCAGGCCAAGGGCTGGTCTGGCCGCCTGGAGGGTGGTTCCACGGTCCCTCTACCCACCAGAGCCCGCGCCCCTGGAGCCCCACTGCAGCCTGAACTGGCCTCACATCTCACGCACAGACGCTTGCTTCCGTGCTGTGGGGGCTCTGGAGGGAACAGGGCTGCCGGCTGGACCTCCAGTCCCAGCCTGGAGTGCGCACAGCGAGGCCGTCTGGCCCCAGCCTGGCCCCCACGCAGAGACCACCCTCCCAGCCTGGACCACCCTCTGCAGCACGCTCCAGGGCCCCGAGCTCCGCTGGGCCCAAGCCTCAGCAAGCCCCCCCCATGTCAGGAGCCGCAGGAAGGTGACAGAGCCCGCCCGAGGTGGGGGACAGGGCTGGGGAGGGTGGCCCATTAAGCAAGCGCCTGCCAGCTGGGGGCCAGCCTACACGGGGACAAAGCCTGTAATTTTGGAGGCCCGGTAATTGGTTAATGATGGCTTTGTGGGTTTGTTTGCCTTCTCAGCCCCAGCTGGGGAGTGTGGGGGTAGGGAGCGGCTGAGCCCGACTCAAAGCCCCCGCCCCAGACAGCGCCGCCTAGGGAGGCGGAGCAGCCTGGACGAACAGGGACGGGCTGGTGCGTCAGCGGCAGGCGCAGACGGAGCCCTGGCCGGGGGAAGGGGGGCCCCGGAGCTGGGCACGGTGCAGTGGGACGGAGGTCCAGGCGCGTCGCAGGGCGACCCTCCGGGGGTTGTGCGGGTGCTGGGACGACGCCAGGGTCTGCGAGCGCACCTGTGGGAGGAAGCGTGTGGAGGGATGTACCCGAAGGCGGCCGCCAGCTTTTCGATTCCCTTCTCCTTCGCTCCACACACAGCGCTGGGCTCCCTGGGCTCTGCGCCAGGCGCACCATCTCCGCCTCGGGACAGCACTGCAGCAGCGGGCGCGGGGGATGCTGACCACCGGGTGCTAGACTCGGACAGACGCAGGGACAGCGAACCCCGAGGCCTCACTTCTTCCCCTCCCGCCGCCAGGCCGCTCAGGGGTCGTGCGCGCACGTGTTCGGGGTCAGCTCCAAGGGCACCTCCTTGCAGAAAGAGCCAACGACCTCTTTCCTGCGCACGGAGGCTCTGGGGAGCAGCTGCTCTCGGCAAGCGGGTCTGCCATGACAGCCGCCGCGCCCGAGCCAATGCTCGGGCAGACAGGACGCGGCCACCGACGTCCCTTCTCTGGAGGAGGCGCGCGTGGCGAGGCCCACCCGCAGACACCACTGTCCCGCCCCATTACCCGAAGTGTTTCCTGTGGCTGACCGTCCCCACGGGAAACCCTCGTGAGCCGTGCTGATCCCAGACCCCACGGACACCCTGCTGCTGTCATGTTGCATCACCAACGCCCCATCCCGTGTGACAGGAGCCGGGGCCTGGCCGGAGAGGGCCCACGGGCAGGAGGCAGGGTGGCCAGCAGCAGAGGCGGTGACGGTGGCTGAGCCAGCTGCGAACGGCCACAGCCCGCCCCTGGGGACACACCAGAGTGTCTCAGACTCTTCTCAGAAACCGCCAGTCGCGGTCCCCACTGTAGCCTGGAGGGCTGGGACTGGGGCTCCTCCAAGCTCCTTTCTGGATTTGGGGACTGCCAGACATCGTGCTTGCATCTCCACGGGGCAGGTGCTCCCGTGACGGCCTGGGGGGGGAGGGAAGCAGCAGCGGACCCACCACCAGCTCATCCGGCCATGGGGCCCACGGCTTCGTGCACTGTGAGACCCTGGGCAGTGCTTCCGCTGCTCTGTGCCTCAGTTTCCCCCACGTGGGCCGTGGGGAGAACTCCCAGAGCTACCTCTTGGGCGAGTGGAGAGACCACCATGCCCGGGGGAGAGACCTGTGCTTCCGGACCCTCCCTCACTGCTGCCTGCGCCCATCTGGCCGCGGGCATATCGTCTCCACAGGCAGGGCAGGAGGGCAGCTCCACCTCGGCGGCACCCCGGGGGCTCATGTCCCGTCCACGCCCGGCAGCCACTTTTGCCTTTCCCAGCCCCCGCGTGGGGGCACAGCCACACCTCATCATCCAGCCTGCGCAGGCGGCGGCAGGTGGCGGCCACCGACAATCAACCCGAGTCGGGAGCTGGACGCCTGAGGTCTCAGGACCTGAAGGACCAACCAAGCCACCTGCCAAGGGAACCGTGAAGGGCCCCTCCGCCTCTGGAGCCCTCCTGGGGCAAGCCCGACGGGGACGCCTGGGAGCCCAGGCCTGGGACTTTGGACCCCGGGCCGGACGGACACCACCACTAGCTGGGTGCTGAATTTGGGGCTACCTGCTGGCGTGGCATTACCTCACCCCTGCTGCCCCCCACCCGTCACCCGGCTGGCGGCCACACGCCCCCAGCCCGAGCCTGGCCGTCTGGGTCTGTCCCCTGCATCTCTGCTCATCTCTGCAGCACTACAGAGCCTCTGTAAATACAGCCCCAGCTGCCCCCACTAACCACACAGCCATCGTCTGGCCGAAGGAACCCGCAGAACCAGGCGTCTTACGTGCACCTTTAATAAACCCAGCTGTCGAACCGCGCCCCGCTGCCTGTGGCTCTTTCCAAGCGGGTGCGGGTGCGGTGGGGCTGGAGGGGCCTGGCCTCCGCCAGGAGCCGACCCGCTAGGACACCCTTCAGAAATCCTCCTCGGCCAGGCCCCTGGAGGCAGAGCTGGAGTGTGGCCTGGCCCCGGGATGGCAGCACAGGGAGGTCAGCAAGCGCGCCCCCGCCTGACCCCCGGGGGGGCTCCGGAGAGCAGACAGCACCCCAGAGTCAGGCAGCGCCTGGAGACCAGGGCCAAGCAGGGAGGGGTGAAGCGCCTCGCACCGGGCGGGCTGTTAGCTGTGGAAGGGTGCTGATGTGCGAGGGGGCCCAGCCTGGACAGGGCAGTCTTGGCGTCCACTGCCATCTCGGGAGCCAAGCCTGGGCTTTCTGTACACCTGTGCCCGCAGGCCTCCTTTCTGGTTCCGTTTTAGGGGTCTCTCAGGCTTAAGCAGACTCCCCTTCTTCAGGGAAAGAGAAACACCTCCGGACGCCCCACCATGCCGCCCCGGAGCTTCCAGGGACCCCAGGAGAGGGGCAGCTCACAGAGGCACTGTGCAGGGGACCAGGTTCTGAGCAGATTGCCCCTGAGGGGCTCAGTGGGGATACCCCCAAGCAGCCTGGCTTCTGTGATGCCTCTTGCAGACACTGTTGCCCTGGTCTTCCCAAAGTCTGTCTTCTAGGGTGAAAAACCCCTTTCAAGATCTGCTTCTGTTCCACGGCCCCACACCCACCCACAGGTGAAGCTTGCCAGGATGGAGGCAGCCAACAAGGGCTCGTGTGGGACATGGGCCAGGAGCCCCGTGTGATGCAGTCCCACAGCTCCCAGGCCGGCCCCGCACCCCGACCATGAACCTGCCCTGTGGGAGCGCCCACACCTTAGGTCAGGGTGCTCGGGGTCCTCAGGGGCGGCACCCGCCAGAGGCCCCATCTCACATCTGGGCCCTGCCGGGCAAAGCTCCTCTCATAGCCACAGCCACTGTGGTGGAGGGAACAGAACCCCCGGCCTCCTCGGGAATCTCGGGGGCCCTGCAGTTCAGGCAGAGATGGACAGAGGCAGCAGAGTGGGTCCCACCAGCTCAGTCTATTGGGGACGATGCGGGGAAGCAGGGTCCCCAGAGGGAAGGAGAGGAGGGTGGACGGCCTGGCCCTCGGGTGCTGGGGACCCCCCGTGAAGTCCAGTCTGGGATTCACGGCCCCGGGGTGAGCAGCATCCACACCAGGTCCCAGGCCTGACCCCCAGAGAGGCGCCCGTGCCCGGCTGTGTCCCGGGGGCTCTCTGGGTACCGGGCACGCCCGGACCACGGGACCCGGGGGCCTAAGTTGTGCCAGGTCAGGTGTCACGGGGAGCCGGGGGGCGCCCTGCCCAGGGCAGGCAAGCAGGCGGACCGCTCAGCCCAAGGAGGCAGCCATGGCTCCCGGCAGCGCCACTTGCTTCACCTGGCCGACGTCGCGTTCCAGCTCCTCACCAGCTCGCCACAGCTCCTCACACTTCTGCTTCAGCCCAGCGCCCGCCTGCTGCAGCCGCTGATTCATGGTGACGTAGGCTCGGCTCTGCTGGTAGAGCTGTTCCCGCTGGGCCTCCGTGTCCTCCGCCCTCCCGGAGAGGCCTAGGGAGTCTGGGGACGGGACACGGCACACGGGTCAGGGAGGGGCGGGGAGAGGACACAGCTTATCCCCTCAGCAAAGCACGCCACTGGAGGGGATGGATCACTGAAAAAGCCTGGCACCTGCATCCTGAGGCCCTGCCTGGGTATCGGCCTCCACTCCTGCAAAGGGCGGCGACCCCATGGTGGAATCACAGAGCAGGCTGGCTCCCACGCCGCTCTCAGAGCCAGATGCTGCGTCGCGCCTCCCCAAACCTCCTCCCTGGCCGCGCAACCCTGTGAAATCCAACAGTCAGGGAGGTGGCCCAGGTCCCTGCGCCCCTGCTTCCTAAAACAGCACAGGCCCGGGGAGGGCAGCGCAGGACAGCAAGGGTTGCAGGCCGCCCAAAGGCATGTCGAGATGCTCTCCACCCTGCCTGGTTCCCCGGTCTTTGACCTGCGTCGGTACTAAGGCGGGACACAGGCCACACAACACACATGCAAGGTCACAGGCAAGCTCCCCCTCTGTGGGCCCTAGCGTACCCCGGGCCTCAGTGTCCCCTCCCTGGGAACGCTGGTGGACACGCGCTGTGGGGCTGCCCCGTGCAACAGAACATTCCGGTCCGATAGAGAGCCACCCACCAGCCACGAGTGGCTCTTGAGCACATGAAATACAGCCACATGGAGCAAAGCACCAAATTTTTCCTATTACGTAGTTTTTTTTTTTTTAATTCCCAGAGCAGGGCACCTGGGTGGCTCAGCTGGTTAAGCGACTGCCTTCGGCTCAGGTCATGATCCTGGAGTCCCAGGATCGAGTCCCGCATCGGGCTCTCTGCTCGGCGGGGAGCCTGCTTCTCCCTCTGACCCTCCCCCCTCATGCTCTCTCTCTCATTCTCGCTCTCGCAAATAAATAAATAAATCTAAATAAATAAATAAATAAAATTTCCAGAGCATTTCTTAGCCTCTCCAGTTTCCCAGACTAATGGTGAACGTGTCCTCCACCAGCGTAACCCGAGGGCGTGCACTTTCGGCCATCCCGTTGGCCCCAGGGCTCCGAACAGTAGCCCTGGCCAACAGAACACGGTCTCTGTGACTGTCCGATGAACGAATACACGAACCCCACCAAGCAGAACACAAAATTCACCCGACTGCTGTACGCCCAATGCTTCTGTCTTCAGAACCAGGAGTGGACGAAGGCTTCCCACAAAAGGCCGGGCATACAAAAGAGGGCGCATTGGGCTGGCCGTCCCAATGCGCCCTCTGCCACACGCCTCCAGGGCGGCCGCCGGGCATGCACGCCATGGGCATGGCTCTGTGCCCACTCGACCCCTGGCCCTGAGATCCCCACTTCCTGCATTTCCCTTGTCACCACGCATTCTCACCCCCGCAGCTGAAAATGAAAAATCCATTCTTTTTTCTTTAATCTCCACACCCGGCGCGGGGCTCGACCCCAGACCGAGTCGCAGGCTCCCCCAGTTGAGCCGGCCGCGCCGGAAAACTGCTTTCTCAGCTGCCAGGCTGTAGAGAAGAGGCGGCGAGCGGGATGTGGCCGCGGCGCGGGCCGATCCGTGCGCCCCCCTTCACGGGCGTGCAGAGCGAGCTCAGAGCGGTACGGATGGCGCTCGTAATCCCACGGCTTCAAGGGACCTGCTGCCCGGGCTGGGGCTGGGGTGTGCCCCCCCGCCCCTTGCTGCTGGGGCAGGGTCGTCCCTCCCCTGCTCGTACCTTCCGGGGCCAGCGCGGCGAAAACGGGGTCGTCGGAGGGCGCACCCCGCACGTCCTCCAGGATCTGCTCCACCGTGGGGGGCGCCGGGCGCGTGGGCAGCACCACTCGCTTCTTGGCCTTGGACCCCATCCCTGGCGGCGAGAGAAAAGGACGTTGACCGGGGCGTCCACCTCTCGGCCTTCTCCTGGGCCCTTCCTCCCGCCCAGCAAACTCCTACACACCCGCCGGAGCCCCGTTCCCGGGGAAGCCCGCCCCGCTCTGTCCCACCCCTTCGGGCTCGCTTCGCCTCTGGCCCTCCCAACGACCGGCAGCATGGGGCCAGGGGTTTCAGCGCCCGGCTCCATCTCTGCCTCAGTTTCCCCGTGAAAGCCTCGAGCGCACCTACCGCCTCACCCTGGCGCGCGTACAGAGCGGCCAGCGCCGCTGAAAACCCACTTCCGCTTCCGGTCGCAGCGCGGCCCCGCCCCCCAGGCACGCGGCGCACACTTCCTGCCTCCTCTGGCTCCTGTCCGCCCCTCGTCGCGAGGCCACGCCCCCTGTTAAAGGGGCCGCGCCCGCGAGGGTCCCAGTCCCGTCAGACCGGACCGAGAAGTACGCGACCTCAGCCTCCCCGGCTCGCGGGTCCTGGAAGAGCATGGAGTGGGCGTGGGGTCCTGTCCCGGCTCCCCTCGCTGCGTCACAAAACACGGAGTACTGGTTTTCTGCCAAAAGGGGACAGGGCGCAGAACCCACGTGGCTGTCGTGGGAACACAGTTACTACCCGTGCAAGGGGGTGACTGTGCCAGTAACCGGGGAGCTGGCCAGGGACGCCGGACGCAGGTCGGCGTCGCCCCTCCGGTCCCTAACACCTCCCGCCTGGGCTCCTCCCCTGACGTAGAGGGTGGGAAGACAGGCTGAGCAGAGGGCGGGTCTGTGCCTTTTATTTTTTATTTATTTATTTATTTTAATGTTTTATTTATTCATGAGAGTCAGAGAGAGAGAGAGAGAGAGAGAGAGAGAGAGAGAGGCAAAGGGAGAAGCAGACTTCCCGCTGAGCAGGGAGCCCGATGCGGGGCTCAATCCCAAGACCCTGGGATCACGACCTGAGCCAAAGGCAGACGCTTAAGGACTGAGCCACCCAGGCGCCCCACTGTGCCTTTTAACAGCTTTATTGCATGTAAGCTACACACCGTACAGTCCACCTGTGTAAAGTGTGCAATTCGGTGGTTTTGAGAAGTAGGTACAACCATCACTATAGTCTAGTTCCAGAACATTCCATCTCCCCAAAAGGAAGCCATGTCTCCATCTGCCGTCACTCTCTGTACCCCCCACAGCTCCCGGCCCCCACGAGCCCCCTTCCGTCCGTGGATGAGCCTGCTCTGGACGTGTCACCCACGTGGACTCACACCCCGTGTGGCCGTCTGTGTCTGGGTCCCTCCCTGAGCGTCATGGGCTCGGGGTCTGTCCCCGGGGCCGCCCGTGTGGGTGGAAGAGCATTTGAGAATCACGCTTCTGTGAATTCTCAGTGTTAAAGAGAAACTCCCCGAGCAGGATGGAGGGGAACTTAGGGAGTTAGGAATGCAACCCTCCACCTGGCTTGGGCCCCCACCACAACTGGGGTCTCTGGAACCTGGGCTGACCCCCTTTCCTCTGTGGGCCGCTGGGTCCTGCGGGGCCTGATGTCCGGGAGAAGACAGTTTCCACGTGGGCACAAGGGAACCCCCAACCATGCCATGGGGATGGGGGGCCTGCCCCTTCCCCAAAGGAGACCGCAGACTTAGCACCTCCTATTCAACCTTTATTTGCAAACTCTGAGGTCAGACGTGGTGCCTGAGACTCTGGATGGTGTCCTTTGCTCCCCTTGCCCTTCCCCCCCACTTCTGGGGCTGGGAAGGGATGGTCGTCACAGCCTGACCTCTGCCCCACCCCACCCCACCCCCACCCCAAACTGTGTAACTAGACTTTTCTCTCTCTCTCTTTCCCCTGGACCTGCCAATTTCCGGTCCAGGGTTCCATGTAGGCCGCCCCTGGCCCGAGGGCCTCAGTGATCAGCCAGGGCCTTCTCAGGGCAGGTTCTCGCAGCCCCAGCCCCGGTTCCAGCTGAAGCAAAGGAGCAAGACAGCGGTGCCTGGCCCCTCGTCAGATGTCTCTAGGTTCCCGCCAGCAGCCAGACCGGGGGTGGTGATGGGGGAGGCCCCCGCACGGCGGCAGGCAGCCTACGGAGAGGACGCTGCAGAGGAAGGGGCTCCCAAAGGCCATGGCCAGCAAGGCCAGGACCACGGCCTGGGCTCGGCGATGGTGGCAGCTGGGGTGGGCCACTGCGGTGGGCCCAGGGGTGCTGTTGGGAGGGGCAGGTCCGGAGCAGGAGCCCCGATGCTCGTCCAGCGTGGAGGCGGGGGGGCAGGTGGTGCAGTTGAGTGGGGAACCGCCACGGCAGGTGTAGCAGGAGGGGTGGCAGCTCGAGCAGACGCGCAGGGCGGGTGGGGCCGAGTGCCCCGGCCCCGCGGTCACTGCCTGCCGGGTGTGGCTGAAGTACCGCGGGGGGCAGTAGGAAAGGCAGAGGTGGCCCAGGATGTAGGCAGGGCCGTGGCATTCTGCGCCGGGGACACACACGTGGGGGGTGAGGCCGAGGCCCGTCGCCCTGCCTGCCCTCCCGCCCCAGGCTGCACACGCACACTGCCCGCGGCTGCCGCCTCCCAGCAGGCGGGCCGGGCCACGTCAGGCACTCACCCTGGCACAGCCCCTCTGTGTCCCGCTGCACACACGCGCTGCTGGTCACCTGGGGGCCCGGGGGCCGCGCCGACATGTCCTCGGCCGTCCCATACAGCAGCAGCGTGTAGCGGTACAGCGTCCCTGGGCAGGGGTTGCGGTGGGCGTGGGGAAGAGGGGGAGAGGCTGTTGGCAGCCTGGTCCCGCCCGTCTGGGCCCCTCTCCCCAGCCACCCGACCCCGAGCTGCAGTCCCAGCCCCGGACGGCGCCCAGGCTGAGCACCCACTGTGCACCGGGCACCGAACGCCGATGGGAACATACGATGTGCCAGACACACCAGCTCGGCCTCTCGGGGAGACCACTGGGAGCCCCTTGGCAGTGGGGTACCCGGGCGGCTCCAGAGCCCGAGGCCCCAACCTGCATGCAGCTCTCACCCGTGTTGAAATAGTAGCCCTTGTTTTCCAGGCCCAGAGTCCACAAGCCCTGCGGGTCCTCGTCCCAGAAGTGGGTGGACATGAAGATCCAGTTGTTGTAGCCTTGGCCGCTGACGTCCAAGGGTCTGGGACAGAAGGCGGGGCGGGGGGTGGAGCGGGCCCTGTGTTGGCTGCCGGGAGGGCTCCCACGGGGGGCAGGTGTCTGGCCGGAGCAGACCCACCCAGACGCGCCCTGAGCCCACGGTGTGCGTTTGCCCCAGGCCCGGCCCTCCGCCCTGGTACCTGATGGCCACGAGCGTGGAGCGGGTGCCCATGGGGCTGGTGAGCGAGATCTCCAGGTCCCCCCGGCGGCTGTAGGACAGCGAGAGCTGCACCTGCACGTGCTCCAGCGAGCGGATGTAGCTGGCACGGCCAGCGCAGGCCGACACGTTCTTCCTCACTTGCATCAGCGGCAGGATGGGTCTAGGGGTGGCGTGGGGGGTGAGGGCCCCTCCTGCGGGCCTGCTGGGGGATGGGCGGCCAGCAGGTGGGGTCTGGGCTCAGATCGCGGGGCGCACCCTCTTCTTTGAAGATGAGTAAGCAGAGGCCTCGGGACCAGCCTCCCGCGTGTTTGCCAGCCCCACCCCCCACGGTAATGACAGGTGTAGGGAGAGGACAGACGAGCACAGCGGGGGGAGGGCGGTGGAGGAGGGCGCTCACGTGGCGGTGTGCACGATCCGGATGGCGCACTTCTGCTGGGGCCGCGTGGGCAGCCAGGTCCGAGCCGTGTCCACCAGCAGCCTGGCGTCCAGCAGCCCATAGCCGTAATGGTGACTCACTGCGCGGAAGGGCGGTCGGCACTCGCCCCGCGGCGTGGCAGCCCCACCTCCAGCTGGCCCTGCCTCACCTTGGCGCCCCACGCCGTTGGTCCTCCAGTCCTCAGCCTGGAGCTGTGCCGGCCTGGACGCCCGGACCACCAGGTGCTGCATGTCCCTCCACGTCAAGAACGGGCTGCGGGCAGGCGAGGGCGGGTGAGCTGGGGCCACGCTGGGGGCTGAGCGTGGTGAGCGGGCTCCCCTCCGTCACCTACTTGGCCTCCAGAGCCAGGGCGATCATGCCCGCGGCCAGTGGGGCCGAGGCCGAGGTGCCCGTGTGTTTGTCCGTGCACTGGTGGTGCAGGTCCGTGGTGACCTAGGGGCAGACAGGGGCCTGTGGGGGGCCTGTACACACGAAAACCCAGACTTGGTTCAAGAAGGTACCGCAGAGATGCCCCCAGGAACAGGGCCCTGGGGAACCAGCCCTGCCTGGAAGACAGGAGAATGTGTGAAGGGGTGTCGTGGGGCAGCCCTGGGAGGAAGGGAAGTGGGGAGCAGGAGGGAAGGTGGGGGGGGGCGGGGAACAGGAGGGGAGGAGGCAGGGGAGAGTCGGGGAGGGGGCAGAGGGCAGTCAGGAAGGGGCAGGGGACAGTCAGGGAGGGGCAGGGACAGTCAGGAAGGGGCAGGGGACAGGAGGGAAGGGGCAGGGGACAGTCAGGGAGGGG
>NW_023270855.1:58021355-58045290 GCF_011800145.1 Mirounga leonina | reverse complement strand
GGGAGGGAGGAGCCTGTCTGGCGGACTTGGGGTGCGCGGGGCACTCACGATCTGCGGGTCTGCGGCCACGCCGCTGCTGTAGGTGGTGGTGAGCGTGGAGGCGCAGGCCTCGCTGTACCAGGGCACGTGGCCCTGCCGGGTGGTGCTGCCCACCGAGAGCGTGTGGATGCTGTTGGTGTAGCCGTCACAGTTGCAGTTGTCATAGTGCAGGCCGCCGTTGCCCGACGCCCAGACGAAGAGCGTGCCCAGCCCACCGCGGCCCTGCACACAGGGACGGGGGACCGGGATGGGGGCGTCGGCCTTGGGAGCAGGCCCAGGCCCGCCGAGGCCCCGGGGTGCGCTCACCTTGGTCACGCCGCGCCTGAAGGCCTCCCGGGTGAGGATGCCGGGGCCGTCCACCGTGCGGCCGTCGTCCTCGGGGCCCCAGCTGGCGCTGTAGATGTGGATGTGCTGCGGCTGCAGGCTCAGCGACTGGGCCTCGATGACGTCCGTGATGGTGCCGTCCAGCATGCGCACGCCTGCGGGGGCCGCGGCGGGAGGGGGCGTCGGGCCTCTGTGCATGGCCCCGCCCACCCCACCCCACCGGGTCCGTCCAGCCCCCGGGAGGGAGGGCATCCGTGCGGGCCCCGTCCCCCGCCCAAGGTGCCGTCCTGGGGCTGCCCTCGATCCGGCACCCCCGGCCGCCCAGCGTCCCGGGGCCCAAGGAGCCGGAGCCCGCGTACCTCCGATGCGCGCATTATAGGCCACTCCTGTGCCGCAGAACCCATTGTTTGCTATTGCTGCCACTTCCCCAGCACAGCGGGTCCCGTGCCTGGTGCCAAGGGGGGGAGGGGAGCCCGTTACAGCCCCCCACCCACCGGCTCCCCGCAAGGCACGGGGTGGGGGTGGGCCTCACACGCTGGAGGACACCGGGCTCACCGGTTCTCATCACTGGGCGTGTATCGCGGCTGGGGGTCTGGGTCATAGTCATTGAAGTCGTAGCTGGCCAGGGGGTCCTGGGGGCGGAGCGGGCCATGAGGGCTGGGGGGCCGGCTGTGGGACCTGGGGCAGCCCCCACCCAGCACTCCGGTCCCCGTGGTCTCACGTAGTTGGCCCAGAGGTCCGGGTGGTCCTTCTCGATGCCATCGTCCAGGACAGAGACCACAATGCCCTGGCCCGACAGCCCCTGGCTCCAGACCTGCAGGATGTTCAGGTCCGGCTGCACCTTGTTGTTCTGTGCAAGGCGGGCGCTGGGGTCAGTGGGGCTCTGGCCCCACCCGCCCCCACCACCCAGCCCGGCCTGCTCACCATGTACCACTGCTTGGAGAACCAGGGGTCCGTGGGTACCACCGAGCGCTTCACCCGCCGCTGGAGCGTCTGCTGCTCAAACCACTGCACCTAGAGGCGGATGCACACTGCAGGAGGGGGCTGGACCCCAAGAGCCAGCCCACCCTCCACCCAACGATCCTGCCCCCACACCCATGCACATTAGAGGGTCCTGCCCCTCCCAGTCTTTCCCACCAATTCCCGGTCAAAGGGTCCCGGGGCTGCTTCCACGGTCAACAGGCCTGTTCCCCAGGTCCACCAAGGGGAGCTTGTCTGTGGGGCTACGGCTGGGTGGGATGTGTCTGGGTTGTCCACTGCCTGTCCGGGGTCCCTCATGGTGTGGAACAGGGCTCGGGACCTTGTGTTTGCTGAGGCTGCTCTTTGGGGTCCCTGTGTGCCTGAGGCCCTGGGCCCACTGACATGTGGCAACTGCTCTTGAAGTCCAACCCTGCCCCTTCCCTAGTCCCTGTTCTAGATCCTTCTGCCCGAGACCTGCCCATCTCCCCCCTGTAGTGGCCATTTCTCTCTACCACTCCTCCCCACCCCTCAAAAGGCATCCCTCGATGGCCATACCTGCCTCCTCCCGGGTTCCCCCTCAGCCCCTGTGCTCTCTACAACACTGCAGCCTCACTCCCTGCTGAGACTCTCCCATGCTGCCCCACCTCTCCAGGGCCCACAAAGCTTTGCTTAATCTGGCCCTCACCAGCTTCCTCTGCTTCAACAGCCACAGTGGCTCCCTCACCCAGGGCCTTTGCACATGCTGTTCTGCCTGCCCCAGGCTGTTCTTCTTCAGACCTCTGCCCTTCCTTTTTCCTTGTTGATCTCCCACCCCCCAAATCAGTTCATGTGCCCTCACCCCTATCTGTGATAGGGCAATTGTCTCCCCATTTGCACAGCTTCAGACTTGGGAGCTGGCCCTGATTTCTCTCTGTCCCACAAATCCAATCCATTGGCAAACCCTGGCCTGTCTCCTGTAGACCCCATCTGGAACCAGCAACTCCTGCACCCAGTGCTCCCAGTGGGTTTCAGGTTACCAAACCTCTTACCTCCTTGCCAATCAGCCCCGGGGCCCAGCCCATACCCCATCATGACTCTTGAGGGCTTGCAGATTCAGCTTCAACTCCCCAGCCTGGCATCTAAAGCCTTTTCCCCTAGTCTGGCACCTCTCTGAGCATCTCAGAGTCTCGCTGGGTGACTCTAGGCAAGGTTCCTACTCTGGAGCCATTGCTTCTGTCCTAAAAAGGGCCAATTCCCTTCCCTCCATTCCAGGAACTAGAACGGTACCTGCCGTCTTTATGGAGTACAGAGGAACCTTGATCTTTCAGGGGGAGCTACAGGAGGGGAGTGGGGGGGGGCGGGGAGACAAGAAATGCTGACAGTGGGCCAGGCCTGAGGTGCGCACGGCACCCATTTGTGACCTGTTGATCTCCACAGATGGTCCCCACTGTACAGAAGAGGGGCGGGGGGGGGGGTACCAAGTGGAAACCCAGACTAAGAGAGTGAGGGGCCTTGAATAGCAGGAGGTGGCCAGACCCTTAGGCCAGGCTCACCTTGGGGTCTTTCCTTAGGCGCAGGCGATGGCCCCAGTGTGGGGTCAGGGACTGCTGGACCACGCCCCGGTGCCGTAGGTGGTAGTACTGCCCGTCAGGAAAGATCTGGGGACGTGGGGAAGCATCAGCAACTGTGGCACCTGGCTCCGAGATGGAATCCCCCAGGACAGTGGCCCACGCCTCTTGCTTGCGTCCTCCCCCCAACCAGGTGCCCTCTAGAGGTCCCAGAATCTGAAGGTGGTCGAGGCAAGGGTGGGCTGGGGGTTCTTGATATCTTGGGTACCCCTCCCGTCTCCGGGTCTGGGGTCGTCCAGCCCCCGCCCCTCCTGTCCATTTGGGTCCTACCCACCTGCCCCAGGTTGACGAAGCCGAATTTGCGCGCCAGGCGCTCGGCCTCCCGGTAACCCTGGGACACCCGCACGGCCCAGCTGCTGACGTAGATGGGGGCCCGGGCCGAGGGCCACCCCACAGGCAGGGGGCCAACGAGGGCCAGGCCCAGGGCTACTACTAGGCGCAGCCAGAGCGCAGTCTGGGCGGGCCGCATGGCGGCGGGGGCGGGGCCGGGCCGGGGCCTCCGAAAGCCCCTCCCCCTGGCCAAACCGCCGAGTCCCAGGCGCCCGCCCCGCCCCCGAGGCCATAGCAACCCCTGGAAGGCTTCAACTCCCAGAGGGCCTTGCGGCTCCCCCTTGAGGAGCGCGAAGATCCGGCCGAGGTCGGGAGGGGACAAAGGCCGGCCCCGGTCTTCCGCAGATCCAAACCCTCTGGAGCCTCAGTCTCCCCTATTTGTACAGTGACCAAATCTTCCGACCAAGAGGAGCGGATTCTCGGCTGCTAGCCCTGGCCCCGCCCCTTTACTTGGGCCCGCCCACTTTCCTGCCCACCCCTCCCTCTTGAATCAGCCCTGCCTCCTGCCCGGTCCAACCGGACTTGTTCTTCCGAGTAAGTCCCGCCTCCTGATTTAGCTCCATCCCATCCCCCTGCCCTGAGATTCTGTCCCTCCTCCTTTATGATCAGCCCCGCCCCTCCCCTGTTCTCGCCAATCATCTCTGGTCTTTCTTCGGGTCCTCCCACCAGCTCCGCCCCCACAACAGCTCAGTCAATAATCCCCGGCCATGACCCCGCCCCTCCAATCCGCTACGTCCCGCCCCCGCTCCGCCAATCCGCACCCTTGTCCTCCGCGCCCCGCCCCCTTCCCCCGGAGTCGCGGCTGAGGCGGCCGCGGCCCGCCAGAGGGCAATGCGGCGGGGGAGACGGGGCAGGCCCCACCTCCTTTGTCCGCCCTGCCCTCCCATTGGCCGGAGCGGGGGGCAGGGGGCGGAGACCAGCCCGGGGGCGGAGACCAGCCCGGGGGCGGAGCCGAGCTGCTCGCGCCCGGGGAAGGCGGCACGCGCGCTGCGGGGCCGGTGCGCAGGGCAGCGGTCGAGCTCGGGCTGCCAGCCCCGGGCCCGCCGGTGCCATGGACGGCCTGCGCCAGCGCTTCGAGCGCTTTCTGGAACAGAGGAACTTGGCCACCGAAGCGCTAGGGGCTCTCGAAGCCAAGACAGGTGTCGACAAGCGGTACTTGGCCGCGGGTGAGCCGTCCGGGGCGCTCGGGACTGCTGCCCCATTTCGCCGACGGGCATATTGAGGCTCTGGGGCACCCGGGTTCCGGACCTGACCCTTTCCGGCCGGCGCCTTCTGCGGGGTCCGGGCTCGGACGGCGGGGTGCACCCCACTGTCCAGCAGGGAGACGGAGATCCTGGGGAGGGGTCGTGGACCAGGACTTCGCGTCTGCCTGCAGGCTCTCGCCTGCCCCCGCCGTGCGATCTAGGGCGAGTGCCACCCCCTCTCTCGGCCCCTGCATTACCTCCATTCCCGTCCTCGGGTCTGGAGGCCGTCGCTGTGCCTTCCCTGGTGGCCCCGGGTGACCGCCAGGCCGAAGTCGGGTTCTTCCAGTTGTTCTGTACGCCCTGCGGGAGGAGAGGGCCACGAGTAGGCAGCCAGTGCCCTGGGAGTCTTGCCACATCCCTGTCCCACATGGAGCCCAGCCTGGAAGCAAGTGTAGAGATCTTACCATTTTGTCGACGGAGATGCTCCAGGCCAGGAGGGGAAGGGTCACTCCCATCCCTCTTCCCCCCATTGTTTTCCTGCGAGTACCCTCCCCTTAGCCTGCCCTCTCCCTCTACTCCCCGATGGCTTTGGCCCACTTTGTGAGTAGTTGAATTGGGTTGTTTGACTGCTGCAGTGAAGTTGGAGAAATATTGGGTGGGGGACCAGAGAGAGGGGGTCCAGCTACTCCTGACTGTGAGGGATCATCCTGGGATGGAGCCTGGTCGATCGTCCCGCTACTCCATCCCAGGAGTGCCTCCTCTTTCTTCCTCAATGACCTTGGCTGGCCCCCACCACCCTCCCAAACTGTCTAGTAAGCACTCCTTAAATGCCTTCCTCCTCTCTTTTTCTGTGTTCCAGGCCCATCAGGGCTGCCACCTCTCCCAGGAAGCCCCCTGGAATGGATCTTGGGGATGCTTTGTCCAGACCTGGTGGGGGGCTTTGGGCAAGGGCAGGGGCATGTATTCGGAGCACCTTGTGTGTGCAGGTCCTGGGAGTCCTCTTTCCTCCCTTTTCCCCCCAGTGGGGGTACTCCCATGGCTGGCAGCCCGAGGAAGGCCCACATTTACTCCCTCAGGCCTCCTGTGCCCAACCATGTCAGCTCAGCCAGGAACCTGCCCCCTGGGAGCAGGTCCTGACTTCTCTGCTGATTGTCCACAGCCCTGGTACCCATGGGCAGGAAATTTAGGTCATAGAGCGCTGGGGAGGGGCCTGTGGGGAGGCCGGGAGTCACAGGGAGGAAACTGAGGCCTAGAGAGTCAGAGGCTTTGAGGGAGGCTGCCTCCGCCACCTGCCCCGTCTGGAGCATCCACCCCTCCCTACCCACTCCCCCCCAAGCCCCATCTGTTGTTGATCTCTGGGGCTGTGCCCTCCCTCCATGTCATCCGCCCATTGCTGAGGCTGCAGGAATAGGGATTGAGGGGAGAGGTGCCCTAGGAAAGCCACTCCTCCCCAACTAGCAATTGCCCCCTTGCCCAGATGTGGGAACTCTTGGGCCCCACCTGCTCCAAACGACCAAATCCCCAGCCCAGATAACAAGGGAGGAAACCCAGAGGAGGCAGTGACCTCCTAGGGCCGACTGGGGAGGCTCCCCTCCCTCTCCTGACCCCAGGCCCTAGGGACAAAGACTAATGCAGGTGTAGGGAAGGGTGGGGGTGACTCTGCCCTTGGGTACACAAGTGACCTCTATCTCTGCAGATAACAGGCTGGGGGAGGAGGCTGGAGGCTGTAAAATGCTCTGTGAGTGACCTTGGGCCTCACTCCCCGGGTTCCCATGTTGTTCTGGCCATTGAACGAGCTACAGTGGGGAAGTGAAGGGACCTGCACACAAGAAGCACTTAATAAATGCAGTATTTACCATTAATGCTTTCAGAGTGGCTCGCGCTCCTGACTCCCCGCCTCCCCCAACGTTTTCTTGGAACCCTCATCCCTGGGAATGTGTTTGCATGCCTAGAAGGTGCTCAGTTAACGCGTAGACAGGAGGAGCCCCTCTGTGGAGTGGTATTTAGCCACCCCCACAGCAACCTTAGGAGGCAGGGCCATTACCATCCCACTGACAGATGGGGAAACTGAGGCTCCAAGCGGAGAGAGACTTGCTTGGTGTCATGTGGTAGGTGGAACAGCAGAGGGCTCTCCTGGGTCTGGGGGACTCTACTGCTCTCAGCTGTCTCGCACTGACAAGGGTCCTCACACGGGGCCATGCGGTCCCCCTCAGGACCCTGGGCAGTGTCTGGGGACATGACATGGGTGGTTGTCACGACTGGGGGTGCTCCTGGCATCGACAGGGTGGGGCCGAGGATGCTGCTTCAGCTCCCCTGCCAGTGCCCAGGACGCCCCCACAGAAGATGATCCCGCATGGCTTGTCTGCAGGGGTGAGGATGAAAAACTCCATTGAGATCAAAGTTACAAATGTTGCCTTTCTCTGCTCACTGGGAGTCAAGCCTTAATGTCAGAATGGCCTTTCTTTTAGGTTTTTCTCCCGTCACTTACATTTAAATGCTGGTCCCTTGTGCCCTCCCTCTCCCATAGGACCTGGAGTAAGCAGTTACAATTGCAGATGGTCACGTATTCATTCAACAAACATTTATTGGGCAGCTACTCTACCTATGAGGGCCAAGGTCCCTGCCTGCCCTTAAGGAGCTCACAGTCCAGAGGTTGGGGGGAGACCGACCAGTTAACTGGTTACAGACACAAAACACGGGGCTGAGGGCCGCGGCGGGGGTCGTCCAGGTGCTGCAGGGGCAGCAAATGCATCCTGGAGGGGTCCCCGAGGCTTCTGGGGGATTGGTTGTTGCAGACTGTGTCTGGCAGGCCAGGAGGTGGCCTGGGGCGCCACGGTCTGGTGCCGTCCTGCCCACACGCTCTCTTCCGCAGGAGCCGCCACTCTGCTAAGCCTGTATCTTCTCTTCGGCTTCGGGGCGTCTCTACTGTGCAATGTAATCGGCTTTGTGTACCCAGCATATGCTTCGTGAGTGCCTGCTGGCTGTCCAGGTGGGGGGCGTCTGGGCGCTCTGGGCAGCCCATGACTCTGCCCGCCTCCCCCCAGAATCAAAGCAATCGAGAGCCCAAGCAAAGAAGACGACACTGTGTGGCTCACGTACTGGGTGGTGTACGGCCTGTTCGGGCTGGCCGAGTTCTTCAGCGATCTACTCCTATCCTGGTTCCCTTTCTACTACGCGGGCAAGGTGGGTGCCCCTCGGGACACGCACGGGACTGTCCTGCCCCCCAGGGTGCAAAGGGGAGACTCACCTTCTCTGAGGACGTAGGCCCGTCCCAAGGGGTGTCTGATGGGGTGGCCCAGGCTCGTCCCTGAGGAACAGAGTGTAACTCCTGCCCTGTGCCCACAGTGCGCCTTCCTGTTGTTCTGCATGATTCCCGGGCCTTGGAACGGGGCTCACATGCTGTATCATCGCGCCATTCGGCCACTGTTTCTAAAGCATCACGAGGCCGTGGACAGCATCGTGAGGGACTTCAGCGGGCGAGCTCTGGACGTGGCAGCCGGAATAACCCGGGACGGTGTGTGCTCACTGGGCGCGGGGCTGTCCTTCTGTCCCAGCCTTGGTCTGCCTGTGTCCCAGCCCACCAGCCCCTGCTCGCTTTCACTGCTGCCCCCCTCCCTCCTCACCCCGCCTGGCCTCCGTCTGGGCTCCACCCCCTCACTGTCAGCCTCTCTCTCCTACATTTGCTTTCGGGGAACCAGTCCTACAGACCCTGGCCCGCGGCCGGGCTCTCGTCACCCCCACAGCTGCCCTTGGAGCTGACCGTACGTAGCCCCCACCCCTGGGAGGTAGGGCCTGTGCGTGTGCAAGATGGCCTATAGTGTAGCCAGCTGTCCCCGTGGAGGAGGGGAGGACGGCCTCGGTCCCCGCCGCCCTGCTCCCCGCCGGGGCCCGCAGGTGCAGGCAGGCCCGCCTCACCCCACGGCTGTCTCTTCGCAGCCACAGCAAGCATGACCGAGCTCCAGAAGGACAAGTGAAAGCCACGCCCCACCTCCACAAACAGCCGTCGGCTGGCGAGCTGGCGGGCACATCACAGCCCAAGTCCTCCACGGATTCCTCGGCTTACTCCCGGGTGGAGCCCTCCACCAGTCCCTCGTCCCCCAGCAAGCCAGCCCCTGGGAGCTCCTCACGCACCACCTTGGGCCAGTCCCCGCTGCGCTCCCCGGCCAGCGCCTCCCAGCTGCCTGGCAAGTCCCGGGGCCCACCTCGGCCCCGAGACAGCTCCTCCAACCCGCCCCCCCCAGCTGCCGGCCAGCAGCAAGCCCGGTCGTCCGTCACCTCCTCGGGCCGACCCCAGCCAGCCCGCGAGTCCTCAGGCTCCGCCGTGCTGCGCCCCAGCACCTCCTCCGGCCAGGCCCCCCACGTCGTGCAGTCCCCCAGCGGCGCCACCATCCCCACGCAGCCCCCCAGCAAAACCTCGGATGGGCCCGAGGACCCGGCCCCCAAGGCCTCCGAGTCCCGAGGACAGCAGGAGAGGGGGTCCCCGGCGCAGCCCAACGGCAGCAGCTCGGGCGCCGGGCTGCCCGTCCCCTGCCAGTCCGAGTCCTCTCTGGAGTACACCTCCGAGTCGACCACGGAGGTCACCTGCAGCTGGCCCCACCCCAGGCACAAGCTCCGCTGCCTGCAGCACGGCTGGAGGCTGAAACACCTGGCCTGCTAGTGAGCACTCAATAAAGCTCACCTGAACGAGCTTCGTCTGGCCGTGTGTCCCGGGGGGAGCCCCGGGCCAGGCCTTCGTGGGCCGTCTCCTCTGATCAGGAGCGGATGCGGTGTGGCCCCACTCTACACTCGAGGAAGCTGAGGCCAGAGAGCCACCCCACTCGCCTGAGGTCTTGCCTTGTGGCCGAGAAGGCTCCCAAAGCAGACCCGGAGAGAGAATCGGAGTACAAGTCCTTTCTTGGGAGGGCATCCCGGGCAGGTCCGGTCGGTGGGGGGGGCTGTGAGATGGGGGGAGGAAGGAAGCTAAGCTTGGGTGTTGCCAAACCCCTAGCTGCTGTGGGCACCTGGAGCCCCATCCCATGGAGGCTCTGGGAACCAGTGTTGCCTTTGCCCTGGAGACCTCTCCTGCCCACCATCCGGCTGGTCCCTGGGCGGGGGGAGCAGTGGCCATCCGTTCCAGCCTGTATCCCCTGCAAGCAGCGCGGGGGCCGAGGAAGCCTTCAGCAAAGGTGGGGAGCCTGGCGGTTGCCATCGGAGTGGGTTCGTGGAAGTGGGGAAGAGGGGGAAGGGTATCACTAGCAGCCCGCAGTTGGTCTCTCTTTAGACACCAGCATGGCCCTGATCATAAAACCAGGCAGAGACCCAAGCCTGTTGCACAGAGACAGATGTAAAAAGAGCAAACTCAATCCAGCAGTATGTTGACAGAATAGAACCCCCCCCCCCCCCCGCCTCCATTGGAGGTCAGGTTCCTGGAAGCAGAGTCTGCATTGGAAGCTGGCAGGGGAGTTTGGGGGGAGCTGAGCAAGAAGGTGGTCTCAGCTGGGGGCGGGGCAGGGCCTGGAGCACAGGACCCTGGAGTTCTGCCTTAAGGCCAGGTGGGTTGTCACCTGTGTCTGTCAGTCCTGAGTCTCAGCCCACCCCCAAGAGGGGCTCTAACCCTGAGGCACCTCCCATCACCCCAAGACAAGTCCCTAGCCGGGCATCTGCAGCCACAGTGAGGAAGGACCTGGGGACCCGCAGTGTACGCCTCGGTCTGCCCCTCCCACCCAAGGGCTGCTTCTCCAAGATTCTGGGTGATCATGACTTTTTTTTTTTTTTAAGATTTATTTGTTTGAGAGAGAGAGGGAGATCGCGCATGAGCAGGGGGAGGGGCAGAGGGAGAGGGAGAGAATCTCAAGCAGACTCCCCCCTGAGCGCGACTCCGAGATCACCACCTGAGCCAAAGTCCAAGAGTGGGACACTTAACCAACTGAGCCCCCCAGGCGCCCCCGGGGAATCGTGTCCCGGGGACACTGGACGATGTTTGGAGACGCTGCATGTGTCTGTGCTGCGTCCCACAGTCCATTGGCACGTCACTGTCGGCCGCTGGTGGTGGCCGCATTCATCCAAGACAAGGTTCCCCCGAAGG
Source organism: Mirounga leonina (assembly GCF_011800145.1). Classification (NCBI taxonomy): domain Eukaryota; kingdom Metazoa; phylum Chordata; class Mammalia; order Carnivora; family Phocidae; genus Mirounga; species Mirounga leonina. The sequence continues at coordinate 58,034,782 of NW_023270855.1, read as the reverse complement.
AGGCAGCCCTGTGCAGCCACCTGCCCCGCAGCCTGTGTCCTCATCCTTGAGAAGGCCAGTGAAGGAGGAGGGAGCACTGAGAGTTGCTGGTGAGCAACTGGTCCAATTCGTTTATTTGCTCATTCAACAAATATTGAGCACCTACTGTATGCCAGGCCCTGTTGCAACAGTCAAGGGTACATAATGGCCCAGAGAGAGAAAAATCTCTGCTCCTAAGGATTGGGAGGTGACAACAGCATGATAAATATATATGTCAGAGGGAGGTGAATGCTGTTGGGGGCGGGGATGCAGCAGGGAGTTGGGTGGGGTGGCAATTTCAGGAACAGTCGGAGAAAGACCTGTCTATGAAAGTGACATTTGAGGAGAGGCCTGAAGGAGATAGGAAAGTCAGGTCAGAGGGCATGGGTCTTGTGAAAGCCAGGGCAAACATGGTCTGGGCAGAGAGAAAAGCACATGCAAAGGCCCTGGGGCAGGACTGTGCCTGGCAGGTTAGAGGAAGAGTGCGGTGGCCAGTGTGGCTGGAGCTGAATGAGTGAAGGGGAGAGAGGAGGTGAGTGGGGTGAGGCTGACCTTGCAGATACCTGGAAGGCGTGGTGAGGACTTTGCCTTTGCTTGGGGATGCAGTCTTTGCAGGGAGCAAGGGAGGGACTGAGCATAATCATTACTGAGCCTCCCTCCCCCCGCCCCCGCCCTGCTGAGAAGTCCAAATGGGTGTGGGGGACACGGATCCGGGAATCTGCTTATTGCTGGCCCAGCTGTTTGAAGAATGTGGTGTGGCCATAGTCCAGGGACGGACAAGGAGGTACCAGGCTTGCTCTGCACCTGGCATTGACCCCTGCCATCCAAGGGGGCAGCAAAATGGGCTCTAGCTGTGTCCCTTCAAAGATTTTCCCCAGACCGCCAGGGGTCAGCCCACCAGGGAGCACAGGTGGGAGGACACACCTGTCTTACCAGGTGGAAACAGGACCTTTAGCCCCTCAGACTTGTTTGTTGTTGTTGTTGTTTTAAGATTTTATTTATTTATTTGAGAGAAAGAGCAGAGCGAGAGAGTGTGAGTGAGCGCACGAGTGTGGGGGATGTGGGGCTCGATCCCAGGACCCTGAGATCATGACCTGAACTGAAGGCAGACGCTCAACTGACTGAGCCACCCAGGTGCCCCTATTTTGTTTTTAATTTAAACATACAGAAAAGTGTAACCAGCAACTCAGAGCTGGTGACGCAACATGGCCAGCCCCTCCCAGTCACTTGCCACGCCCAACGGTGGCCCCTGTCCTGACTCCATTTACGCTGTCCGTGTGCATCACTTACGTCTCGACTACGCTGTGTCCTGCCCTTGCCTGTGTGACTCAGAGCCGCGGCGGTCAGATTCACCACCCTGCTGCAGGAGTGATCCAGACTGGTTTTGGGTGGTGATGGACAGTATTTCACTCAGTTTATGTACACCATTCCACTGTTGGTTGGAGTGGTTTCCAGTTTGTGGTTATTGTGACGAAAGCTGCTAGGAACATTCTAGAACTGGCCTTTGGTGAGCAGAGCTCTTGTTTCCTTGGGCACACACCTGTCAGAGATTGCAGGGTGAGCATTCGAGTGTCCTGGGGAGGCTGATGCAAATGACCACACACTGGGAGGCTTAAAACTAGAGATTTATTCTCCCACATTCTGGAGGCCAGAAGCCGGATGTCAGGGCCTGGCAGGACCAAGCTTCCTCCGCAGCCTCCAGGGGAAAGGTCCTTCACCTGTTCCAGCTCCTGGCAGCTCCAGGCCTCCTCGGGCTTGCGGCTGTGTCCCTCCAGAGTCACCTCCGTAGCCACGCAGCTGTCTCCTCTGTCTGTCTTATGAGGACACCTGTCACTGGGTTTAGGTCCCACCTGGTTAATCCAGGATGATCTCATCTTGAGACTCTTAATTGCATCTGCAAAGACCTTTTTTCCAAATAAGGTCCCATTCACAGGTTCTGGAGGTTAGGACCTGGATATGTGCTCAGCCTGCCATAGTGAGGACTGCTTCACTTAGAGCAGCACGGCCAAGCTGTTCTCCACGGTGGCTCCCGCATGGCCCGCATGTAACCCCAGGGGGCTGTGGGACAGCCCGGAGGCTCTCAGCAGCTGTTGGGACCGCGTCCTAGTTCAGGGTCAGAAGGAAGGGAGAGCAGGCCCCGGGCAGGCAGTAGGGGGCTGCTGGCTGCAGAGAATTAAAAATAGTAAGAAAAGCATGGGAAGCCCAGAGCCAGCCTCCTGCAATGTTGTGGGGAAAACCTTTCGGGGGAACCAATGAAATAGTCATTGCGGTTATCATCCTCTTACTAACAGGACGCGTTTCAAACTTGCCTGCTTTTGTCCTTTCTCCTTGACTAAACACCTCCTCCTGAGGGAAGTGGGTCCAGAGAATTCGCAGCTGTGCCCCCCGCCCCAGGCCTCAGCCAAGGGAGCTGGCCGCAGGTGGACGGTCCTTACTGCCACCACCCCCCCCCCCCCGTGCCCCTTCGGGCGACTTTTCAGCCTCTAACCCAAACGGGCATTGCCCATTCCCAAGGGGACACGGTAACTAATAAGAACTGAGAGCCAATGACTGTAGAGAGGGAGACAGCTCCGGTAGCCCGCTCCTGTCACTCTACGTGACCACCTGTAGTTTTCATCCCTGGGCCGGACTTGAATGTCTTTAGAATTGCAACATCTTCTTCTCTCTTTTAATTGTTCAAGTGTTCGTTTTAAAGCTAAAGAGCAAATCCGAAATCAAGAGCATGTCCGCTGTGGTTGTTACACGATGGTCCCTGGAAACAATGTTGCCGTGCAGAGGAGGGGGCAGTGAAGACATGGGGTCCCCGCTCGTGGGGCCACTGCCATCCCGTCCGCCAGAGTGCACCCCGTGCTGGCCTCTCCTCGCCGGCTGGGCCAGCTGGCTTGGGAACCCGGGACAGGGCCGCCCCATGGATCCCCCACTCCCCGACATACCCCACGACAGCAGGGAGGCAGAGGGGGCACCCGTGGGCTAAGAGGGGCTGGCAGGACTGACAGGCATGGAGGGGCCCTGGGCGTGGGTGCCGTGTACAGAGGCTGGCGTGCGGAAGGAGGTGGCAAGCATCCAGGAGAGAAGTGGGCGCCAGTGAGGGGCACGGGCATGGGGCCCCTGGGGGCTGCAGGCAACTCCAGGGGCCTTGAATCCCTTCCTTTCCCATCCTGCCACCAGGGGGCGCCCAGGCCCCACGCCTCCTCCAGAACTGTGCCCCATTTTCCGCGGAGGGACTGGAGGGATGCCCCACCTTCAGCACTCCTGCTGGAGGACAGGGCTAGGCCTGGACGGAGAGGCTGGGGGCGGAGGGACTGGGGGCGCAGTCCAAGGAGCGTGGTTCCCATGCTCAGAGCTGCGAGGGGCTGAAAGGGGACCCGCAGATGGGGAAACAGGCCAGGGAGGGGCAGGGTCTGCCCCTGGGTCACCTGCAAGGAGGTCAGGGGGCTGAACCTGAGACCCCCCAGTTGAGCATCCCTTGTCCTAGAGAAAAGCACAACCAGGGATGGTACCAAATGACAGCATGAGCCATCCCATCAGGGAGGGAAGGTAAAAGGGTGGCTCTTCCAGGGATCCCCAAGGAGAAGGTTTGCTGAATGACACCCACCAGGTACCCCCAAATCACACATGACCGAGGCTCCAGAATATATGAGTAGCAGATCTCCAGCGCGTAGGGGACAGGCTGAGAGCTGCGACCAGCCTCCTCTGCTGGGGAGCGACCCTGGATGGCATGCCAGGAAAGTGTGGCCCCCAAGGGGGCATGGGAGGGGGCGCTGGACCAGGAGAAGGTTGAGGGCTGGGGTGCATACACTGTGACAGCATGATTGCGAGTCCAACTACCAGCACATCCTGGGATCTCTGCGGCCAAGTATGCTTAACTTGGGTGCCCTTGTTTTTAAAAAGTGCTTGTAAAAGTTACATAGGAATAAACAAGGGATGGATAGCAGAGTTGCCTGAAAGAAACCCAGCCAGGGGTGCCCGGCTGGCTCGGTCCGTGGAGTGTGTGACTCTTGATCTCCAGGTTGTGGGTTCAGACCCCACGATGGGTGCAGAGGCTACTTTAAAAAATAAAAACTTTAAGAAAGAAATTAAGAAAGAGAGAAAGAGGGAAGGAACAAAAGAAAGAAACCAGCCAGAATTGCTGAGGCTCTCCAGATTATCTCTGGACTTATGGTAGCCAGGCAAGAGGGGAAGTGGGTACATTACAGTATCTGGTTAGGCGTGTCTTCTGGGGAGCGTGCCTGTTTGTTAGAGTGTCTTTGAATACATGCAGCCTATGTGTGTCCGTGAGAAGAGAGAGCACATGGTGTCAGGTTGTTAAACAGCAATGAGCTTCCTGGTAGCAAGGGCAAGAGGGGAAATGGATACATCATAATGTCTTCCTTTGGGCCTTGCTTGTTTGTGACAGTGTCTCTAAGAAAGTGAGTGTGAGGCAAAGGGGATAAAAGCAGACACAAAGTTTCAAAGTGTAAAATATCTACGAGTTTCCTGGCAGCCAGAGTGAGAGAGGAAATGAGTTCGGGTCTATTCAGTGCATCCTCACCACTGGCTCCTGCTCATGGCAGTGGATCTGATCGTGTGCAGGGCCGTCTAAGCATGTGTGATGGGAAGTCACATAGCTGTGGATGGGAGATATTTCTAAGCTCACTGGAGGCCAGGGCAAGAGGGGAAATATGCTGAGTTTGAGCCTGGTCTAACATGGTCCAGCATGTCTTTCTTGCTGCACGTGGCAAGGGCCTTGTCGAAGGGCTCAGACAGGGCAGTGACGGGCGGCCAGGCGCACACGGCTGTCCTCAGCGGGGCTCCAGGCCCGGGCATAGCCCGTGTGGGGCAGCAGTAGTCGGTCTTGAGTGCCATCCGGGCTGATGAGGCGCTGGACAGCCAGCAGATACTCACGGTGGAGGTCCAGCCGGGGGCAGGGGCAGCGACCCAGTGCCCACACGTACTCGAGGGCCCGCAGTGGCGAGCGGTTCTTGTAGATGAGCTGCACTTGAACCTCATAGCGCGTCTCCTGGGCCTGGTGCAGGCGGCTCAGCACTCGGGCCCTGAATACTGCAGGCAGGACCGCGTGGAGGCTGGCTGGACGCTCTACCCTGGGCACCCATCCACACGCACCCCATTGCCAGAAAAAGGAACTGGGGTCACATGGGGCCACTGGAGGTCCCTGGGGACTGGGGGTGGGGGAGGGGCGGGGGTCAGGTGAGGTCAGGGATCAATGAGAGGTCAAAGGTCAGATTAGGGCAAAGGGTCAGAAGGAGTCCAGTGGGCGTCAGGTCAAAGAGTCAGAGGTAAAGTCAGGCCGCAGGGGAGGGTCAGCAGCTCAGGGGTCAGGCTCGGGTCAGTTAGGAGCCAGGTAAGGGCTGGGGTTCAGAGTCTCTCACCAAAGTCGCCTCGACAATAGTACAGCAGCCGGTGGGCGCGACCTCGGGTGTCAGGGCAGCGTCCGCAGGGGTCTGTGGGGGTGGCACAGTAAGGGGCACAGGCCTCCCCTCCCTACTTGCTCCACCCTGGCCATGCCCGCCTCACCTGGGGTCGGGGTCGGGGTCGGGGTGCGCAGGGCACTGGGAGCTGGGGCTGCAGGGAGTTCGGGGGCCTGCGGTTCTACCTCCCGAGGCTGCTGCTGCCGCAGGGACCAGCCCACGGCCTGCGCCTGTGCCTGGAAGGGCCCGTAGCGCTCCCGCGGGAGCCAGAACTCGAACGCGATGCCGGGGTTGGGCTCCTGCAGGAGGACCTGGAGGGGTGTCACACCTAGGGAGCCGCACTGGGACCTGATGGCCCGGCTTCCCCTCTCCGACCCCTGCCTCCCGCCCCCCTCCTGTAACCCAACCATCCCCTACCTCTGCCACCCCCGCCTCACTGCCCAGCTGCCCCCTGCAGAAGTTGGCCCGCACCTGCAGGAGCAGGTCTTGGGACGTGGGCCCAGCCGCGCTCAGCGTCTCCTCTGGCCCTGCAGCGCGGGTGTAGACCACACGGGTTCCCGCCGCCTCGTAGGTCCCGGGTGGGCTGACCACCCAGTTCCCGTTGAGCACGTAGCGTCCGTCGCCCCCTATCAGCGCTGCAAGGGAAAGGTCAGCCCGGGCTCCGGGACCGGCCCGTCCAGCCTCCCGACCCTGGCGTCCTCCTCCCCCCCGCCTCAGGCTCCCCGGCTGCTCCCAGGCGGTCAGCAGGGTGCCTCCCCCCTCGGACCCCGCGATACCCAGGTGGTTGCGGCTCCGGTGGGCTACACGGATGTGTCTGGCGCCCTCGGGGATCAGGGTCACGTTCCAGTACCCAGCGAAGGCACCTGGACGGGAGGAAAGGAGGGTGTTGGGGCGCAGGTGGGAGGGTATTTGAGGGACGATTTGAGGACTAAATGAGATACTGCGGTAAGAGATACCAGGAGTCCTGGTAACCCCCAAACGATCGGTTAACTTTGGAGTTAGGAGGATTATTCTCGATTAAGTGCAGCAGGGAGAGTTAGAAACCCATCTGTTCCTAGGAGGGCTGGGCCACCTGGCAATAACCAATCAGAATGAAGAGCGGGGGGGGGCTGGGCCACAGACTGCCCAATCAGCTCGCGACTTCGCTTCCGGGCCCGAGGCTCGTTAAAGGGCCCGCTCTGGGTTAGCAGGGAGGACGGAGAGGGCGGTCACCGGCGTCTCGGAACACGCGCTGCACCAAAAGGCACGACTCGTTGGTGCCGCCGCAGCGGCCGCAGTGGTCTTCGCGGGCGTCCGAGCCCAGCAAACCGTCACAGCCGGCGCTCTACAGGGGCGAGGAGGACAGGCGCGGCTTCACCGACAGCCCCCTGCCCCGGACCGTCCTGGGGGGCGGGACCCACGAGTAAAGGGGCGGGCTCTGGAGGGCAGAGGCTGCGGTGGAACCTAGCGGTGGGCGGGACGTGGGGAGGGGATGGTCCATGTGGGGGCGGGGCTTAGGGAAGAGGGTGGGACCGGGGACTGAACGGGTTGGGGGTCTGAGGTCCCGGCCCCGGGTGTGAGACGGACGGGGCTTTGCGGGGTCCCGCGAGGCCTTACGAGGCAGCGGCCAGCCACGCAGAGCCCCTGGGTCCCCGGGCTGCAGGGGGTGCCATCCAGGACGCGGCCGAAGCTGTGGTAGAAGGCGTGGCCCTCGGCCAGACAGTTGAGGTCGCACTGGTTGGGCGCTGGGGGCGGGAGGAATTGTGGGGCCAGTGGAGTACCTCTGTCGGAGTTCCAGCCTCCTCCCCCTCAGGCAGATGAGGCCCGGAGACTCAGCCAAAGCCACACATGGAGGTTGAGGCAGAGCCAGGGCTGGAACCTAAGCATTCTGCCCCCAGCTCCCGGGGACTGTCCCAGGCAAGTATCCTGGGCCTGCGTACACGCATGCGCGCATGCTTTCATTCATTCAGGTTAAGCTCTCGCCTTAGGGAGTCCCTACACGTTATCCATTGCTAACATCCTTACGCATTCTTCATTCATTCTTTAGTTCTGCAAACACTGACAGAGCACCCACTACTTTCCCAACACTGTTCCAGGCTCTGGGGTACAGCGGTGGCAGAGGTCACACAGCACTTGGGCCCTGCACCCAGCATGTGCCCAATAAAAAGCGTTCAGTGCTGACGGAATTCTGCACAGCCTGGGTGTGTCACTGGCCCTCCCCAGGACTCAGTTTCCCCCTCTGCCTGGCAGTGGGGCAGAATGGGAAGTCCAATCGCAGGCACAAGCCCACATAGCCCTGATTCCTGCTCCTCCTGGCTCCCACCCCCCTGAGCCTGGCACACTGGCCTTGGGCCTCTGTGGGGGTGGGATCACGGCAAATCTCCTCTAATTCTTAGGGGAAAAAACCCCAACCTCCCCCTCAAAAATACCCAATGAGGTCGACAGATGGAATGTTCTCCATATCTGTATCTGCTTCCACTCTAGGGTCTAAAGCTGCCTGTTTCCTTTAAATCTGGAGGCGCGCTGCCCTGGGCACACAGTTATGTAACTTGCTGCCTTCAGCTAAATGCGGCAACATTTCCTGCTACTGGGATAAGTTTGAGAACTCTTGGCCTCTGGATACAGCTCCAAGTAAATCCTCAGCCTGGTGATCAACCCTGAGCAGGACAGACCCTGCCCCTCCCTCTGCTCCTGTTTCACAGGTCACATTGCTCTCCCTCCCCCACACCATCATTTCAACTCCTATATATCCTTCAAAGCCCCAGTGCTAATGTTCTCTTCTCCTTGCAGTCCTCCAGTCTTCTTGCTTTCTTAGCAACCCCTTCTCCCTGCCTCTTCTGGACCAACAGGAGGGAAGGCTACTCACCACCATAGAAAGGCACCCACTGGTAAGTCTTCTGGGTGCCCAGGACAGGGTGGCCATTGTAGAGGGCACACTGGAGATCTCGGAAGGGAATGGCCCCTAGGGGACAGTCCTGAGGACAAAGATAGGTCCGAGGCTGGGAGAGCCCCAGGGGAGCCCAGAGAACCTGGGAGGGTGGCAATGGTATCTGGGGGTGTGAGCCGGGAAACAGAAGGTCTTCAAGGCCCAGCCAAGGGTCTGGGAGGTAGACAGAACTTACTGGCAAAGGGCAGAGGCGGTACTCGTGGGAGTCTCCCCAGCACGGCTCTCCCCCAGGAAACCTACAAGGAGCAAGATGGCCAGAGCGTGGCTAGGACCCCCAGTAACCTTCTTTCTGGAGCTGGCCTGCCCCCCCCCCCACCTTTGGCCTGGTCAGCCCCACCCACATTCCAGTTGGATCAGTGGGATTAAAAGGCACAGCATGTGTGGGCAGGCTGAGGGTGCGGCCAGGAGTGGGGCGGGCTGGCAGGAGAGGGGGGGCAGACACCCCCTCTCACCCCACCCCACCCAGCCAAACCCCAGCTTTCTGCTCACCAGAAGCAGCGCCTGCTGCGCACCGAGAGACCTCGCCCACAAGAGCTGGAACAGCGGCTCCAGGAACCCCATGGGGTCCACTCACCTGGACCCTACTTGGGGAGAGAAAGGCACCATCAGCATGGAGAGGAGCCCGGAGGCCCCCAGACCACTGGCCAGCTCCCTAAGTCCACTGGCTCCCTGGACTCATGTCCCCCCTTACCTGAGCACTGCCCCCTAAACCACAGTTCAGGAGAGTCCACAGCAGAAGGAGGTTCTGGAGGGGGCGGAGTGTGGGGGAGCAGGGAGGGCGCTGCAGTGGGGGTGCCAGCAGGCCAGGGTCTGAACCCCAGCTCTGTCCCAATTGGCTGTGTGATTTGGGGCAGTAATTTAACCTCTCTGGGCCTCTGTTCTTGTCTCTGAAAAGTGGGGTAATAACAGAGCCCCCGTTACAGGAAAATTTCAGGGGCCCATCGGATCAGGGAAGAAAGATAGGTGGCACAGAGCCTGGCAGTGGAGAGGGAGAGCTCAAAGAATTATCTGCTGGTATTATTATTGACTGTGTGTTGTCTTAGAATGTACACAGTAGGTGCTAAATCTGTGTCTGATTATGGAAGGAATCATTCCAGGAGAGTGCATGGGTGTCTCCAGGGTTGGGGCCCTATAACCACTCACCCCACCATTGTTGTTTCTACCTTCCTGTGTGACCGAGGGCCAGCCACTCCACTTTCCCGGGCCTCAGTTTCCCCATCTGTGCCATGGGGACCAGCTGGACTCAGTCCAGGGCTCTAGGAGGGACTTTGCAGAGGTGCTGCTGCTGGGGGCTGAGTCAGGGCCCGAGTCCCTGGCGGAAGCCCTCTGCCTGCCCCTGGGCCTCCAGGACCACCTCAGCTTCCAGACCCGAGGCAGCAGGGAGCCCCTGGATTGAGGGATAACAAGGGGGGGGTGACCTGGCCCCAGTCCAGTCGCCGACTCCTGACCGCATGTGCAGAGGATGTGGGCCCCACCGAGGGTGGCCTGCAGAGGTAAAGGGGCCACTGATGAGAATGATGCAGGAAAGAGGGAGGCATCCGGGGGTGAGTGGATTGGGGTGGGGCAGACTTTCCCTCCCCAGGCCTCAGTCTCCCCATCTGTCAGGGGAAGGATGAAGTCACTCGCCATCCACACCCTCCTCATCACCATGGCATTGCTGGAGAAAGGGGGAGGGAAGTGGCCACCTGGTGAGTCCTTTCTCAGGCCACGGCCAGGCTGCCTGGTGGTCAGCAGAGCCCGAAGGATGCGAAGGACAAGCTGGAGGTGTCTAGCCCCGAGGTCCTGGGCACTGGTCCTGTACCAGTGGACCCTCTGGGCCCTTTTGAGCCCCAGTTTCCCTGGTTCTCAGGCCCTGGCTCTGACATTCCCACCTGGGGCATCAGGGGCTGGGGGCCCTGGTGGCTCCAGGGGCTGAGAACCTTGGGGGCCACTGGGCAGGTCCCCTTCTCTGCCCAGAGCTCTGTAGCCAGCTGTGTCTCTGCCCCTCTCTGAACCCAGAGCCCTGGCCAGCTTGGGAAGAAGTTGGTTGGAGAGCTGAGATAGGGGCAGAGGGCTTGGCCTTCTGACGCCCCCTCTCCCACCACACACACTCAGCACTAGCTTGAGGGGAGGGAGTCTAAGTGGTGGGAACTGAGGGGCTAGAAGCACCATCTTTTACTCCCCAGAGACCCGTCCCAGAGGAGCAAGACACACGTCATTCTGGCTGCACTCCTGACTGCAGGTGTGATCCCAGGGCAAGCCACGCCTCTTAGGCCTCAGTTTCCCCAGGAGGAAGTGGGGAAGAGCTTTCTCCCATCCTGGGGACTGCTGCCTGGCCAGCCCCTAGCCGGACCGGGCCCTGGGACGGGGAGGAGAAGCCAGCCGGGATAGTGGGAGGATAGGAAGAGGGACTTACCGGCTACGTAGAGCCCAGGCGGCACGTCCTGGCTCCCCGGGCGGCCCCAGGACGAGCGGAAGCGGCGGGGCCCGCGGGGAGGGGCGAGGGGGAGCCAGGGGCAGCCCCTCCCACCCGGCCTCCCGGGGCGCGCCCAGGCCGGGGTCCGCAGGGGCCGCAGCCCCGTGCGCCCTCGCGCGGCCGTTGCGCGCCTCGGCGCGTATCTACGGCAGGGGACTGCCCCGCGCGGGCCCCGGTCCCCCGGAGCCGCGGCCTGGTGTTCCAGCGCACATATCCCGGTGACCTTGGAAAGCCCAGGGCGGGGGAGCCGTGCGGGAACTGACCGCCTCTACCCCCCACCCCGGGGCTGCTATTCCGGGCGCCGCGCTCAGGGCCAGGGAATGTGCGAGAACCGAGGTGGCCCTGCCATGGTTCCGGGAGTCCGGGACGCTGCCTCCTTTCCACCGACGCCCAGATCGCGTCCCCGCGAGGGTCCCCTTTCCCGGTCAGTCCCCCTCTCCCCTGCTCCTCCCTCCTAACCCTCCCTCAAGGTCATCCTACTGAGGAACCCCGCTCGCCTGGGTTGCAATCCTGGGGTTCCCACTCCAGGTCCCGGCCACCCCCGGAGCAGGGCCCCAACGCACTGAGAGAAGCTCGGCTCCAGGGGCCAGGCGTGGGGGCGGAGAGCCCCCTTCCAGCCCTGCCAGGAGCATTCCCGGCACTGCTGTCACCAAAGGACATGCCCCACCCTGCCTTCCGCTCTCCCTGCCTGGCCGCGGGCTGTGAGCTGCGGCTTTGGAGGCGGACCCGGGTCCAGAAGACCCGTTTCCCGGCCGGCAGCGGCCCCCTCCCTAGGATTTTAGTTTTCCCATCCAGGCAGTGGGGTCCGTGGGGTTCCTCACTTCACTCCCCACAGGCACTGTGTCCTGCTGTGTATACAGGAGTCACTCAAGCGGCCAGGAGGGTATGCAAGACACTTCCGAGGGGGGACCTCAGCTCTTTTTGAGGGCTGACAAGGACCGAGTTACCCCAGGGCTCCCCGCCACCCCACCCTTTCCCAGCTTGGCTTCTGTGCCAGCCCCCTCCCCCTGCTCATGCAGCAAGCACTAGGTGCCCTCTGCTCACCCCCTCCCCTGGCTCCTTGCTCTTGCCCATGATGTTCCCTGACGGGTGGGTTGAGGAGATGGGGACACCAAGGGGATGATGAGTGGACTGCCCCTCTGGTCAGAGGCAAGCCCAGGCTCAGCTTGATTGCCCCCTCCTCCTGGAAGCCCACTGTGGGGTGTCCAGCCCTGACCACGGGGAGGGCGGTTACCAGTCCAGCTCTGTCTGCCTTCCAGCCTGGAGAAGCTCAGAGCAGGTCGACTCGATGCCATCTATGCATGCAGTCTTTACTGAGCACCTACTATGTGCAGGTATGGCTGTGAATGACCCAGCTAACTAGGCTGAGGGAGGCAGCCCCCTGGGAGTGCAGAGTCCTACCTTTCGATCGGGACACCCAGAGGCAATAGCCCAGGCCCACTGCAGATGGGGTTGGGGGTCAGCAAGGCCCTCACTGAAGAGGCAATTGCCACAAGGAGGAGGGCAGCGCGGGCGGAGGAGACAGCCTGTGCACAACCCCTGAGGTGAGAATAAGAGAACAAGGGACAGTCGGGAGGTCAGGGTGGGGGGCGGAGGTGAGGTCAGAGGGGCGTCGTGGGATGGGAGCCCTGGAGGTGGGGGAGGGTGTTCTAGTCTTGGAAAAGCCACATCTGGCTGCCGTGGGGGCCAAGAAGGCAGCGAGGAGGCAGCGGCGTCCTGGGGGGAGAGCCCCCGTGCTGGCATTTCGGGTGGAGGTGAGGAGCCTCGGGCGGCTCTCAGCTGTTGGGGAGCAGAGCATGTAGGAGTTCCATGGGGGGTGATGGTGGGAAGAGGTGAGGCGGGAGCTTGGCCTGAGCTGCTGGAAGGGAGGTGCCCATTGGCTGGGGTGGGGGGGCAGGCATGGGAGAACACGTGCACAGGTCGCTCCTGGACGGGTCTGGGGTGAGACGTCTGTGGGCCAGCAAGAAGAGGCTGGGAGACCAGGGGCTTTGTCTGGCTGGAGAGAGGTGGGTGTCCTTGACACATGGGGGTGTTTAGAGGCGTGGGTGAGATCACGGGGCATGAGCATGGATGGAGTGAGACGAGGGCCTGCGTACCAGGGGCCTGGGATGGGGGAGGCGAAGGGGGGGATGGGGTCCTAGAGGCCTAGGGATGTTGGGCTTCAGGGAGGAGGGGGGGGATCAGCATTGCCAGAGGCAGTCAGTGACCTTGATGAGGTTAATCCTGGTTGGACGGGGCCTGAGAAAGGGTCGCAGGAGAGGCGGTGGGGACAGCAAGGGCAGGCACCGTCTGCTGAGCACCTACTGTGTGGTAGCTGTAGGCTGGGGCCTGAGGGGCGTCAGGAATAAATCAGGCTTGGCTCAGGGGCTCCACCAAGTGGACAGTCTCCTTCCCTCAGACGGGCCTCATTCCTTGAGTCCCAGGCCAAAGAGCTATGCAGGGAGTGCATACAGCAGGCACTGTGTCCTGGTGTGTATACAGGAGTTGCTCGAGCGGCCAGGAGGGTATGCAGCAGGCCCTGTGTCCTGCAGGGAGTGCATACAGCAGGCACTGTATCCTGCTGTGTATACAGCAGTCACTCGAGCGGCCAGAAGGGTATGCAGCAGGTGCTGGGTCCTGC
>NW_023270855.1:58016806-58021345 GCF_011800145.1 Mirounga leonina | reverse complement strand
ATGCAGTAGGCACTGTGTCCTGCTGTGTGTACAGGAGTCACTCAAGCAGCCAGGAGGGTATGCAGCAGGCACTCTGTCCTGCAGGAGTGCATACAGCAAGCACTGTGTCTTGCTGTGTATACAGGAGTCACTCAAGCGGCCAGGAGTGCATACAGCAGGCACTGTGTCCTGCTGTGTATACAGGAGTCACTCAGGCGCTCAGGAGGGTATGCAGCAGGCGCTGTGTCCTGCAGGGAGGGGACACAGCAGGTGCTGGGGCCTGCATGGGGGCCCAGCGCCTTGGGGATGGAGCGTGGTGGCAGATGGGGATGCGGTGAAGATAGGGTGTCCTGGGCCCTGCGCCCCCACCTCTGCGCCCTCGGGCCCCAGCGTCCTGCCTCTGTCCTCTGTCCTCTGGCCACAGCTCAGCTGGACTCAGCAGATTCCTGAGGAGGCCAAGTGCTCAGCTCGAAATACCTCGTGCAGGTGGAGGGGTGCTTATGAGGTTAGGCTGCAGGTGTGCGGCATCTCAGCCCCTCCACCCCTCCTCTGCCCTGGCTTAGACCCCCGACAGGGGCACAGTGCGATCCCCTACCCTGAGCTCTAGCCTGGACTGTCCCTGAGGCAGGGCCAGGGGGGATCAGGCCAAGCGGACTACAAGTCCCCGTGGATGCGGGTCAGCTGAGCTCCTGCCACCTCTGTGGTCTTGCAGCCTTGGGGCTCAGGAAATGCCCATGAGCAGATCCCGTGGCCTCTGCCTACCCCCCCAAACCCCAACTCCCTGTGGCGTCCTGTGATGCCTCAGGCCTGGCCACGTGGTCCCCGGGATGTTTCAGCCTCCAGAGGAGCCTGGACCGGGGCGGGGGTGGGGGGGAGGGCTCCTGCCACCCCTGCCCCAGAACCCTGGGTTTCCGCAGCTGCCCAGAGATGAATCCTCACTCCCACTTAATAGGGATACTGATGGGCAGCGGGACCCGGAGGGCCTGGGACGGCTTCTCCCCCACATCTGAATGGGTGTCCTGAGTTCCTTCTTGGAGGGAGTGTGTTGGGGGGAACTGCTTGGGTTGGGGACCCTGGGGGCAGGACCTGGAGGAGGAGGGGAGTGGGGCAGGAGAGGGTGTGAGGGAGAGGGCGTTCTCAGCAGGGGGACAGAGGGACAGCACGGGCAAAGCCCAGGTGGCTGGAGGCCCAGGTGAGGACCGGGCGTGGCAGGGGGCCTGTGCGGCTGGTGGGGGGCGGAGGGAGCAAGGGGGTCGGCTTGGAGGCAGAGAGGGGCGGGAGCTCGGGAGGCTCACTGAACATGGCAGGTCATCTCAGGTACACGGTTAGGTGGAAACATCAAGAAAGTTATGCATGACATGGTGCCATTTATAGAGAGGAAAAGATGTATGTTACATACATTCAGACGGGAAGGGGAAAGGGACACCCCTCGTGTTGCCCACGATGGTCCTGGGGCAGGGCTATGGGTGACCAAGTTACTGCCTTGTAGGTTCTCTGTGAATTTCTGTAATGACCTTCTAATTCAGATTTTTTTAAAGAAAAATTTTATTTTGGAGTAATTTTTGATTTACAGAAAGTTGCAAAGATGTTAGAGAGTTTCTGTCTACCCTCTGTCATCAGTGGTATAATCCGCTCCCCGCCCAAGACGTCCAGATCCTCGTCCCGGGACCTGGGACGTGTCCCCTCACGCGGCAGAGGGGACCTTGTCAGGGCCCCCGAGGAGGGGGTGACCCTGGGTTCCCAGGGGCCTGGCGTCCTCACGAGGCCCTCACGAGGGGGAGGCAGAGGGTGGGAGTCCCAGAGATGGGCAGACCCCGCGCTGCTGGCGGTGAGGATGGGGGTTGCCACGGACCAGGAAGAGGCCGGAGCCGGGTCTCCCGGGGGCCCTGGGGGACCAGCCCTGTCCACACCTTTGTTTTAGGACTTCTGACTTCACAACGTGAGGTTGATAAATGGTGATTTTTTTTTAAGCTACCAAATTTGTGGTGATATGTTACAATAACCCCAGGAAACAAATAATTTTGTCACCACTCGGGAACTGATACTGGCATATTGTTATTACTAATTAATAATATTAGCAATTACTATTACTATTAACCGAACTCCAAACTGTATATGGATTTCACCATGTGTGTGTTTTTAGCTAATTTCCCTTTTCTGTTCCAGGATCTCATCCACGATCTCCCGTGACATTGAGCTACTTTTCTCATAATTGGTAAAAAGACCCAAGCAGATGAAATAGAGATTATTCATGTGGAAATCTGGCCGGGTCTGATGCTCACGCAGCACAGTGCACACAGCCGGAGTCAATCGATGTCCCTGGAGAGGAGTCGAAGCAGCATGCAGCTGGAGAGAGGATGCCAGGATAGGTGTCCTCCTCCCCCCAGAGGAGAAGCACCCACTCTGGACCCTGAGGATGCCCCCTCTGTGGGCAGGCTGTGGGGAGCCCAGGGAGGGTCTGAACTTGCATGAGGCCACCCAACAGGTCAGCACCTATGGAGTAGACAGCAGGGACAAACACAGGCCCGTGTCCGCATGTGGCGCGCCCAGCCTGGTGGGATGAAAACCAGCAGACCTGCAAGGAAATGACATAATTTCAGGTTGTGAGGGACCACAAAGGGAATCGAGGGGTGGAGGTGGCCTCCTGGACAAGGGTGGCCCTTGCCTAGGCCCTCGAAGATGAGAAGGGGCCGTTGGGAGGAGACTCAGGGATGGGGAGCATCATGAGCAGAGAGAAGGACATATGCAAAGGCCCTGAGGTTGGGATGAGCTTGGTATGGGAACTTGGACCAGCAGAGAGGCCAGGGCGGCTGGAGTGGGGTGAGTGAGTGGGTGGGTGGGAGGGCCATGGGGGGGCAAATCAGCAGGCCTTAGTTGGAATATGATTTGGTTCTGGAGGGCTTCTTGCTCATAGGAAGAGATTGAGCCTCCTGCCCCTGGGTCCCAGAGCAGGCCCTGAAACCAGCTCCCGGCCACCCCCCTGGTTCTGTGAGCCTCCAAGGGCCCAAACACTCTGTGTCCCCTGATCTAGCCAGGCAGTTGACGCTTCCCTCATCTTCCTCTTGGGTAGACAGTCCTGAGGAATGTTGTACCCAGTTCCTTGGGGACCCACAGGGGTCACCAGGGCCCACCCTGCCCTATGCCCCATCCTCCCCACGCACTCACACCTGCTCTGCACCAAACCCTTGCTTCAGGCTCTGTGTTTGGCAGAGCCCAGATGGAGATATGGGAGGAGAGACAAGCCTCCCACTTTGGCGTCCTGCTGGCCTGCCCCATGTCATCAAGAGGGAGTGAAGGGCGCCTGGGTGGCTCAGTCGTTAAGCGTCTGCCTTCGGCTCAGGTCGTGATCCCGGGGTCCTGGGATCAAGCCCCACATCGGGCTCCCTGCTCCACGGGAAGCCTGCTTCTCCCTCTCCCACTCCCCCTGCTTGTGTTCTCTCTCTCACTGTGTCTCTCTCTGTCAAATAAATAAAATCTTTAAAAAAAAAAAAAAAAGAGGGAGTGAAAACGGGGACAGGGGCCTCAGACCCAAGCTGCAGGCACTGGGAGGAGGAAGAGGAGCCGCTAAGGATAACTGAAGAGATTTGGAAGAAGGGTGGGAAAAAAGCCTGCAGAGCAGGGTCTGGGAGGACAGGAGAGGGCAGGGCTTCTAGAAGGAGCCAGCGAGGCGCATGAGGCTGGGAGAGGCAAGGACAGAGTTTGGTCCTGGGGTGGGGGGGGAGCCGGGTCTAGCCTCCCCCACACCTCTGGGCCAGTCTGGAGACAGCGCGTGGCCACAGTCATGGGGTTTCCAGAGTGTGGTGGCCGCTCCGCTCCTGGCCGTCCCCAGGGAGCTGCCAGGTGGGGTGACTGCTCACAAGTCCAGGCACAAGAGAGTCTATGGCGTTTCAAAGGCCAGGAGCTCCTCATGCTCCAGCTCCGGCACCTTCCGGAAGGGGCAGACTGTGCCACCCACATGCCCATGGGCTAACACCTCCCCAGGGAGGCCTCCAGGAGTCTCACCGCGGGGGGCTGTCTCGGCAGCCGCCCCCTCTGCCTGCAGCAGGTATTTGGAGCGAAGCTTCCCGGCATTTCTCCCAGGAAATGTGCTGAGTCTGGGGAGTTAGGTCAGGGAAGAAACAGACTATAGCCTGGAGCACGGGGGCTCCGGGCGGGAGCGGTGGGTGGCCAGGCCAGGTGCCGGCCCGAGAGACCAGCCCCGCCTCTGGAACCTGGGCAGGGGTCGGCATGGGAGGCTCAGGGAGCCCGCTGAGCCCCTTTGTAATGCTGCAGTCCTTTGCTTGCCAGGCACGCTGCCTCAGTTTACCCATCTATAAATTTGTGGGTATTAGTGCACTCCTAACGCTGTGATTTCTTTTGCGGAGGGTGGGGGATCTAACACGGTCTTCATTCCTTGTTGTTGTGGCAAACGTAACAGAAACTCACCGTTGTAACCGTCTCTAAGTGCACAGCTCAGCCGCATGAAGCACCCTCACACGGTCCTGCGACCGCCCCCACCCTCCGTCTCCAGAACGTTCCATCTCCCCACACGGAGACTCTGTCCCCGTGAAGCACGGACTC
>NW_023270855.1:57985517-58016796 GCF_011800145.1 Mirounga leonina | reverse complement strand
ACGGAGACTCTGTCCCCGTGAAGCACGGACTCCCCACCCCCACCCTCCGTCTCCAGAACGTTCCATCTCCCCACATGGAGACTCTGTCCCCACGAAGCACGGACTCCCCACCCCCTGCCCCAGCCCTGGCTCCCACCCTCTCCTCTCTGTCTCTGTGGACGGGACTCCTCTGGGGACCTCCTGGGAGTGGGGTCCTGCGGGATGTGTCCTTCTGGGTCTGGCTCCTCTCGCTGAGCCCAGTGTCCTCGGGGTCCCTCCGCGTCGTGGCAGGTGTCAGGGTCCCTTCCTGTCTAAGGCTGGATCATACTGCAGCGTGGGGACGGACCGCATCGTGTGACATATCCATTATATGTCAGTGGACACCTGCTGTGTGTCCATTGGCTTTTTGGCTGTTGTGAATTATGCTGCTACAGACATCTGTGTTTTTTGTTTCATTGTAATGTTTTTTTCATTCTAGAGTGGTTGGGGAGAGGGTCCTTGCTGAGGGGGCAGGCAGAGAACGGGAGGTGTCCCGGCCCTGTGGTAGAGGCTCAGCCGGGAAAACACAATGGGCAGCTGGGAGAGGGGGCAGAGCAGGTATCTGTGCAGGTGACAGGTGGGCTGTGAGGCTCCCGGCCAGGATCTTAGAGGGGTTCAGTGAGCTCGGCCACCTGCCCCTGCCAGAGCTTCCAGGGCCCCTGGGGCAGAAGCCCAGGGGGATGGTATGGGGGTGCGGAGAGCGGCTCTAGACTCCAGGTGGGCCTCGGCCACTTGCAGTCCAGCGATCTTGGGCTTGCATTTGCCTTCCTGAGTCTTGGTTTTCTCATCTGTAAAATGGGGCTGAGAACAGCGCCCAAGGATTAGCAGCTGCCCGCCAGGGGCCTGGCTTATACACGTTCGCCTCTGGAGGCCGTCCTGACCCACGGCCGTGGTTCAGTCGGGTGATCTTCTAGCAGTCATTCCATGAGGGCCAAGTGTATCTGTCCTGGGCGTGCAGGGCCCCGTGCAGGCTCCACATGCTGATATGTAGGAGCTAAATGGATGCCTGAGTTAACACGCAGAGGAGGGGTGTGACTGAGAGCCAGCAGAGCCCGGGGTGACAGTGACATGATGGCCCAGACCCATGGCCCCCCAGCCACCCACCTTCTGTCACGCTGCTCCTGGTTCCCATTAGCGGGAACTTGGGCTCCCCAGCTGCAGCCAGCTGGCCCCCAACGGTGGCCTGCAGTCCTTGGCCCGGGTGCTGAGGCCAGTCCCCCACAAAGGTCCCGGAGTCTTGCTCTGGGCCCTGCCCTGGGGCACGCTGAGAGGCCCCCATGCCCTGCGTGCCCCTGCTTGACACACCAGCTGGACATGTGACCATTCAGAAGGTGTTTCCCGTCCCTGGCAGCATGACAGGGCCAGATTCCGAAATCTGGTCTCTGGAAAATTCCAAGGCCTGATTCCAGCCACAGGGAGCCCTGCTAATCCCTCCCCATTCCTCGTGTTATGTAACATTTGGGGATTAATACTGTGGCATCCAGAGAAAGCTGCCTGCATTCAAATCCAGCACTGATCTTCCTGGCTTCAGAAGCCACAGCTTCCCCGGGCCTCAGTGTGCTCATCTGTACAATGGGGACGAGGCCAGTTCCTGTGTCCCAGGACTGATGTCAGGGTGACATGAGAGAACACAAGGAAGGAGCCTGGAACTGAGTCTGAGCTATGGCTCCTAGGAGGGTCCAAGACTGCCCACCAGTCCTTTCATCCACCACCTCTCCTTGGCTGCCCAGGCCAGGAGTCACACACCCGCCTTTGCCCTTCGGTCCCCAGATTCTGCTCCTTCTCGCTGCCTAGTGACCTGCATATATGATACCCCCAACCCCCAGCTCTGCCCCTCCTGGGTCCCGGCGCCAGGACTCACTCCCTTCCCAAGCAGCCCCAGCCCGAGAGATACCGGGCTTCTTTCACTGCCCTCTGGATCCGGCCACGGCTCCCCAGTGCCACGAGAACCCTGTCAGGCCCCCACTCCCACTCGCCTCTCCCTCGGAGGCCTCTAAGAGAATGAGACAATCTTTCCGACCTCTGTTTCCTGCTCGGGGAAATGGGCACGTTGACACTTCACGGCTGGGCGGGAGGAGCGGGATTGGAAGCGCCGGCTTGGCGCAGGGCTGGCGCGCGGGAAGCGGGCTCGGCTGTCACTGGAACTCCTGCCAGTCGGGTGTCCCCACACGCCCACGCCCGCCGCCCTCCCTCGGAGCGCACCTGCCCACTCCGGCGCCTGGCCACGGCCCCAGCGTCGGGCTCCGCCCCTCCCTTCCCCTCCCCTCCCCCTCGGCCTATAAGAGGCGCCCCAGCGCCGCGCAGCCCCCAGAGGTGGTCCCGCGGAGGCTGCGCCGGTGCCCGCGCAGAGCGCCCGCCAGGCCCCCGGCGGGATGGAACCCGGGCCGCGGCGGCGGCGCACTTGGTGCCCGCCGGTCTCCGCCTTCCTGCGCGATCCGAGCTCCGGGCGCGTCTACAGGCGCGGGAAGCTGATCGGCACGGTGCGGGCCCCGGCTCCGCGAGTCCGCGGGAGGGTCTCGGGCCGCGCCGGGGTCCGGGCGGGGCGGGGCGGGGTGTGCGTGCGCCATCTCGAGCCCCGGCGAGCAGGTGGGCGCCCCCAGGCTTGACTTCGGCGTGCGCCGTCTGTCGGCGCGAGTTTGGGGTCTGGTGTGGGCTGGCTGGGTTGGGCGCCCGGGTCTGTGCTGTACCCGTCGCCGGTGTGCTTTGTGCGCCGGGAGCCGGGCTTGGGCGCCTTGTGCTGTGCCCATGGGTTGTGCGTCCAGGGGTGCGGACGTGTTGCAGGTATCGGGTCTTTGTAGAAACTGTCGTGCTGTCTCCAGGTCCGTGTCTGAACGTGCTCTCCATCTCTGTGTGCGCTTTCCGTGTCTGGGTGTGGAATTGTGTCGTGTGTTCACGTACTTACTGTACTGTGGTCCGGTGGCTGGATGTATCCAGAGGTGGATACGTCTGTGTGCGCGTCCCTGCGTGTTCCTCCGTGTTCCTGTGGGTGCGTCTGCGGGTGTGAGGGTGTGAGCTGCGTGTCCACGCATCTCCTGCGCCTGTGTGTGTATGTGATATGAAGGGGCCTGGCTACCCGTCTGCACACCTGCGCCCACGTAGCCGCTGAGCGGGTGCGTCCCCCTCCACCGCAGGGTGCCTTCAGCCGCTGCTACAAGCTGGTGGACATGTCCACGAGCGCCGTGTTCGCCCTCAAGGTGGTGCCTCGTGCCGGGGGCGGGGCCGCGCGCCTGCGCTCCCGCCGTAAGGTAGGTCCAGACCTTCCGTGCCCCGGGGGCCCCACACTTCGCAGGGGGTCCCCAGAGAGAGCCCTACCCTGGGGGGTGGGGTTACGCCCCTGGGCCTGAGCACCACGGGGCCTGGACATGTGGGGCCACGCCTGCAGGTGGAGCGCGAGATCGCGCTGCACAGCTGCCTGGAACACCGCAACATCGTCGCGCTGCACGGACACTTTGCTGACCGGGAGCACGTGTACATGGTGCTGGAGTACTGCAGCCGCCAGGTGCCCCGGGGGCTGGGCGGAGAGGGACCCCCCCCCCCCCCCGTCCGTCTGCTGTGCTCATCCGTGTCCACCTCTGTGTCTCCGCCTGTGTCCGCACCAGGCCCATCTGTGCTCATCCTTACGCACCTGTGCCCGCCTTGGCTCTCCCGACTCACTTGTGTCTACTTGTGCCCAGTTTATTCATCCGGCCCATCTCATCTCCATCTGTGGCCATGTGGGGCCACCTTAACCCCATCAAGCCCGCCTTAGCCCTCCTGAGCACACCGCGCTGCATGCACCCGCGTTGGGTTCATCTCTGACCCCCTGGCCCTTTTCAAACTTCCCTGGGGCCATCTGGGCCCATCTGCACTCCTGTATTCCTCTTTGGGTTCATCCGGGCTTACCTGTGTCCGTCTGCGTGTTCGGTGCTGCCGCGGCCACCTGTGCGCACCTGCAGTCACTGGCCCACGTCCTGGAGGCGCGGCAGACTCTGACGGAGCCTGAGGTGCGCTATTACCTGCGGGGCCTGGTCAGCGGCCTGCGCTACCTGCACCAGCGGCGGATCGTGCACCGCGACCTGAAACCCAGTGAGCGTGGAGGGCAGTGGGGGGGGGGGGGGGGGGAGGGGCGGGAGGTGTGTGGCTTCTGCCCTCATAGCCTCGGCCCGCCCCCTCTGGCAGGTAACTTCTTCCTGAACAGGAACATGGTGGTAAAGATTGGAGACCTGGGGCTGGCCGCCAGGGTGGGGCCAGGGGGCCACTGCCACAAGTAAGTGAGGGGCTCTGAACAGTGCCTCTGGGGAGGCACAAGTGGGACCAGTTTGGCATGTGGGCCCCGGCCTTCCTGAGCCCGCCATTATCCCCTCCCAGAGTGCTCTGTGGGACCCCAAACTTTCTGGCGCCAGAGGTCATCTCCAGGAATGGGCACTCCTGCCAGTCAGACATCTGGGCTCTTGGCTGCATCATGTGAGTGGGTCGTGGGGAGCCCCGGGCCTGGGGAAGAGGGGCAGGAGGGCCCGGGTGGGGCCAGGTAAGGACAGGTGGAAGCCTACAGAGGGGAGGCCGAACGGGGGACAGGCAGGTGTGAGCATGCCTAGGACCGATGTGGACAGGTGTGTGCGGGTGTGGGGCAGGTGGGGAGCACCCGCCTGCCATCATGCGAGTGTGCAGGTATGAATAGGGCACATGGGGGATGTACGTGCGAGGGAAGACAGGTTTGAGCACGCACAGAGGTGTGGACAGGTATGTGCAGGTGGTAGATACGCAGGCGGACCTGGGTATATATAGTTACGAGGTACATGCAGGGACAGGTGCAAGCAGACACTCAGGTTCCTGCCGCCCCCACCCCCCGGGTCAGGTACACAGTGCTGACCGGTACCCCTCCCTTCGTGGTGGCTCCCCTGTCGGAGATGTACCAGAACATCCGGGACGGCCGCTACCCTGAGCCGACCCACCTGTCACCCAACGCGCGCCGCCTCATCGCCCGCCTGCTGGCGCCCAACCCGGCGGAGCGGCCCAGCCTGGACCTCCTGCTGCAGGATGACTTCTTCACACAGGTGCGTGCTGTTCCACGGCTGGGGCCCGTCCTGGGGGGCCGAGGCCCAGGAGCCGGGCGGCCCGCGCCGGGTGCTGACCCCCGGTGCCCCGCTCCGAAGGGTTTCACTCCAGACCGGCTGCCGGCCCGCTCTTGCTACAGCGCACCCATCTTCACCATGCCCCAGCCTCTGGGCAGGCTCTTCCGGAAGGTGGGCCGGCTGCTGCGGACCCAGGGCCGGCCGCCATGTGAGTAGTTAGTGCACCTGCCCACCCCTCCCCTGCCCCACCTGCCTGGCCGGCTCGCATCTCGCACACCTGTCCTGCTTCCCACCTGTGGCAGGGGTGGGCCTGGGGGGCAGATGCCTTCCCGCTGCATGGGGCCAGGCTCTGCCCCGAAACTCCTTGTGCTTCCCTCAGGCCCCTTCACTCCCAGCGAGGCGTCGGGTCCAGGAGAAGAGGCTTCAGATCCTGACTCCATGGAGCGCGGCCGTGAGGTGAGGGCTCCGGGCAGGGACTCGCGGAGGCACGCGGAATGCGTTCTCACAGCAAGACCCGGCAGAGGGAAAAGTCGGGGGCGTGGTCTTCAGAGGGAAGAGGATGGAGCCCCCCACCCACCTCAGGCCTCTCCTGGGGGCCAGGGCCTCCCTCCCCTTACCCCTGCTGCTTCTTCCCCAGGCCTCCCTGTTGGACAGAGGGGCTCCCCACCCCGAGGTCCCCGTCCACCTGCTCACCCAAGGGACCCTCAGGAGTGACCCGGCGGGTGAGCGGATACTCCATCTTCGGCCCCGGCTGCTGGTGGGGAGTGAGGGTATGGAGGTGGGGGCAATGAGTGGGCCTTGCCAGGGTCGTGGCCCCTCTCCCGGCTTTAACTTTCCCACCTGTGAAATGGGAAAGATGGCCGGAATCCTTCTGGGTTTAAAATAAGATGTTTCCAGACTTGGTCGTTTGGGCCAGGGCTGGTGGGAGGAGCCCCTCGTGGTGGCGGGGACAGACAGGCCTGCCCCTACATAGATCTGTCTCCCCAGGGCCCCCGGGGGGCCAGAGGCAGGAGGTCGAGGTGGCCATCAGAAACCTGCAGCTCTGCCTGGATGCTGGCCTCCCAGGTAGGAAACCAGCCAGGCCCACAGGGGCCACCTGTCCCTTAACATCCCAGGAAAAGTGTCCTGCTCTGCCCAGGGCCCCCCCGGGTATTTCTGGGGCTCCCCTGGGGGGCAGAGCTGAGGGAGGCTTCAGGGCACAGGGACGCCCATCCTGCACCCCGGGGTCCTGGAACCCCCAGCCCCCCATGTCCTGTCCCTCCTGGGTCACTGTCCTGGGAGCCTTTTCTTTCTCAAAAGACCCAGTGGGGTTCTTCTTATTCTTCTGCTCCTGTTGCACAGAAGGACCCTGGACGTTAAGATTCTTCTGTCAGCTGGAGCCAACTCTTACTTACTCAGATGTCCTAAAGAAACAGTGAAAGATACTTTGAGATTTACAGGGGAGGCAGCCCGGAGAGTTCTGCCTGCCGCTCCCCCAGCTTCCCCCGGCCACTGGAGAACCCGTTTCCTCACTAATGCCCTTTTATCTCTGCCAGGGTCCGATCCAGGATTCCAGAGGCCATTGATCGATTTTTTTTTTAAAGATTTTATTTATTTATTTGAGAGAGAGAGAATGAGAGACAGAGAGCATGAGAGGGAGGAGGGTCAGAGGGAGAAGCAGACTCCCTGCCGAGCAGGGAGCCCGATGCGGGACTCGATCCCGGGACTCCAGGATCATGACCTGAGCCGAAGGCAGTCGCTTAACCAACTGAGCCACCCAGGCGCCCCGATCGATTTGTTTTTAACACACACTTTTTCTTAATGCAATCCAGCAAAGCCTGTAGAGTTTGGGCGTTACACACGGTTCAGAAGGGCTCCTCTCAAGAGGTGGCAGGTGCCCCCCAGCCCCTCGTCGTCCCTCCCCCCCGCAAGGCAAGACTTGGTGTTCTGCCCCCTGGACTTTGCTCTGCATCTTCTGTGTCTCCACCGTTCCTCCCCCAGCCCCCACCCCGCCTTGCTCAATTCACTTCATTTTTGTGCCCAGCCACACAGGACCCCCCGGGAGAGCAGCGGCCCATCCTCTGGGCCCCCAAGTGGGTGGATTACTCCAGCAAGTACGGCTTCGGCTATCAGCTGTCAGATGGGGGCAGCGGTGTTCTGCTTTGGGACGGCACGCACATGGCCCTGCGCCCCCCGGGGGAGTAAGTCGTGGGGCTCCTGTCCACCCCATCTTTCTTCAATCATTCCTCAAGTGTTTATTAAAATAGCGCCTACTGTGCGCGCCCAGGGGGACTCCCTGCCTGCTGGAGGGGGGACAATGCTACACAAGTAACCAAGGTGATTCCAGGAGGCAATTTTCTGAAGAAATGAAGTGTTTGAGGTGACCGACTCGGGGGGGCGGAGGGTTAGGGTTGTGGAGGGGCTTCTGAAGAAGTGACATTCAGGCAAGACACAAAGGATGAGAAGGAGCCCAGCAGGAACAGCGTCTGAGGCACAGGCAACAGCATGTGCAAAGCCTCCTGGCGTGGGACGCAGCCCGGTGGGTGTGAGGAACGGAGTGGCATGAGGACACGTGGAGGACGTGAAGTCACGGGCCTTGACGGCCACTGTGGTGGTCGGGACGGGAAGGGTGGGTCCGAGGCACACGTTCAACGTGACCTGGCTGGCAGGAGAGGCCCAGGGAGCCAGCAGGGAGGTGGTTGGACTAGTTGGGCAGGGAGTGGCCGTGGCCTGGGGTGGTGGTCTCGGAGGGACGCCAGGACGCTGGCACCTGGACTCCCGTTGCCGGCAGGAAGGTCGGAGTAGCCGCTAGGCCAGATGGGAAGGTGGCAGAGGGAGCGGTTTGGGGGCTGGCCGGGATCTCAGTATGGACACAGCTCCAGGGGGCTGGCGGTACGGAGAGAGGTGGGTCAGTGCAGAGCTGGTCTCCAAACTCCCATCCGAGGGGGCGTGGCCGGCGGGACGGTGTCCTCGGGCATCGAGTGCCCAGGATAGAGGCTGTGACAGCGGGCACCACCCTGTACCACACCCCCAGCCAAGTGTCCTACATGCCTGCCCGGGGGAAGCTGGAAACCTTCACCCCAAGGGACGTGCCCAGCACACTGGGCGCCAAGCTGGCCGTCCTCCGGCTCTTCGCCCGCTGTATTCAGCAGCGGCTGCGAGAGGTAAGGGCCAGGTGGGGCCGGGCCGGGCTGGGCAGGTGCGGACGCCCCCAGCCCTGAGACCCGCGGGGCTGGGTCTGTGTACAGGAGGGGGCCCGGCCCATGCTCACCCCACCGGCGGCCCCCAGTCTCTGCCTGCTGCGTGTCCTGGCGTCCGCGCGGGCTTCGCTCCTGCTCTTCAGTGACGGGACGGTGCAGGTGAGCGCTCGGGGCGCCCTCGTCCTCGGGGGGCACGCTGGGAGCACCCGCTGTGGGGGGGGGCCAGGAACAGCTGGCTTCGGTGGGGGTGGGGTGTTGACTCCTAAGTACAAAACGGCACTGGCAAAATGTAATTTCGGGCCATCCTCATGGGGTGTCACCTCGTAGCCGCCCAAATGTCATTTCAGTGGAAAATCATTTCTAGATTGAGGCTTCCCTGAGCAGTCCTGGCGATTGCTGACAAATCGCAGCCAGTCCTGAAACAGACTTCAGAAGCTGTCCTGTACAATGCTTCTGTTGTTAGTTTAAAAAATTACTATTTTGTGTTACAGTAAAACCTCCCTCTCTGTTCAGACTAGAACGTGGCTAGCACGCTTGCCCCGAGCTGGGTCTCAGCTAGAGAGGACATCCGCTGGGGAAGCTGGTTTACCCAGGTCACAGGATTCGGGGTGGGGGTCTCACGGGGTGGCCCTGGGAAGGGGAGTCCCCGTCTGAGCCCTGTTTCCCCATCGGTACAGTAGAGCCCTCGGCCCCTGCTCCCTGAGCTCCTGGGGGTGCGGCAGCGCTGAGACCCAGGTCAGGGGGCTGTCAGCCTCGGTCCACTTGTCCTACTCCCTGGAGCGCTGCGGTGGGGGTGGGCAGGGGGGGCCCCCCTCTCCCTGACCCCGGCTCCTCACCCCCCGGCAGATCAGCTGCAGTGACGACCAGACTCACCTGGTGCTGAGTGGCCAGGGTGAGGAGTTGCGGCTCACGGTCTGGGAACGCGGCCAGCCCAGCACCTCCTACCCCCCGGGCACCCTGCAGAGTCCTGGCTGCTCCCCGGCTGCCCGGCTGCACCTTGTCCACGCTCTCCACATGCTGCAGAGCATCTAGAGTCCCCTGCAAGGGGACCAGGCCCCCAGCTCCAGTTCCAGGTCTCTTGTCTCCCCAGAAGGGTGTCCCTGGGGACGGCTCAGGGGAGCATGGGAGGTGGTGGTCCTTCCCTCGGGTCATGACTGTGCAACCCAGATTTTTGTTTGGCTTTGTTCTTTTTTTCATTAAAGAGAAGTTGACCATCTAGCCGGCTGTCTGCCTCTCTGGTGGAGTCTGAGATGCATTGGTGAGGGGACACTTAGACCGGCAGGCTCTGAGCCCACTGCCCTTTGTGACAGACACAGATGGGCCAGATCTCCGCCAACACAAGAATTCATACCAGCGTGGGGTCGTGCTGCGACCAGAGTGCTGAAGCGTGTGACGTTTGCTCGATGGCCGAGCAGCAAGAAAGTGGGTGTCCGGGCTGGGAAGTTGGTGACCGTGGTCCACAGGGCGACCGTGCTCTGGCAGGCCCGGGCTGATCAAGAACTGGGGCTTCTGTGCAAGGTATTCTCAGAAAGACCCAAGGCCAGGAAGGAACTGGCCAGCTAGCAAACAGAGCTCAGGGACAGCAGAGATTCGAGACCTGTGGGGTTGGGGAAGCCAGGAGACGGGGTTCTAAATCCTCCAGGTCAGGTTCCTGGGGGAGGAGTTGACTCGGCAAGTTACAGACTTCTCCACCTGCCCCCCAAACAGAGGTCTGAATGTGTATGAGAGGTACTCAGAGAAACATGCACAATGGACATTTATGGATGTTGAGAATTTTTTAATGTGTAACATTGTTACAGTTTTGTTTTTAGAAGGTGCTCATCCTTAGACAGTCCTTCCCAGCGGGGGGCGGTGCTGCCCCCCAGGGACCCCCGGCGATGACTCGGGGCGACTATGATTGTCACACTGGGGGCACTGCTTGCACCGAGTGGGTGGGGGCCAGTGAGGCTGCTCAGCGCCCCCCAGCACCCGGGACACCCCGATGTCCGCAGGGCTGGGGAGAGACCCTGCTTCAGAGAGAGAAACTGAAGTATTTACAGGCCTAACGCTGCATTTTTTTTTTTTAAAGATTATTTATTTATTTGTCAGAGAGACAGAACACAAGCAGGGGGAGAGGCAGGCAGAGGGAGAAGCAGGCTCCCCGCAGAGCAGGGAGCCCGATGCGGGACTCGATCCCAGGACCCCGGGATCATGACCTGAGCTGAAGGCAGCCGCTTAACCGACTGAGCCACCCAGGCGTCCCCCTAATGCTGCATTTCTAAAAGCACGTTTCCTTTGTAATCAGGCAAAAAAGCAATAAAGATGCAAAGTGACAGTTTTGGGAGAAGCGGAGAGTCCAGTGCCCACACAGCACCTCACACAGAGCGTGAGCCCATAATTGTCCCTGTCATTGTCCCTTGGCTGGGGCCCACACCGTGTCCATCGGGAGAGAGGCCACGGGGGGGTGGGGGTGCCTCTCAGACAGAGCGGCGGCACCACGCGGGATCCTTCACAGCCCTGCTGAGGACCCCATGTCCTGCGGGTGCACCTGCCTTCAGGGCGGGGGTGGGGGGAGCTCCCAGTCGGATGTAACTGCCTGGGGCCAGAACCAGAACCCGGGCCTTGGATGCCCTCCAAACAGGGCTTTTCCTTTTCACCGACTATCAATTCCAAAAGTAAAGCATGGATGCCACCTATTTGTGACAAACTGCACATGGACGGAGCCACTCACCTGGTTCTTTCTGTTTACACACACTTATGTCCCCCTAGAAAGGGAGGCAGCCATCAGTGTGACCTTGCTGTTCCCCCCTGCAACCACAGGCCTGGAGGCATTTCTGCACCCAGGTATAAAGGTCTGGTGCAAGGACGGGGTGAAGGGGAGCTGCCGGTCAGGGCCTGGGGAGGAGACAGAGGGAGCCGGTGGATGGGTCAGGGAGGTCACATGCCTTGGTGTGGCCTGATGTGGGAAGAGAAATTGTTTTGTGTAAAAGAGGGGCAGGAACTAGGAGAGCCCTTGGAGAATCTGGGAGGAAGGGAGTGTGGGTGAGAGAGGAGCCGGCAGAGGGAGAGAGCAAACACTGGGCACATACATCCTGGTCTTTTTGTCCTTTTATTGTTATCATTATTGTTATTGATGGAAATTCACGTATCATGCAATTAGCCATTTTAAAGTGCACAACTCAGTGACATTGAGTGTATTCACAATGTTGTGCAACCTTCACCTCTATCGAGTTCCAGAACATTCCCTCAGCCCAAAGGAAACTCCACCCCCATCAGCCATCACCCCAACCCTCCCCCAGCCCCCGGCCCCCACGGGCCCCCTTCCCGTCTGCGGATGAGCCTGTTCTGGACGTGTCACCCACGTGGACTCACACCCCACGTGGCCTTCCGTGTCCGGTTCCCTCCCTGAGCGTCGTGGGCTCGGGGTCCGTCCCCGGGGGCTGCGGGTGTGGGTGCCTCGCTCCTGCTCGTAGCGGAGGGACGTGTCCATGCGTGGTGGACGCGTTGTGACTGTGCCCTTCATCTGTTGATAGCATCGTGTTACAAAGGACCGAAACCCCTCCTAACTGTTAGGAGCAACATGAAGGATGGGCTCCTAATGCTGAAATGGTCAGAAGAGACGGTTGCAGGCAAGGCTGGATGTGGGGCTCAGATGAAGGTAGGGTCTCCGTCTGCCCCTCTCTTTTTCTCTTTCTCCATCTCTTGTGCTACCATCTGTAGTTTGGACTTTACTCATTAGCAGGCTCTTGCGGCATGGTGACAAGGTGG
Source organism: Mirounga leonina (assembly GCF_011800145.1). Taxonomy (NCBI): domain Eukaryota; kingdom Metazoa; phylum Chordata; class Mammalia; order Carnivora; family Phocidae; genus Mirounga; species Mirounga leonina. Next base: position 58,004,801 of record NW_023270855.1, on the reverse strand, counting down.
TCCTGGCAAAAGTCCCAGGTTGAGGCCTGTTGGCCAGGCCTGAGCTACATGACCTCTCCCTGCCAGCCGAGTCACCTCGAAGGAGAGAGGGGAGTCCAGGAGAGGGGGAAAGGGATGATGACATCCCGTGGTCATACTGCTTTGCCCTGGTGCATTTCCTCCCAACAGATGGTCTTCTGTGGGCAGCCTCCGAGATGGCCCCCACAGTCCCAGTGTCCTGGTAGTCACACCCTTGTGTAGACCGTCTACAGGGACTAGCGCTGGCCCCGGTAACCAATAGGATGTCAACAGTGACAGTCTGTGGCTTCAGAGGCTCTACCATATAAGCTGTAGGTTTCTGCTTGGCGGTCTCTGGGGTCGCAGGCTGGGGGGTGGGTTGCACTGCTGTGCCCTGCGGATGCCCAGGCAGTGCTGGGCAGGGGCCCACGGGGCGAGCCTTCTGCCAATAGCCCCTGTGGACAGCCTGCCAGTGGGTCCTCCAGCCCCAGCCGAGCCTTCAGACCTGGCAGCCCCAGCTGGCCCATGTGTTGACCGGAACCTCATGAGACCCCGAGCCGGAACCAGGCAGCCAAACCGCTTCTGAGTTCCTAACCTGCAGAAACGATGAAGGAAAAAGACAAGTGTGTATTGCTGCATCGAGTCACTTGCTTTGGGGCTGATTTGTTACCACCCAGCAACAGCTAACTGGTACACTTGCCAAACATGCAGAGGACCCGCCCCATTTCTGCCCAGACGGCTGTTTCTGGGGAAAAACGACCGAGCGCCCTCAGCGTGTGTACCTGCCCGCTTGGGCAGTGCCCACCTAGAGCACCCGCCCCCACCTGTGTTCCGCCAGCCGCGCCGGCGCAGCAAATAACCCGCCCACACAACGTAGTAATTGCGTGACCTCCTGGGCCAGCTCTTATTCTGTGGGTGAGAACTTCAGGAGGGGGCGAGGTGCCCACGCTGCCCCCACGCTGCGAGTTTCTGGAATCTTCTTCAAACAGGGTAACTGTGCACCTCAAGATATAAAGTCATTAGCCTCCCCTTTGTGGGTGTTTGCAAAGGGTGGAGCTTCAGGAAATGGCAGCCAGTGCATGCCGGGCCGGAGCTTTTTTTCTTTTTTCGAGAAAGCCGGGGAGAGCACGGTTAACGGGAGGATGCGGGGAGCTTGGCATCCTCCGCGCCCGGCCTGTCTGGACCACGTCCCCATTGGCCTGTGGGGGCGCGTGATGCAACGCCTCCTCCAATCACCAGCAAGCGGGGCGGGGCCAGGCGGCACGGCCGCGCAAGACGTGGTTGGCTGCTGCCGTGGCAACCGTGTGTGACGTCGTAAAGCGTTGCCGGGTCCAGGTCCTGATGCGGGCATCTGGTTCCCCATCTGCTCCAATTCGTGCAGCTCGCCTTGGGCTCGGGGGCTCTCCTCTCCCCACTTAACAGATGAGGACACTGAGGCACATGGGTCACCTCGATATGGAACTGCGGGGAGGAGAGGGTGGCTATAGGCCGGTCCGCCCTGCCCCCTTCCCAAACGAGGAAGTTCTAAAATCCCGATGAGGATGCTGAATGAAAACAGGCCAATGCCAACAGATCACACATACTGCAAGATTCTCCTGATACAACATTTTAAAAAATTTGTTAAAGATTTTATTTTATTTATTTATTTGACAGAGAGAGACACAGCGAGAGAGGGAACACCAGCAGGGGGAGTGGGAGAGGGAGAAGCAGGCCTTCGCTGAGCGGGCAGCCTGATGTGGGGCTCAATCCCAGGACCCCGGGATCACGACCTGAGCCGAAGGCAGACGCCCAACGACTGAGCCACCCAGGCGCCCCGTGACACCTTTTTGAAATGACAGCTTTTTAGAAATGCAGGATAGACTCTTGGTTGCCAAGGGTTATGATGGGGGTGGGTGGGAGGGAGGGATCCCGAATTTCCCCAGCTGGTAACATTGTGGACAATTCAACACACATGCGTGGGTTCGAGTAAAAAGAAAAATGTGAAATTGGAGTAAGGAAGGAGGAGTGTGCGACTCTTGATCTTGGGGTTGTGAGTTTGAGCCCCAGGTTGGGTGTAGAGATTACTTTTAAAAAATTAAAATAGGTGTTCCAAACCAAAATTGTGTGCAGGGAATCGCAAAACAGGGGAAGGGGATTAAGAGGTACAAACTTCCGGTTATAAAGTAAGTCACAGGGGTGAAAAGTACAGCCTAGGGAATATTCAATAATATTGTAATGTTGGGGGCGCCTGGGTGGCTCAGTCGTTAGGCGTCTGCCTTCGGCTCAGGTCATGATCCCGGGGTCCTGGGACCCCGCATCGGGCTTCCTGCTCAGCGGGCTGTCTGCTTCTCCCACTCCTTCTGCCCCTCCCCCTGCTTGTGCTCTCTTGCTCTCTCTGTCAAATAAATAAAATCTTTAAAAAAAAGAAATTCGTGTTTACAATTTGAGGTTTCTAATGTGTTCTGCTGAGCATCCTTGTCCTGTCGGAATGTGGAGCCCCCGGCGGTGGGCAGGTGCGGGTGGGCCTCCGGCAGGTGCAAGTGCCCGAGATCCGGAGCCACTGGTCGTCTACGCAGGTCCTGTGTATCGCCTCTCCTCTCCTCCCTGCTAGGATTTACACTTGACATTTCCCGCACTTAAGAGTTTCATGAATCAAGTATGAGCTGTGTTAGGTGGGACATAGTCCCTCTGAAGGGCTGCTTGGAATAAGCCGGAATTGAGTGTCGGGACACTGTGAGCGGAGGCCTCCCCTCGGGTGGGCTCGTGGGACAGGTTCGGACTTCAGAGCCATTGTGGCCAGATGGGAGTTTACCGAGCCGACCCCGCAGAGGACTGGTCTTCCCTGAGCCCACTGGTCCTGCAGGCGAATCTTCACTGCTGTGTCTTTTGAGGGGGAACCCAGAGCCGGGAACAGAAATGGGGGTGAAGGGGGGACAGAGTGTTCTGATGGTGGGGTGGGTCTGCACCCTGGGGAGACCTTAGAGACACTGTCAGGAGGGGAAAGGGAGTGTCCTGGCATCGAGGGGTGGGGCTGGGATGCTGCTCAGCACCCCCAGTGCCTGGGACCCCCCCCCAGGCAGTGGCTGGCCCCAAATGACCTTGGTGTAGCGGGGAGAGACTCTGTTCTAACAGCTTAGGGAAAAAGAGACAAACCCATAGAGCAGGACATTGCATTCTGTGGTCGTGTCAGGCTGCAGTGACCCCGGACCTCCCCCCCAGGGCAGAAAACACCCGGCCGGAGGTACACCAGGTGTGGGGCGCAGTGGGAGTCTCAGCCGTAAGTCCCCCCCCCCCCCACACACTGTCTTCTCTGCAGCCTCGGCCCATTGGCAGCCACCAGCACCTGCAGTAAGCGCATCTGGACCCCGGGTGAATGCAGATCCCACCGCTCCAGGCTGCAGCGAGTCACAGGAGACCATGCTCAGCAAGAAAAACCTCTCCCAGGTACACTGAATCCCGTGACATGGTGAGCTCTACGCTCCACCTGCTTTCCAAGACTGGTATTTCCCCAGTGTCCATCGACAGATGAATGGCTAAGCAAAATGTGTCCATCCATACACTGGAGTGTTATTCAGTCTCAAAAAGAAGGAAATTCTTAAGGACTGACTCAACTCAATGCCCCAAACCAAATAATCCAATTAAAAATGGGCAGAAGACATGAACAGACACTTCTCCAAAGAAGGCATACAGAGGGCCAACAGACACATGAAAAGATGCTCCACATCACTTGACATCAGGGAAATCCAAATCAAAACCACAAGGAGATACCACCTCACACCGGTCAGAACGGCTAAAATTAACAAGTCAGGGAACAACAACTGTTGGCGAGGTTGTGGAGAAAGGGGAACCCTCCTACACTGTTGGGAATGCAAGCTGGTGCAGCCACTCTGGAAAACAGTATGGAAGTTCCCCAAAAAGTTGATAATGGAGCTACCATACGACCCAGCAATTGCACTACTGGGTATTTATCCCCAAAATACAAAAACACCAATTCAAAGGGGCACATGCACCCCAATGTTTACAGCAGCATTATGTACTGTAGCCACACTGTGGAAAGAGTCCTAATGTCCACCAACTGATGAACGGATAACGGTGATGTTATATATACACAATGGAATATTACTCAGCCATCAAAAAGAATGAAATCTTGCCATTTGCAACAACGTGGATGAACCTAGAGGGCATTATGCTAAGTGAAATAAGTCAGAGAGAGACAAATACCACACGAGCCCACTCGTATGTGGTGTCTAAAAAACACCATCAACAAACAGATTCTCAACCACAGAGAACAGAATGGTGGCTGCCAGAGGGCAGATGGGGGATGGGCGAAGCCCGCGAGGGGGGTTGAGAGCTACAAACTTGCAGTTATAAAATAATTCATGAAGGGGGCGCCTGGGTGGCTCAGTCCTTAAGCGTCTGCCTTCGGCTCAGGTCGTGATCCCAGGGTCCCGGGATCGAGTCCCGCATCGGGCTTCCCACTCTGCAGAGCGGGAGGCCTGCTTCTCCCTCTCCCACTCCCCCTGCTTGTGTTCCTGCTCTTGCAATCTCTCTCTCTGTCAAATAAATAAATAAAATCTTAAAAAAAAAAGACATTCTGAATAAAATAATTCATGAAGATCAAAAGTACAGTATAGGGAATATCATCAATAGCATCATAGTCATGCCTATGGTGATGGATGGTGAGTACACCCAGGACATCCTGCCACCTGCCACGACGCGGAGGGACCTTGGGGACACCGGGCTCAGCGAGAGGAGCCAGACCCAGAGGGACACATCCCGCAGGACCCCACTCCCAGGACGTCCCCGGAGGAGTCCCGTCCACACAGAGAGGAGAGGGTGGGAGCCGGGGCTGGGGCAGGGGGTGGGGAGTCCGTGCTTCGCGGGGACAGAGTCTCCGTGTGGGCAGATGGAACGTTCTGGAGACGGAGGGTGGGGGTGGGGAGTCCGTGCTTCGCGGGGACAGAGTCTCCGTTTGGGGAGATGGAAAGTTCTGGAAATGGAGGGTGGGGGTGGTCACAGGACGGTGTGAGTGGGCTTCACGCCGCTGAGCTGTGTGCTTAGAGATGGTGCAGGACCCCACCAGGCCCCACATGACATTCAGTTGTCATGTCTCCTTACACCCTTATGGGCTGAGACATTTGCTCAGACTTGCCTTGTTTGGGAACTCCTGGGCAGTCGTGGGGAGCACTGGTTGGGTATTTTGTAGGACACCCCTCAATTGAGATTTGCTGTCTTTCTCATGGTTATGGGTTACGAGTCTTGGGGAGGAAAGTCACAGAAGTAAAGAGCCTTTCTTACCAATCACACCGAAGGTCTGTGCTCTCAGTAGGATGGTTAGGACTGATGTTGACCTTCATCACCTGCCTGAGGTAGTTGAAAACGGTTTCGAGCTCTCAATCCACGGAAATAGGTGAGGTTTTCTCCGCTGACAAATCTCAACTTCTCTTTGCAGACGGGAGAATAATGAGATGTATTTTTTTTAAAGATTTTATTTATGTATTTGAGAGGGTGAGAGAGCGCACGCACAAGCAGGGGGGGCGGCAGAGGGAGAGGGAGAAGCAGGATCCCCACTGAGCAGGGATCCGATGCGGGACCTGTCCCAAGACTCCGGGATCACGACCTGAGCCGCAGGCAGACGCTCCACCCACTGAGCCACCCAGGCTCCCCAGTGAGACGTACTTTGACAGTCAGACATCTGTTGCCTGGCCGCCTGTGTCCTTCACCATGGGACCTCGTTCTGCCTCCTCACCTGATCGCCTGCCTCCCTCAATCCACCCTCCAAGATACTGGAGGATGGTAAGGACGCCCACCACCACCGGGGAGAAAAACGCTATTTAATTGAAAACAACAACAACAACAAGCCAATGAACTGGAGTGCTTTCTGCTGCTGGGGACGGTGGCAAAATTCTCACGGACAGGGGGTGTTCAGGTTGCCCTGTGTCCCCTCCAACACCGGACTAGGCCAGATCTGGTGTGAGTAAAGGGAAAATCAGTGCTTTGCGGCGCCCTGTCATTTACTCAATCAACAGATATTTTGGGAGCGCCTCCTGTGTGCCGGCGCTGAGCCGCTGGGCCGGGGCCGGTCAGTGGAGAGAGGTGAGAAAGGGAGGCCCGCTTGTGCCCTGCGGGAGCCCACAGCCCGGGGCTGAAGGACAAGGGTGTCCGCTTAACACAGACGGTGCGGAGCGCCGGGCTCCACGCCGCTGAGGGCAGGGCGTCATGTGCAGTCTCGGCCGCGCGGTGGCGACAGAGGACCGGCTGCTCCGCTCCCACCTGGTCGCGGGCGGGGCCCGTACTGGGGAGGGTGCAGGGGGTCCCCCGGGGCAAGTGCGCTGGGGGGCTTTCAGCTTCGTGCCCACCCACTCCTGGTTATGGCAAGAAACAGGCCTCAGTGTGTATCAATAAATTGTGCACTTAACTCTGGTTCATGTTCCCAACCCATGTCCCGTTAGCTTGGCCTCACCTTTACCTGCCAGGCGGAATTTCTTTCTTTTTTTTTTTTTTAAGATTTTTAAAATTTATTTGCGAGAGAGACGATGAGAGACAGAGAGATTGAGAGGGAGGAGGGTCAGAGGGAGAAGCAGACTCCCCGCCGAGCAGGGAGCCCGATGCGGGACTCGATCCCGGGACTCCAGGATCATGACCCGAGCCGAAGGCAGTCGCTTAACCAACTGAGCCACCCAGGCGCCCTGCCAGGCAGGCTTTCAGAGCCAGGGGATAGAGCTCTCCGGTACACGCGTCTCCCTGTGAATCAATGGATTGCTCTCTCTTCCAGCTCCACTTCTTACCAAATTCAGCAAATAAAGATACGTCCGGTTAAATCTGAATTTCAGGTAAGTAACCAATCATTGTTAGGAAGAAGGAGGTCCCATGCAAAATCTGTGAGATATTAAACAAGATCCGTTGTTTACCTGAGGCTCAAATTCACTGGGTGTCCTGTATTTTCAGGGGTGACATGCTTCAGCTCCGGCCACTGGGAGCTCTTTCAGATGGCAGCTCCTGTGTCCCTTGGACTCGCCCTATCCTTGTGGGCTTCTTGAGCATGTACTTACTTCCTGACACCACAAGATGTCTTGGCTCATTTTTTTTTTTTTTTCCCCTGTGCAGGCAGGCCATAGGGTCAGCCGTGTCTGCAAGGGTTTGGGGTAACTCTATCCCAGCCATGCGAGTCTCCTGGGAGTACTGCACAACTCACCATAAACTTGGCCGCTTAAACCACTCACACTGACTCTCTGACAATCTGGGTTCAGAAGTCCTAAAACCCCGGCGTGGGCAGGGCTTGTCCCCTCCCAGGGCCCCAGGGAGACCCGGCTCCTGCCTTTTCCTGGCCCGCGGCCCCCCCTTCATCCTCACCTCCAGCAGTGCGGGGTCTGCCCATCTCCGGGACTCCCACCCTCTGCCTCCCCCTCGTGAGGACCTCGTGAGGACGCCGGGCCCCCTGGGAACCCAGGGTCACCCCCTCCTCCGTGGCCTTTGTTGTTTTAGGGACACTCTGATCAGGACCTCTGCACACACACACTACCACAATTTCTAGGCACTCTGGCCTTCCTGCCTCCCTGGACTAAAAGTATTTCAAAGTTTGCATAGCCAAGTACTTTCCCTAGATGCTTTCCCTTTTTTGTCTGTGGCTATTTAAATTTTTTTTTTAAGATTTTATTTATTTATTTGAGAGAGAGAGAATGAGCGACAGAGAGCACGAGAGGGAAGAGGGCAGAGGGGGAAGCAGACCCCCCGCTGAGCAGGGAGCCCGATGTGGGACTCGATCCCGGGACTCCAGGATCATGACCTGAGCCAAAGGCAGTCGTTTAACCAACTGAGCCACCCAGGCGCCCCTGTGGCTATTTAAATTTAATTAAAACAAAATTAAAAGTTTGGTTTCTGAATTGCACAAGCCACATTTCAGATGTCCAATCACTTGGTGTGGCTGGCAGATCTTGTAATGGAGAGTGCAGATCTAGAACATTCCCATCATGGTCCCATTATTAGACGATGCTGGACCGGAACATTCTAGAGTGATGCTGTTCAATGTAGGAGCCGTCATCCAATGTAGGAGCCATCAGCCATCCACTGAAGGCCAGCAGGGGCTGGTGTGGCTTTCCCCTTGTATAGGGGAGGCTCCAGGGACAAGGCAGGCTGTAGCAAAAATGGGGGCTGCCCTGAAAGACCTGACTGGGGTGGATGAGATGGAAGGAGTTCCAAGGCCATGTTCCAATTAAGCATTTCAACCTTGTCTCCTATTAGTTTAACCTGTCCCTCTGACTACTCTTTGTTCCCTGAATGTGACCAGTGATCCCATATCACTTCCAAGTCTTTGCCACACTGTCCCCCCCGGCCAATCAACCCCTCTATCTAACCTTCCCCTGAATTTCCAAGTAGAATTCATCTCTCCTCCTCTGAAGTTCTGACTTATCCATGCATCATCCATCTATCATCCATCCATCATCAACCCATCATCCATCCATCCATCTATCCATCCATCATCCATTACCATCCATCCATCATCCATCCATCCATCATTCACCCATCCATCATTCATTCATCCATCCATCCATCCATCCATCCATCCATCCATCATCCATCCATCCATTATCCACTCATTATCCATCCATCCAACCATCTGTCTGTCCATCATCCATCCATCATCCATCCGTCCATCTGTCATCCATCCATCCATTATGCATCCATCCATCATCCATCCATCCTTCCATCATCCATCCATCCATCCATTAACCATCTATCCATCATCTGTCCGTCCATCCATCCATTCATCATCCATCCACCCATTACCCATCTATCCATCATCCATCCATCCATCATCCACCCATCCATCCATCCATCCATCATCCACCCATTACCCATCATCCATCCATCCAACCATCTGTCTGTCCATTGTCCATCCATCCATCATCCATCCATCCATTACCCATCTATCCATCATCCATCCATCCATCCTCCATCATCCATCCATCCATCTGTCCATCCATCATCCATCCATCCATTACCCATCCATCCATCCATCCATCCATCAATCATCCACCCATTATCCATCTATCATCCATCCATCCATCCATCCATCATCCATTCACCCATCATCTATCCATCCACTCACTATCCATCATCTATTCATACATTCACTCACCATCTATCTATTCATCCATCCACCCAACAAATACTGAGCATCTTCCAGTTTCCAGGCACTGTTTGTTCTTCTCCTGTTCAGTTTGTTGGGATTTTCCTGGCCTCAAAGGGTTATATCTGAATTGATCCCCTCCAGAGTGTATTCAGCTGAGGGCAGAGATGGAGGGTGGGGACTACTACAGACCAGCATTTAACATCTGCCAGGCTTTGTACTCAGCTGCAGATGATTAAGATAAGAAAACTGAGGCCAGGGAGATAACATGCCCAGGGGCATGAAGCAGGAAAGTGGTCGGCCAGGATGGGACTCCGATGTCTGTCTCTAGAGCTCCTGGTTTTCCCTACACATGGTGGGCATGAGGTGACATATCATTCCTGTCCCAGGGACTTGCCAGGGATACACATGGTCATGCAGGTGACATAGCATTCCCACACTGAGCCCACTTTGTGCGTGGCTCAATCTCACAGATGGGAGAACTACGGGCTTATCCTTCATCATCTCCCTGAAATCTGATGAGACCCAGAATAAAGGCCTTCTCAGAAGACACTGGACAAGGGTCACCTCGATGTGCTGAGCCCATGAGCCAAGAGAGACGAGTAATAAGGGCAATGGAAGCTTGCCTCAGACTTTGGCTTCCCTGAGTGTGTCTAGTTGTGAAGAAGCTAAATGCACAGGGTATTTGCTTTGCTTTTGCTGAGCACCTCTCGCCCCAGGAAATGCTCCCCAGCTCTCTGGCCAGGAATATGGTCTCTGTAGGTGGTTATGAATTTGAGTTACTCCAGCTTACACTGGCTTAAGCAAAACAGGAGAGTTTACTGGCACTCATAGCTGAGAGGTTGGGATGGTCTGCCTTCAGGCACAGCTGGATCCAGGGCCTCAAATGGCCAGCTTGAGAGTCCACCTCTGGCCATCTGTCAGCTTTCCCCAAGGGCACCAGCAACTCTGGCCTGATGATCGGCTCAGTAGGGAGCGAGCACATCCCTCAGACATTTCTGGACCATTCTAAGACAGAATGTCCTCAGATCAGGCCCTCCCCCATTGCATCTTACAGAAACCCCTTGCTTGGGCTCCAGCCCCCACCTCCTTCCCAGGGACTTTCAACCCCCTTGATGTCCTGTCTTTCCCTCCACCCCTCAGCCCCTCCAGGGACTGCTTTCTCTTTCTCTTTATGTCCAAAATGTCAGGGGGGTGGTCTCCACACTCACCTCCACTGCCTCCATAACCTCCTGCAGGGTGAGGGCTATGGTCTAACTTCACCCCAGCTCATCAGGTGTCACGGCAGCCGTGTCCACCCCCCCACCCCCGCCACTGAACTGTGGGCCAGACCCCAGGTTCCATGTTGCCCACAGACCCGCACTGGTTCCCGTGGCCTGCTGTAACAAATTGCCACAAAGCCGGTGGCTTAAAACAACAGGCATCTGTTCCCCACTGTTGGCTTCCTCTGGAGGCTCCAGGAGAAGGTCCTCCCTGCCTCTTCCAGCTTCTGGGGGCTCCAGGCGCCGCTGGGCTTGCCTCCATTTTCTCTGTGTCTGAGTCTTGAATCCCCCTCTCCAGGTCTTTTATAAGGACACTTGTCATTAGACTTAGGGCCCACCCTCATTTAGGAGGAGCTCACCTCAAGATCCTTAATTATATCTGCAAAGGCCCTTTTTCCGAATAAGGTCCATTCACAGGTTCCGGGGCCATGATTCAACTGCTCCACCCACGATCTTCACCAGAGCTGGAAGTGTGGAGTATCCCCGTTTCACAGATGGGGTAACTCCAGCCAGAGTGGGCTGGAACCCCAGGTATGTGTGGCTCTTTGAGACTCACCCCAGGTCCTGCAGCCTCCAGGGGCTGCTACTCAGCTGGAGAGGCTGACGTGGCCACCACTCACTGGAGACAAGGCCCATGGGGTGCCCCATCCATCTGCCCCCTCCTGTTGCCCCACCTGACCTGTCTTCCTGACCCCCTCGCCTCCTCTTGGAGGCCCTCCCGGTTGCTCCACCATGCCTTCCTAGTTTTCCTAGCAGGCTGTGTTCTGCAGACCCCTCCTCAGTGCCCACTCAAGCCAGCAGCCTATGGGCCCCTGGCTCCCCAGCTTGTCTCTGGAGCAGTCCCATGCCTCCACTCACTCCAGAGCTTTCTTCCCCTCCTTGGGAACTTTGGTGGCACCTGCTGACTGCAGGTGGTTCAACCCATAATCCCACAGACCTGACTCCAGGGCCAACCCCGCCCTGAATTGTCCAGTGGCCCCATGGGCATGGTCCTCTGCTCCCAACTAGACCTGGTGAGGGAGGGAGGGCATGTGTGTATCACTCACATGTCCTTCGGAGACTGGGAGGTGTTAGAACCCATCTGGGAGTGGGATTTCCAGACCTCAGTTTCCCATTCTGCACAACGGGACTGGGAGTCCCCTCCCAAACACACCAGAGCCTGGTACCCCTCCCTCCACAGTGGCCACAGCTGGCCCCATGGTTGTCTGGCCCCTGGAATGTAGGGGACCTGAGCCTCAAGAAAAGGGCGGGTCTGGCTGCACCACCTTCCCCTCCAGACCCAATGCCTCATCTGGAACTAGGCAGAGTGCCGGGCTTTTAGAAGAGCCTGGGCTTGGGCATGGGGTATCCTGAGTCCAAATTCCTTTATCTGGAAGATTAGGGGGTGAGGGGGCTAGCTCTGAGCACCCCTCCCCCGGTCCTCCCTCTCCCATGCCCACCCGCCCCACACCACGCCAAGGGCTCACGTGTAGTAAAAAGACTTTATTAAGAAGGCTTTGAAGTCAAAAAATAAAACTCTTGATACAATTTTCTGAACCCTTAAGTCAGCTCAGCAAATATATAATCAGTAATTTAGCTGTGTAAGATTAAAGGTCCATTACTTTATTTAAAATAAAATATATTTTAGTTCTTAAAATTTATTCCATAAAGTACATATTTCCCTATAAATTCCCTACATATACACAAGAGGTAAAAAGTAAAAGTTTAAAAAAAACACAATTTAAAAAAATTTAAAAACTGACAAAAGAAACCACAGCAGAAGGGGATTAATAATTAAAAACAAAAAGTTAGAAATTTCTGGTTGGGTCCTCCCCTGCCCCCCCACCCCGCCCCCTCCAGCCTGTCCCGCCCCCCACCGACATACAAAAGGGTAACAGGTTAGCCCCCCGAGAGGGAGTAAAAATGTCGCCATTCTCCTGGAGGGGATTCACAGAGGCTGCGGCCACCTCCGAAGCCAGGGCTGTCAAGTCAGAAATCCAAGTCCCAAAGGACAACGGGGAGTTGTAAAAATCGTGTGTGTGTATATATATATATATATATATATTTTTTTTTTTTTCTTAAAAAGATCACCCTGGGGGGCGGGGAGTCTTAAATAAAAAGTGCAAGCAGACCTTTTCTCTGTTTTATTTTAACCTGTCGACTCAATACTGTTTATTCGTTAAGAACTGAGATGCCGTCGGGCAGCCGTCTCCACGCCTGGGACCAAGTTAAAGCTCGTCTGTGAATGCTGGCCCCGCCGCCCCCGCCGCGCCGCCCCCTCCGCGCCGCCCCCCGGGCCTGCGGCGGCCAGCCGAGCCGCTAGGAAAAGATATGAATGGCCTGGGTGGCAGGCGTGCGGCAGGCCGGGCACTCGGGCTCGCTCTTGCCGCAGATGCGGACGGCGCAGTCCATGCAGAAGAGGTTGTGGCCGCAGGGCACGAGCGCGGCCATCACCTCGCCCTCGGCGCACACCACGCACTCCCGCGCCAAGGCCGGGGCGGGGGCGGCGGGGGACGGGGCGGCCGGCGACACGGCCCCCGGCGGCTTGCGGCCGCCCTCGGAGGCACTGGAGTCCAGGGGGGGGCACGCAGAGGCCGAGGAACCGCTGGGCAGCGAGGTGGCCGCGGAGAAGCCGGCGCCGCCGGAGAAGGACGACAGGGCGCCCTGCGCCGGCCGCCAGGCCAGGGCGCCCACCGGGTCCGGGGCGCCGCGGCGGCCCAGCGGGAGCTCCAGGGCCAGGCCCCCGGGCTCGGGCAGCGTGGGCGAGTGGCGCGGCGTGCCGGCCCCGCTGCTGCGCCGGGCGCCCGGGGCGGGTGGCGCGGGGGCCCCGTTGACCGCCGAGCAGCTGCTGAAGGCCGGCAGCGGCGCGGCCCGCTCGAAGGGGGCCCAGATGGTGGCCGCGGCGGGCACGGTCAGGTCCAGCGCCAGGAAGTCGAAGCCGAAGTCACAGTCCTCGGGGGCGGGCGGCCCCGACGGGGCCCCCGGGCCATCCCCGCCGAAGGTGAAGCCCCCGTTGCCCGAGCCTCCGTAGGGGCTGGCAGGGCCCGCATCGGGCACCGGCGGGCCCCCGCGGCCCCCCGCGTAGAAGGCCTCGGGCCCCCCGGGGCCCCCCAGGGTCCCATCCCCGCGGAGGCCGGCTGTGGGCGCGGGGGGCCGCCGCCCGGGGTTGGGGGCCTTGGCCCAGAGGCCGGCGGCCGTTCCGAGCAGGTCCAGACAGACGTCAGTGCCGTTGGCATGGAAGTCACTGTCGGGGCCCGCGTCGGTGAAGGCGCCCGTGCGCAGCGTGATGTGCGCCTCGATCTCCTCGCGCGCCCGGTCCACGTTCTCGGGCATGCCCGTCACGGCGAACACGGGCTCCTTGTCGCGCCCGGGCGTCACGATGTACGTGTGCGTCCGCTGCTGGATGCGCTTGATGGTGGCGCCCTTGGGCCCCACCACCAGCCCCACCACGCGGTAGGGCACGCGCACCTGGATGGTGGTCTGTCCCGGCAGGTTGGGCGGACCCTGCGCAGCACCGGGCAGCCCGCCGGCCTTGCTGCGCGTGGCGCGGATCACGGAGAAGTGCTCGGCGGCGGACAGGATCTCACGCTTGGCCATCTCCACGTCCTCCTTGCGGCCAGTCACGATAAACACCGGCTCCTCCCCGCGCACCGGCGTCTTGATGTACGTATTTGTCTTAGCACGCAGAGCCTTGATCTTGCACCCTGGGGTCGGGGGGGGGGGGGGGGGGGGGGGGGGGGGGGGGGGGAGACACAATGAGGACGCGGGCCCCCACTTCTCTGCCCTACCCACCCCGGGCTTTATCAAACACACAGCTCTCCGTTTCCTCTCCGGTCCCAGACTTGGAGGTGGTGATGGGTTTGGCAAAGGCAAGGAGGACCCATTGTGGACTGAAGAGTGAAATTCACGGCCACCTGGTACTTGTGAACAGGACCGTATTTGAAAGTGTCTTACAGGTGTAATTAGTTAACAGGAGGTTGTACTGGAGTAGAGTGGCCCTGAATCCAGTGACAGGTGTCCTTCTAAGAGAAGGGACACAAAGACACAGAGAAGACAGACAACCCTGTGAAAACGGAGCCACAGATGGGGACACCAGGTCTGCCGGCCGCCAGAAGCCGGGAAAACTAGACAGCACAGGTGGTCTCCAGAGCCTCTGGAGGGAGCGTGGCCCTGCCGACACCCTGACTTTGTACTCCCGCCCTTGGATCTGGGGGAGCGTTCGTTTCTGTGGTTTCCAGACATCCAGTGTGGTAGGTCACTCCTAGGACGCGAATGCACGACCCTCACACCAACTCCCCAGCCGACGGGCAGGACAGCCCAGGGTCAGACTGTGCAAACGACCTAGGATTTTCTCCTGACCAACTGACCCTCCCCAGCCCAAGGGGAGCCCAGGTCTCCTGCACCCTAACTTGGGTCACCTCCAGAGGCCCTGACGGTGCCCCTCATCTGAAGGGACGCTCGTAGACACAGGTCTGTGGTTTGTCACTGGCTGGGCTGGGGCCCTGACCTGGTGGAGGGGGTGCAGGGGGATCGCGTGTGGGGTGGGGTTAGACGCAGGGGCTTCGATGGGGGTGCCGGTCCGCGGGTCTGATACCCCCACCCCCACCCCCGGGGCCTTCTGAGACATCTTGAGTCTGGCCCACGAGTCTGGAAGACGCTCCCCCCCCGCCCCCCGCCGGACTCTGGGGCGCCTGGAGCAACACAGGGACATTGTTTCTCCGAATACAGAGGCCGGCACAGAGAGAACAGTGTTGCTAACTTCTCCCGGAGCAGAAGATACAAAGTTAGCCGGACCAGCTCGGCTGCTAGGCGGGAGGGAGCACTGGGAGACAGGAGGGGGCGTCTGGGGGTGGGGGGCAGCCTCACCCTGACCCCAAGGACAGCAGCCCCATCCAGGGCTTTGAGCAAAAGCAGAGCCGAGCTCGCGAACTGAGGTCAGAAAGCCCCAGGGAGGGTGGAGCGTGGGGCACGGCGGCTTCCATTGCATCTCCTGGGCCCTGAGCCACTGCCCCCGCCCCCTGCCCACCCGGTGTCCTCCCTGTGGGTGGCAGCGTCGTCTCACTGGGCACCCCCCCAAACCCACCCTGACCCGGAGCTGCCTCCCCTTCTGCCGGGATGGCTCCCTCCCCACTTGGCAGCTGGTGGGAAAGCTTTCAAGTCGCAAGTCAGTCCTTCCCTCTCCTGCAGCTCCCCTGCCCTGACCTCACTGCCCCCCACCACGACCTTTCCCATCTGCAACCGTGCCTGCACCCCTTCTCTGCATCAAGTTACAGCCCAGCGCCCCTTCCTCCAGGAAGCCCACGCGGACTAGCCCGGGGCCCCCGCACACACTTCTCAGTTCCTCCTGTGTGACTTCCCTAACTCCCTGAGGCCGGAGGGCTGTAAGAAAGGGCTAGTGTGCTGGGATGACCTGGCCACTCGAAGCCCTGTCCTGCACCTCTGTTTCCTCCCCAGGAAGAGAAGGGCCCAGACCCGGCACCCCAGGCAGGTGCGCTGCCGTCATGACCCTCAAAGGCAATTGGCGGGGGATCCTCACCTCACCTGAAGTGTTCGCTCCCCGCAGGTCCATGTGGGGGACAGGGAGCCAAGGCCAGGAGAAAGGGCGGGGGATGAAACCCAGGGGTGCACCCTTGTTCCCAGTCACATGGAACTGGCCCCCGTCCTGCCCCCTCCCGCAGGGTGGCCCTAGGTGGAGCCTTCCAGGGCCCAGAGGAGACTAATTCACTGACTGCATTTTGGCTGTGATGCCCATCGACCCGAGCCCCACCCATACCCCCGACCCTAGGAAGTGGCGGAGTTTGAGAGGGGGTGGGACTGCAGGTCCGGGAAACGGGGGTGGTGAGAGTGAACCGGGCCACACACCTGCCCTGGTGGGGATGAGCCAGAGACGCAACAGTGGGTGAGGTCAGGGGTCAAGCCCCATGCTCGCGGGGAACCCTGAGATTACCACTTATCGCTGGCGACAGGCTGAAAGGCAGACCCCTGGGCCTGGCCACCAGGACTCCAACTCAAGCAGGTGTGCCTGGGAATGGGGCTGACCACCCCCCATTTGGTCAACTCCCTCCTCTCTGCAGCTGGACCCTCCCCTCAAATGGGGGTGCCTTGGGTCCCCATGTGGAGCCTGGTCCCATCACTCATATGACTTCATTCTGGGGTCCTGACCCCCGTGTGCTGGGCACTCAGGAACTCGGGAGCTCCAGGCACTGCCCCCAGGAACCCCACATAGTAACCACGGGCTACACTTATCAACAAAACCTCAAAGCCATGAGGGGGAGCAGAAGGGCTCACCCTTGGAAGGATGCATGCCAGGAGAGGGCTCCTAGCTGAGGGCACAGAGATCTGGATGCAGGACAGGGCTGGGACAAATCCTCACAATAACCACTGCCCCAAACCCAGTGGGGTGCTGTCCCCAAAGCGGGGCCAAACTGGGCTGCAGTCCTGGCTGGGCCACATCACAGCAGGGTGGGCCTGTGGGCATGGAGACCCCCCCAGACACAGGGAAGGTCTACGCTTGCCAACATAAGGGACCCCCCCCAACCCAGACTCACAGTGGATAAATAGGAACACCAGGGCCTGGACCCTGCTGGTGGCCCTGTGGCGTTCCCCAGCTGCCAGAAAAGGCACCCAAGGCCCGCAGGAGGGGGGCCAGGCACAGGGTCAGCGAGGGAGAGCCGTGAGCGCAGCAGGCTTCCCCCAGCTGAGGGGGGGCCAGTCCGAGCGCACCGGCCCTCCCCTGAGAGCAGCAGAGACAGAGGGACCCCAGGTGCCTGCCAGCACAGGCCCACCACCGCCATCCTTTACTCACTTGCTCCTGACCCAGACCTCCAGGCAGCAGGCAGGTGCTCACGACCCCGCCCAGCCCCACATGGACACCCCCAGCAAGGGTGCACGCTAACGGGAGACTCAGGAGGACCGGGCCCAAGGTCACACCCAGGGCAAGTGGGCACCAGCCTCCCAGGTGACCTTGGCGGACACTTTTCGGAGTCTCCACTTTTCCTGTCTGTAAAGTGGGGCCGACTCCCCAATCCTGGAGCTTTGGAAGGTAGGAAGTCCTCTCCTGAGCCACCTCTGTTCCCTGCAGCGCGCACACAGAGCCAGAGGGACTGAGGTTCAAACCCCAGCCCTGCCGACCCAGTTCTGGCCATGTCCCTGCCTCCTGTGACCAGAAGCTACAGACGACCTTCCCTGAGGGATCTTCTGAGGCTCCCATGCAGGGCACCTTCCCCGCCACTCAGCCTCAGGGAGGAGAGAGAACTCCCAGAGGTTGTAATCACCTATCCTGTGCCCAGGCGGTGTAGGGACCCATTCGAGGATGGAAAAACCAGCTCAGAGAACAGCGAGCGAGCAAGCATCGGGGAAAGGGTAGACCCCAGGTCTGGGAGACTCTGGCCTGCCCTCTAGGGCATGGAGTGGCCCTGGACCTAGGGTTTGACAGAGGAGTTCACAACAAGCTGTGCCTTCTGCCCCGGTGAGAGCCAGGACGCTTAGAAGGGACAGGCTTGGTGTCCAGGAACCCCCAAGGTGGGAGACTGGACGAGTGACCGGAGGAAGGGAGGAGTCAGGATTGGGGCACAAAGAGTTTTCCAGGCTGAGCTTAACACCTGGGTGGGAGAAGATGGGCGCCACAGATGGTCCTAGAGCTAAGAGTCAAGGGCTGCCAAAAGGGCCAACCTGTCCTGGCGTTCATGCTTCCCTCCCCAGGACCCCGCACCCACTTACAGGGTGCTACTGTGCACCAGCCCGGGGCTGGGATTAGATCCCTCTTGCTGGAGAATCCTCACAAAAGCGCCTGAGGGAGGTGCTGTGCCCCCATCACAGAGAGGAGATCTCATTTGCCCAGGGTCACAGGGCCAGCCCCGTCTGCACCCCCCACAGCCTGCCTTCCTGTCTACCACCAGCAAGACCCCAGGCTGGCACCCAAAAAAGCACCCCCAGGAGGTCGGGGTGGGGGCTGACCCCCCCAAGCCTGCTCCTCCACAACCAGATACCCTCTGCTTGGCTCCTGCCACCAGTGGGCTGGACTCAGCCTCTCTGAAGGACCCGCGGCTGTCAGAATACGCACAGGGAACACGCCCTCCTGCTCCACACTCCGCCAGCCGGCAGATCAGCCTAGTGCCTCTGGACAACAGCCCCCAGGCTGCGTTTCCACGGCTGTCCCCCTGCCCTGGGCCGGCGTCTGCACGCTACGCACACAGCAGCGGTCCTGTTATACGTCCCAATGCAGGTGCAGGCCACTGGGGCAGGTAAGGGGCTGTGGCAGGTGGAGGAGACCGGTCAGGCCTGGAGTCCTGCTATGCCTGCTCGTGGGAGGCAGCAGACAGGGCTCAGAGGACCACCTGTCCCCCCTCCCCTGGTCCCAACTCCTGGGCCCTCAGCCCAGCACTACACCTGGCCCTCCCGGTGCCCAGATGGGGGGAGGACACGTGATCGGCTGCACCTGCACCCAAAGCCAGAGGACTCAGTGGCCAAACCACCCCTCCTGCCCAAAACTCTGAGAGGGCAGTGTCTGGAGCATCCCTGTGGTCCTCTGCACACACCCCCGGCCGCAAGGTGGCAAAGATGACAAGTCACCTTGCAGTCCAAGTCCCCCCCCATCTCTGGCTCCTGTTACTGAGTCCCCAAAGGCCAGCCTGAGTGTCCTGCAGCTCCACCTCAAGCCCCGCCCAGACCCCACCCCAAGTTCTAGAACCTGGCCTCAAGCACGGAGTGGAGAACAGGGAGGGGCAGGCAGAAGGCAGGGGAAAGTTGGGGCTGGGGGCAGCTGGCTAAAAGGGTAGGTGGGCGTGTGTCCGGAGGAGCACTGCCCACCACCCTCCTGCCTGCCCGCCCTGCAGCTCCAGCTCCAGGGCCAATGAGCTGCGGCCGGCCTGATGTCACCCTGCAAATCTCAGACTGGCTCTCTAACAAAGAGAACAATGGGGCGGCCACAGGGACTCT
>NW_023270855.1:57961942-57985117 GCF_011800145.1 Mirounga leonina | reverse complement strand
GGCGCGGCCGCAGGTAGGTGCCCGCGGGGGCCCCCGGCGCCGCGCCCCCAGCCCTCCGCTCGCGGACCCTCCCGCGGCCCGGGCCCGGGCCCGCGCGCGCCCGGCCCCGGGTGGGCGCCCTGGGTGGGGGCTGCCCGAGCCCGAGCTTCGGCCACGTGGGCGGAGGAGCTTCCCGGCTTGGGCTGGTTTCCGCCGGCCAGAGGACCCTGTTGGTCCCGGGGCGCCGGGCGCCCTGCCCTGCGTCTCCACCTCCAGAGCCACCCTGCCCCCGCGGCCCTCCCTGCAGCTGCCGTTCGGGGTCTTCTGTTCTCCGCGGTGGGGGAAGGAGCGCTCACACGATCCATGGGCTGGGAGCAGGCTGGACCTCAGCCGGTGCGTCTGCCCCTGTCTCCCAGCGGACCCCGGCCCGGGTTCCTTACTGGCTGGGGGACCTGGGGCGGAGGACGCCAGCTGCCTAGGTGGGAGTGTGAGCGGCCTGCCCCTTCTGCCTGCCAGCCCCTCTCGCCCTGACCGGGGAACCCCATCCCCTGCCCCATGTGGCGCCTGAGCCTCCTGTGAGTTTTCCCCACCCGCTCAGACTGCCCTGACAGATGCCTCTGATTAGGGCCCTCCCGCCTCCCTGCCTTGTTGCCGCTGCCTAAAATGTCTTTCCTGAGCCCCCAAGTCACATCCAGCCCAAGATCCTCTCTCAGGGTCCCAGACTTCTCTTTTGTGCACTTGAACACTTGTGAGTCTTAATTACTTCATAATAACTTATGTCTTGTCCCCTCCCCATGGGACCAAGTTCCCAGAGGACCTGGAGGGACCTGCAGATCCGCTGTGCTTTCTGGACACATCCCAGCACACCCTCCTTGTTACCCGGCCACAGGCCTTGTCCCCATCTCCCCCACAGAAATGTCCACTGGTGCTCCAGGCCCAGCTGGCCAGCCTCAGGTACCCCCTTCGCACCACCCCCCAGCACTCACCATCACTGCCTTTTGTCAGGGCCAGGCCTTGGTGCATGCTGATCCCCCTTCCTGGGGCCCCAGCCAGGGCGGAGGCAGGTGGGCTGCCCTTTGGGTGAGCTGGAGGAAGGAGAGGGAGAAACAAAAGGGAGCAGGGGGTAAGCGCTGAGAAGGGGGCTCAGGAGGGAGCTGGGGTAGGGAGAAGTCAAAACTGGAGGATAGGGCATCTGAGCCGGGCGAAGGGAAAATAATTTGGTGGTGACATAGCATGGTCTGCTCCGGGATGCGCTTCTGGAGGTCATGCAGCCACATATATGTGTTCCTCAAAGCACCCCCTGACCCCATCAGTCACCGTGGAGAGGTCTTCAGATGAGCTGGGTGCCTTTCTGCTCCCAGGCCCCATACACATGTCCCTCCCTCTGGAGGTCTTGGGAGGGGAGGCAGCATCCGTCGATGGAGGAGAAACAAGGACAGAGTGGCCTGGGGGACCCTGCCCCCAGCTGCCGGCCGCCCCCTGGAGACACCAGCGTTCCTGGGGGCCATGCAGGCTCTGCTCACACTGCCAATGGGAAGGTGACGGAGGAAGACAGAACGAGACAGGGCTTGGGAGTTAGCACGGTAGCCGGCATTAAAACTTCAGCAGGAAGTTGGAAGACTCAAGTTGGAGAAATCTAGAAAGTCAGGCAAAAAGACAAGTGAGAACTGGGAGAGGAGGGAGAAAAAACAGAGGAACAGTTCAAGAATCCCAGAGAGAGCAGAGGGGAAATGGAGAGAAGTTGTCCAAGAAATCATAGTAGGGGGTAGCCAGGAGCCCGCAGCTTGTCCTGGGAAGACAAGTTTGTGGAGCTGGGACTCCCGAGTGCTTCCAGGCCATATTCCGAACGATCAGGAAAAAGAAGGCCTGGGTTCCAGGGGAAAGGGATGGCTGACCCCAAGGTCTGAGTCGAGTGGGAGGAAGAATCAAGATGTTTCAGGCCAGCGAGGTCTTCACCAATCAGCTCAGCGTCCTGCAGGATGCTCCCCAGCAAGACGAGGGAGGACACAGCACACAGGTGCTGGCCCGGGGAGGCGAGTGGACTGGGATGGTGCCGAGCTGTGTGCAGGGGGTCTGGAGGGTGCGGCTGGGGGACCGGTGAGCCTTTGGCCGTGGCCAGCCAGCCATGAGGAGCCAAGACTACTGCCAATTCCAAAAGGAGGCTGTTTGACAACAAGCAGATTAGGAGTCAGAAGAGAGAGGGGAACCGGGGCTCCACGAGTTAGGATGTGCACATGCTAGCCTGTTGGGTGTCTGTAGGGATTGGGCAGGAATGGCCCTGTGGTGGCGCACTTTAGGGAGCCTGGGTGGCTCAGTCGGTGAAGTGACTGCCTTCGGCTCAGATCATGATCCCAGGTCCTGCTTCTCCCTCTCCCTCTGCTGCAGCTCCCCCTGCTTGTGTTCCCTCTCTCTGTCAAATAAATAAAATCTTTTTTTTTTTAAGATTTTATTTATTTATTTGACAGAGAGAGACACAGCGAGAGAGGAAACACAAGCAGAGGGAGTGGGAGAGGGAGAAGCAGGCTTCCCGCCGAGCAGGGAGCCCGACGTGGGGCTCGATCCCAGGACCCTGGGATCATGACCTTAACGGAAGGCAGACGCTTAATGACTGAGCCACCCAGGCGCCCCAGGACCACAGTTTTTGTGTGTGTTTTTTTTTAAGATTTTACTTATTTATTTGACAGAGAGAGACACAGTGAGAGAGGGAACACAAGCAGGGGGAGTGGGAGAGGGGGAAGCAGGCTTCCCGCGGAGCAGGGAGCCCGATGCGGGGCTCGATCCCAGGACCCTGGGACCATGACCTGAGGCGAAGGCAGACGCTTAATGACTGAGCCACCCAGGCGCCCCCCAAAAATAAAATTTTTTGAAAAAACTAAAAAGATCTGTAAACCAGTGGCCGATGAGCAGTTTGCACACTGACGTATTTGGGAGGCAGAAGGTGGTGTCCGTGGTGTGGTTGGAAGCACGCCAGAAACCGGATGGAGTGAGGGATGGGCAGAGGTGGACGATGCCGCAGGTAAAAGGTGGGTGGCCAGCCTGGTGGGGGCCGTGCTGGGCACTGTGTGTGTCTGGCTGCATCCCTGGCCCCCACTATGTGATTCCCGGAGCCACCAGCACCCCACCCCTGCACTTTTCTGTGGTCTTAGCCAATTACCACAAACTGGGTGGCTTTGAACACCAATGTATTCTCTCCAAGTCCTGGGGCCCAAAAGTCCTAGGTCAAGGTATGGCTGGACCGTTGGCTCTCTGAAGACTCCAGGGAGGGTCCTTCCTGCCTCTCCCAGCTCCTGCGTGGCTGGCCATCCTTGGCGTCCCTTGGCTGTGGGCACATCGCCCTGATGTGCGTCCGCAATCACGCAGCTTCTCCCTGTGCGTCTGCATCCACATCTCTTATCTCATGAGGGTTCAGGACCGCCCTACTCCAGTGTGACCTCATCTTAACTAATCACATCTGCCAAGACCCTATTTCCAAGTAAGCTCCCATTCCCAGGTTGAGGGGTTGGGACATGGACAGTCTTTTCTGGGGAGACACAGTGCAACCCACAATACCTCCCCAGGCAGGACGACCAAAACCGTCCTCGGACAGAGTCCCTGGGTGCTGAGAACCGCTTACCCTTCCATGCCAACCCGTGTGTGGCTGGTGCAGGTGGTTCGCGGACGATGGTCATTGTCTGATCTGGCCGACTCTGCTCTGCATCGGAGATCCCTCTGGTAGAGTGCTGGGATAACGTGGAGGCAGGGGACGGTGCTGGGAGGTGGTGTGGGCCCTGAGCGGCCTTCCCGAGGCCGGGTGGCGGCACCTGGGCTGCACTTGTCTGTTTGCTGCATTTCAGAACCTTCCATGATAAAAAAAAAAACAACAAAAAAGTATTTTTAAGTTTTAAAAACTGTCCTTTGAGAGATGCATTTAGAGATGTCTGTAAATGAAAACAGCATGAAAGTCCCACGAGGTGGGGTGGGCCCCGGAAGTCGGCTTTCCCTTCTCTCTACTTTGACCTGCAGGAGGTGCTTGGGAACGTGAGGGAACTCGTGACGGGACCCCTGCTGGAGCTGCCCGGGGGCTGGGAGGGCTGGTGACAAACCCCTGGGAGGCAGGGGTGCCAGGAACAGCCCCAGCAGCCCCACCTGCCGTGAACCCAGAGAACTGAAAATGGACTGAAGCAGACACAGCCCCGTGTTCACCGAAGCCTGAACGTGTAGACGACCCAGGCGTCCATCTGTGGGTCCACGGATACTCACACAGTCCCCCACACGCCAGAGCATCACTGGGCCGCAGGCAGGAGCGAGGCGCCCATATGCACGGCCCCGGGGACAGACTCCGAGCCCATGATGCTCAGGGAGGGACCCAGACACAGACAGCCACACGGGGTGTGAGTCCATGTGGGTGACACGTCCAGAACAGGCTCATCCGCGGACGGGAAGGGGGCTTGTGGGGGCCGGCGGCTGGGGAGCAAGAAGGATAAAAAGCAGCATGAAGGAAAATGCCAAAAGAAACCAACAAAACCAGCAAAAGAGGGTCTGCTCTGGGTTGCATGAGGCTGGGCATGGTTATTTTCCCTCAGGAGGATTTTAGTGATAGTTCACCTCTTTGTTTTTAACTTTTTTTTTTTTTTTTGAACAGTTCTTCAAACGTTGGGGAAATGCTGTAATAGCAGAAACGCTGTGGTGGGGCTCCAGGGGCGCCGGCGGGGGGAGCCCGGGTGTGTGCTCAGCGCTGCCCGAGCTGGGGGGCAGCGGCGCCCTCCTCCTCCGTGGGCACATTTTGAAAGAATAAGAAATAGTCAAGGGGAAAAAATGGCCAAAGAATAATATAAAACCACAGAACCGTCTTCCCTGGACAGTTTCTATTTTCCGCCTTGTCGCTTATCAGAATGTGTGCTGGGGGCAGTTTGGGGGTGGATCCAAGTTAAACTTTGCAAATCAGATGCTGTTGAGACAGTTTACACGCAACGAAACACAGCTTTCCCCCCTCCCCAAGTGTTGATTTGAATTCCAGTTAGCTAACAGACAGTGTTCTATTAGTTTCAGAAAACACACCTGTTTTTACTGTCCGACTGACTGATCAGCTCTGCTTGCCCAGGTCGACACCCCGGAAAGCTGTGTCCGCCCCTTGCTGTTGGGCCTCCCCACGCCGCCGGCCGCTGGGAGCATCTTTGCCTCTTCTGCAGTTTCACGTTAACGGACTTGCTTTGCGCTGTCTCCCCGTGGCACGTTTCTCGAACTCAGCCTAAGTTAATGTTTGTCTTTTTTTTTTTTTTTAAAGATTCCTGGCCAGGCAGCTGCACGTCCACACTGCGGGCCACCTGCTCTCCCCACAGCCATCTGGGGGACCCTCAGGCTCCTTCCCAACTGTCCGAGGAATGGGATCTCTGCACACACTTCAGGTTCCCTAAGACCCTGAAATTTTCTTACTGTTAAAACTGAGAGAGAATTCGTGTGCATCACATGTTTGGTCTTTTAAAGTAGACTGTTGAATGGTTTTTAGTAAATTTGAGAATTTGTGCGATCATCACGACTGTTGGTCTTAGAACATTATCGTTACCCAAACAAGACACCCCATCCCATGGGCAGCAACCCCCCCAGCCCTGGAGCCCCCAGCGCCCGCAAACCCACTTTGTCTCTGTGGATTGACCTCTCCTGACCTTTCATGTCCATGGGTTCGCACTCTGGCTGTGTGAGGGCTCCCCAGAGAAACAGGACCAGTAGGATCTAAGGAGAGATCTCCAAGGGGAGACAAGGGGACTGGGTCCCATGCTTAGGGAGCCAAGCCGCAGAACCAGGAAGGCCCAGGGCATGACTCAGTCCAGGAGCACGGTCGGCTCAGCTCTGGGACAGGAGAGCAGTTCGCCTTTCCTCCACCCGGCGTCGCGTTCGGGCCCCTGGTGAATGGTGCCCCTGTGGACAGGACGAGGTCTTCACTCCGTCCGCTGAAGAAATGCTCATCGCTTCCGGACACAGCCCCGGGCACCCCCAGAACTCACGTTTACCAGCTGTCTGGGTGTCCCTCGGCATAAAATTAACATCACATTGGAACAAAAAACCCACAGTAGCCTTGTGTGTCCGGTTCCCTCCCCGGACGTCCTGGGCTCAGGATCCGTCCCCAGTGCAGCGCACGTCCGCACCTTGCTCCTGTCCGCGCCATTTCCGTTTGTTTGTTGATAGACCCTGGGGTTATTTCCACGTTTTAAGTGCCTGAATCTGGACCAAGCCTTACCTGATCTTACAGCAGCGTCTGAGCATCCCCCCCCAGCCAAGGCTGAGAGTCCCTGTTCTAGAACGGTACTGGGCAATAGAACTTTCCAGATGATGGAACGTTCTCCATGTGCTGAGTCCGCTTTAGTAGCCACCAGGCCTGGGTGCGAGGAATGGGATGTTTAATTAGTTGTAACCTATTGAAACTCGTATCGCCGTATGTGGCTGGTGGCCATCCCGCTGGACTATTCTAGAAATCTGAGCAAGCTGGTCCCTCCGCTCCAGCCCATCCGGCCAGGTCTCGATCAGTCATCTCCCAACTTGTTCTGTTCGCGTCACTGCCTTAGGTCACCCTTAGGGTCCCTTCCTCCTCAAACTTGGTGGATCCTGAGCTCGACCCGTTCCTGGGCTTCTGTAGCAACTGCTCATTCCCCTTGAGGGACAACATGGACGAAGACCAGGGGGCTGGAGTGAGCTTGGAAGGAAGGAAGAGATGGTCAAGGATGCGGGCTGCCCAAAGAGATAAGGAATCTTATCTTCGGGGTAATATGGTCTGACAACTAAGTCCCCCAAAGACATCCCTGTCCTGGGAAGACCTGTGGACATGTCCCCTCACACGGCAGAGGGGACCCTGTCAGGGCCCCCAAGGAGGGGGTGACCCTGGGTTCCTGGGGGGCCCGGCGTCCTCAGGAGGCCCTCACGAGGGGGAGGCAGAGGGTGGGAGTCCCGGAGATGGGCAGACCCCGCGCTGCTGGCGGTGAGGATGGAGGGGGGGCCGCGGGCCAGGAAAAGGCTGGAGCTGGGTCTCCCGGGGGCCCCAGGGGGACCAGCCCTGCCTGCGCCGGGGTTTGAGGACTTCTGAACCCAAACTGTCAGAGAATCAATCGTGTGGTTTTAAGTGGCCAAGTTGGCCGTGACCTGTCGCAGCGGCCGCGGGAGGCTCGCACAGATGAGGAGGTGTCCCAGGACTGTTGTGCGGGGTG
This sequence comes from Mirounga leonina, assembly GCF_011800145.1. Classification (NCBI taxonomy): domain Eukaryota; kingdom Metazoa; phylum Chordata; class Mammalia; order Carnivora; family Phocidae; genus Mirounga; species Mirounga leonina. The sequence goes on along the minus strand of NW_023270855.1, from coordinate 57,977,963 downwards.
GGGTGCAGCATGGTTCAGAAAGCTCTGTGCCTGCCTTGGAGTGGGGGCAGCTGGGCACCGGGTGGAGACATGGGGGTGGTTCTGGTCTGTGGTGTGGACATCAGAGCTGATGGTGCTGAAACCCTGGCACCCAGCAGGTGGCGTTGGGAGATGTTGGAGCTGGGCGCACCGGGTGACCTGGCTGCCTGGGAGCCCCCTCCTCGGCCCTTGCCGCCAGGGGTCCCTCTAGGGAGAGGAGAGGATTCGTGGGGGACCCCAGCTCAGGGTCAGGATGGGCTCTGGGGGCTGGAGGGCCCTACTGTGGGGCTGGGACGCTGGACCCTGTCCTAGCTTCTGAGGTCCCGAGATTCACGGCCCCTCAGGGCCTCTGTGGGCCTGGAGTCGGGGAGACCCAAGTTCTCAGCCAGGCTGGACCTCTCCAGCTGGCGGCCCCAGGCAAGTTGCTACCCTGAGCCTGTTTCCCCTCTGGGAGCTGGGCCCCCTCCAGGAGGGCGGCGCTCACTGCAGGGTAGAGCCCAAGCCTGTGGAGCGACCGTGTGGCAGGGGCGTGGAGTAGAGGGGGCCCCAGGCAGGGCAGGTGGTGGCCGGGCGCCAGGGACAGTAGGGGCGCTGTCATGCGGGCCCCCTTCCCAATCATCTCGCCAGTGCTGGCCCCGGGGGGGCTCCCCGCCTGAGCTCCTGGCACAGGACCCCCACAATGCACAGCTGGGACGGAGCGCACGTGGGGGCCTCCAGTCCGGGCAGCAGGGGGCCCTGGGGGCTCCACATCTTCTGGAAACCTTGGCCAAACCGGCTCTTTCACTACAGGTGCTGGGAGCTGAACCCCACCCTCCCTGGGAAAGGCCAGTCGGTCCCCTGGGTCCCCTTCCATCACCCAGCCCACGCTAAGGTGACAAGCAGGACACTAGGCCGCAAAGGCCCGGGCGGGGGTCCATCTCCCCTGGACACAAAGGCTCTGGGTCTTCAGAATTAAGGCAACGCTCCAAACCACACTCACCGAGATGGCTTTATTCAACGGTCGCCCACGGGACAGGGTGCCTCCCGGGCCCCGCAGTCCCTTCCGCTGGGCAGGGCTCCGGGCACCTGGACCTCAGGCCCACACAGGGGCCAGCCCCACACGGAGCTCCCTCAGCGGCTGCGGCCTCCGTGAAGGGCAGGACGACGTGTGGCCTCAGCGGAGAGGCCTCCCCGAGGCCTGTGGTGGCCCGGCCCCCCCAGCACGCCGGCCACGCGCACTCAGACGGCTTTCGTGGGTGGTTCTGGGGGATTTGTGCTTTGACTGGAAGGACGCTGCCAACGTGTCCGGCCGGGCCAGCGAGCGTCCTCGGACGAGCGGGTGGCTCCCGCCATCGCCCCCACCCTGTGCATCAGCCGGAGTGACAGCCACACAGGCAGCGACCCAGGTCTTTCCCGACGGTCTCCGGCTGCGGGCCAGGGCCGAGCGGGGACAGGAGGGCGCCCCTCACCCAAGGCACTCAGGCCAGGATGGGGCAGGGATGAAGGACCACGATTCCGACGCCCCTGCGCCCAGAGCTCCCCAGAGGCCGGGTGCTTGGAAACGCCGGGCCACAGAACGCACCCCAAGATGGGACCTCGGAGGAGCCGCGGCCCAGGACCAGCTCTGGCCCCGGGCGCTGGGCGTCCCCGTCCCCGCTACACGGGGCGGGGAAGGGAGGCCGGCCGACGGCCCAGCTGCCTTGGAGCCCCGGCCCGGTGAGTCGGCCGTGAGCAGTTCGCCGTCGCCGGTGGCTGGCTGACCCTCAGGCCGGGTCGGCCGCGCTGTGGACAGGGAGGTTTCCCAACACAAAGGCGAGAGTTCGCATCCACGTGCAGCAAACACAAAGGCTAAGCAGTTATGTGGACGTCCAGCCTCGTTTGTGTCACGGATTTATTGAAGGACAACGTCTGGGTTGTGCCGTCTGCCTCCAGATGAGCTCCGAGCCGTGGCGGCTTCGCCCGCTGGTGGGCACCCCCTCCTTGGAGGGCTGACGTGCGGACCCCGGAACGGTGTCCCTCACACGCGGGGATCGGGAGGTGGGACTGTTCCAAAAACTGTTTCTCCAGCCCCTTGGGGACCCTCGCAGGCCGCCTGGTGGCAGCCGTCCTGTGTGATGCGGCCGTGGGGACGAGGCCGGCCCCGAGTCCAGGTGGAGTGACAGTGCCGAGGGGGGCCTCCTGCAGGCGGGCCCGGGGCCGGCGGACACTTCCGGACCCAGGCCCTTCAGAGAAGAGCCAACGTGGGGGGCCCGTCAGGCAGGGGCTGCCCTCCAGCCGTGCCCCCGTGGGCCCAGGGGAGGGGACACGCCTGGGAGGGCCTAGGAGGGGCCGCCATCGTCCTGGGCCGGGCCACAGAGCGTGGTCCGAGCGTGGAGAAGGCGGAGTCTGCAGGAGGCTCCCTGCGGGCAGGGCTCCACAGGGCCTCTGGAAAGACAGGGAGAGGGCGCCATCAGCGCCCTGACTGGGAGCTGCCCTCCGGGGGACCAGCACAGCTGCCGCCCTGCACAGGGCACAGCCCTCGTCCCCATGGTCACCGTCTAAGCACCAGCTGTGGCCTGGGACCCACCCGGCCAGCCAGCACCTGCTTTAGATGTGCTCCATCTCCTGGTCCTGGTCAGGCTCGTCCTCGTCCTCATCCTCGTCCTCGTCCTCGTCGGCGCCGGGCTTGTCCAGCGGCGCCTCGCCGTCCCGGGCCAGCTCCTCTACGTGGGCCAGCATGTCGGCCATCAGCGCCTCCTCCAGCCGCTTGCGCACCTGCTGCACCAGCTCCTCCTGCTTCCTGGGGACGCACGGGCTACGCTGGCCGGGAGGGAGCGTCCTCCGCCCTCGCCCCTCATCCCGGGTGCAGAATGGCCCGCGCACAGCAAGCTGGCCTCTGGCTCAGCTTCTGGGCCCTGCACTCCACCTCCGCTGGGGCGACACTGAGGTGGGGGCCCCCGCTCCCCTCCGCTGGCGCCCCTCCCGGCGCCCCCTGCAGGCACCGCCGCGTCAGTTAGCACCTGCTGGGGCCCAGCACACGCGCACACCTGACTCCCTTTCCTGTCGCTTGAGCACGGTTTGCAAAGAAAGTGGACAACGGTGCTCGGTCACCGCGGCTAGCCAGGGTGAGTCTCCTGGTGGGTGAGGGGATTTTGCTGGAGAATGCTAGACGGAGAACGGCTTTCTCGGGTCTTTTGCCTTCTGTTACAGCCGTCCAGAAAGCCGCCGGCCTTCCCTCCCTGAGGCTGAGACCCTCACCAGAACGGGAACACGAACCAGCACTGTCTGTCGCCAGGCGTGGCAAACGTCGGCCCCATCTTCTGGCAGCCACCCCCCCACCCAGACCAAATCTACCACCTAACCCCATGACACGAGGTTCTCCTTTCTGTGGCTTTTCCTGTTCCTAGAAGTTCTGCTTGGCTTTAAAAACCCGCTAGTCTTTCCAGAGGGTTGTGTCTTCTTATACTCCCAACTCCCCGGAGATGAGATCCTCTGCGGGCCTGTGGGCGATTCCGTGTCTTCCGCGTGCAGGGCACGGGGCTCTCTCCTGTACCCGCACGGTTTCCAAGCCCCAGGCCCAACACAGGAAGCCCGCCCACCTACGACCCCACCTGTCAGCCAGTCCTGGCCACGGCTGCTGTGTTTCCAGCCCCTTCTCCGAGCGGGGTCCACAGAAAGTCCCCTAACTCATTCTGACCTCAGCTGTGCGTGGACGCTTCAGTCGAGAGAACACAGGCTCCCCTTGTCCAGAGCTCCTAGATGTTTCTTGTCCTGCTACCAGCTTCAGCTATCTCCGCACCAGGATGCCTTCCCAGAGGACTCCAGCTCGGGGATGCCTCCTGCCCCGACCCTCCTGCACCTGCTCCCTGGCTCAGCTGGGAAACCCTTCCGGGGCCCACCGGCCACAGGGTCCAGCCTAAACTCGGGCTGGCCTTCGGGGCCTCTGGCACGTCTGGCGCCACCCCGCCCGTCCCATGCCACTCTCTGGAGCCCCCCGGCCAGGCACCTGCCAGGCCTCGTGTGCCCGAGGATGGGCAGGCCACACTGTGAGCCTGTGCGCGTAGGTGAAGAGCCACTTTCTCTTCCCGAGAACGTTCCTACAGAGCTAGGACGCTTCCCACCCCCTCCGCAGGCCGCCCCGGCCCTGGCCTGCTCTGAACCAAGACTCGCGGGAAAGCTCCTGCTGATGCTTTTCAAACCCGCCCTTGCTGTGGCTGCGTCCGCTTCGAGCCCCCGCGCCCCAGAGAGTGTCAGCAGTGAAGCGGGACTGTGGGGAGACAGGAGCGCTCACATCCGGCAGGGGGCGCGCCGGCCACAGGCACCGGTGGGGGGGTGGTGTGCAGGGCAGTACCTGATGTCCTCATCGGTCACCATGAAGGCCTTGCAGAGGGGCTGGGCCGTGTTGAGCCACACCCCGGGGTTCTTCTCCACGGCGGCCGAGAGCTGCCCGGTGATGGGCATGGTGCTGGTGTGCAGGGCACTGGCGATGGCCGACAGCAGGGTCTCATCCGTGCAGCCAGGCCCCACGCCTACCAGGGACAGGAGGGTGGTCACCACTGGGCACCTGAGGCCTCCCCCCGAGCCTCGGGTCTCGTTCCCACCTCCCCGCTACAGGCGCTCAGGCCGTGCCCGTCCGTCACAGTGTGGTGGCCTTTCCGCGGCGTGGGAGCAAAACCACACACAGGCCAGTCTTTGCAGGGCCCCCGACACAGCTCGGGAGCCGCAACACAGGTGGGTGGCCTCCAGGATTGGGGGACCAGGGCCCTGGGTCCAGGCTGCACGGGGGGAGCCCTGTCCTTCCTCCCAGCCCAGCAGGAGCGCAGCGCTCGGCCCAGGGCGCGCTATTTACGGTCCTTCACCGCACTGCAGAGACCGCTGGCTTCCTTGTGCCTGGTCCCCCTCTATCCCGGGCCTACCTTGCAGGCCTTTGGGCAGGTCCATGGTCTTCACGAGCTCCTCGGCGATGTCAAAGGCATTGAGGCCACTCAGCTTCTTCTCCCAGAAAAGCTGCCACCAGACACACAGACATGAGGCTGATGGACGTGCCCCCACGACAGGCAGCCCTGGCCAGTCCCGACGACAGCTGGGGCCCATCCACACGCGGGACAGCAGTCTCAGCACGACCTCTGACCCCCACGTGCCAGAGCTACCCGCCTGGGACGAGGGTGCAGTAGGACCCGTGGCATTTCCCGCCAGGTCTGTCCTCCCAGGCCAGAGAACCCCCTCCCCCCCGGGACCTCAGCCTTGCCGTCAGTGCTCATGGTCTATGGTCCCCAAAACATGGCACAACCCGGGGGAGGCGAAGCTCCCTTCACGCTGAAACTTCAGTACAGAAGTCCACCGTCCAGCAGGGCTGAGCTGCGAGGCCCCCAGAGGCCCCACCGTGGCCCGGCACCAGGGCAGGCCCTGCAGGTGCAAGGGGCTCGCACCCACGGACAGCACCACGGGACTCTGGGGATAGCGTGCAGAGAGGCACGTCCTAAGCATGGGGGCAGATGCACAGGTCTGAGCGGTTACTTAGATGGCGACGACCCCGATGCCACCGAGGGGGCTGGAAATGACACGGGGCCTCCCTGGGAGCGGCCCCACAGCCTCCAGCTCTGGCCAGTGCCTGCATGCCAGCTATCTCCCGGGCATTTGCAAACACGCTCAAAAGCACAGAGAGCTCTTGGCTCTTGAGAGGCAGGTCACAAGGCAGCACTCTATGCCCACCACGACCTCGCCTGGGGATGTGTGTGGGGCGCGCGGGGCTCACCTGCCGAGGCTGCTCCACGGCCTTCTGGGGGTCACTCTTCACCTTGTTGCTGGGGTGGTTGGTGATCTTGGTCACTGGCTGCTTGAAGATGGATGCCGTCTGCCTGACGGGGAGGGCCGTGTTCAGGTCGGGCTTGCCCTGCAGACACACACAAGCTGGTACCGCAGCCCCAGGGTCCTCAGCGGGCTCTCCCCAGCAGCGGAGGAAACCCCTCCCCGTGGACTTTGGGGAATAGAGCCCGTGTCCCTCGGTCACCAGCCTACGCCGAGGCACCCCCAGGGCTGGAGGCGACGGCAAGCCCAGGCCCTATTTGCTGTCCACGGTGGGGCCATGGTGGGGCTCTGCTGGGGCTGTCCCGCAGCCAGGACCAGAGCCCCCCCCCAGTCAGAGACTGGTGGACACAGTGTCACCGGGCCCCCATGGGCGGCCCATCAGCTGTTGCAGACGGGCTGCCTTCCAGGCCCCTGCAGCGATGCCCGCACTGCCAGGTTTGGGGAGAGTGACAGGCACACCGGGGACAGCCGGGGAGCGCAGGCCTGCGGCCTCTCCCAGGGACTGAGCGAAGATGCTTTCTTTCCTTTCTTTTGCTTTTCTGTAGCTCCCAAATTTCCCCCAACAAATACTTATGACTTTAATACCACGGCAAATAAACTGAATTGTGGAAACTTCTCTCCACCCAAAAGCAGGGTTTGTTTTTTTTTTTAATTTTTTAAAAGATTTTTTTACATTTTTATTTATTTTTTAAGATTTTATCTATTTATTTGACAGAAAGAGACAGAAAGAGGGAACACAAGCAGGGGAAGAGGAAGAGGGAGAAGCAGGCCTCCCGTGGAGCAGGGAGCCCGATATGGGGCTCAATCCCAGGACCCTGGGATCATGACCTGAGCCGAAGGCACACGCTTAACGACTGAGCCACCCAGGTACGCCAAGGTTTATTTTTTTTAAAGATTTTTTATTTAGGGGCGCCTGGGTGGCTCACTGGGTTGTGTGTCTGCCTTCGGCTCAGGTCATGATCTCAGGGTCCTGGGATTGAGCCCCGCATCGGGCTCCCTGCTCAGTGGGCAGCCTGCTTCTCCCTCTGTCTCCCCCCCACCCCGCTCATGCTTTCTCTCAAATAAATAAATAAAATCTGTTAAAAAAAAAGGTTTTTTTATATATTCATTTGAGAGAGAAAGAGCACGCGTGAGTGACAGCAGGAGGGAAGGTCAGAGGCAGGAGAAGCAGACTCCCTGCTGAGCCGGGAGCCTGACAGGGGGCTCGATCCCAGGACCTGGAGATCATGACCTGAGCTGAAACCAACAGTTGAACACTCAACCTACTGAGCCACCCAGGTGCCCCTTAATTTTTGGACTTTTTTAAAGTAACCTGTATGCCCAACACGGGCCTTGAACTCATGACGCCAAGATCGAGGATCACATGCTCCACCGACGGAGCCGGCCAGGCGCCCCCAGAGGCCTGGAGCTTACCTTGACCTGGTTGGACGAGTCATAGCGGACCCTCTGCCGGCTCTTGTTCATCTTGCTCATCAGCATCTTGCCCGTCCGGAAGTCAAAGGTGCTCAGGTCCATGGAACCCCCCAGATACCGTGCCAGCTGGGGTTTGCTCCGGAACTTCTTCCCACTGGGGCTGTGGACAGAGAGGGGTCAGCGGCGGGCAGGGTGTGCTGGGCCAACCCTTGCCCTCTCCCCAGTGCCGCCTCCCGACTGGAGCCCCCAGCAGACCCCAATGCTGAGAGCAGGGATCAACATCCTGATGCAGAAGGCTGGGGCCCAGCTCCGGGAGCCTGGCTGACATTTCAGAAACACAGTAAGGCTGTGTTCTCAAGAAAGGATTCCAGGATAACAGGTATTTGAGGGACAACCCCTAACAGTCTCCTCGTGGGGACCGTGTTGGGGACTAGGGTATCGTAGCTGGGGGGGCGGATGGTGAAACCTCGTTAAGATTCAGGGCCAGGACCCCAAATAGCTGCTCAGGTGTGACCTGTTGGGAAATCCAAAACCAGGTGTTCTGAGGCCTAGAGGCCACCCACCTCTCTAGGAGACTAACGATGCCGACCCACAGGGAGACTGCACGACAAATGAGTAGCACAGGCCCAGGAACGCCAACTGCTGCAGCCACTCTGGACTGATCAGCAACCCCACAGTCCCATCTACCCGAGAGAACGAACGTGTTCATGCAAAACGACACCCCGGTGTTCAGAGCAGCGGGACTCATCGAGGGCAAGAGGAGAAAAGAGCCCAAGTGTCCACCGGTGGGGGGACAGATACACACAGCGTGTCCCTCACGCACGCGTCACTCGGCCATCAGGTGGTGAGCAAACACGTGGAAACGTCCCGCGGCCGCGAACAGGAGCGAGGCGCCCACACGCGTGGCCCCGGGGACGGACCCTGAGCCCACGGCGCTCAGGGGGGGACCCAGACACGGAAGGCCACACAGGGTGTGAGTCCACGTGGGTGACACATCCGGAACAGGCTCATCCGTGGACGGGAAGGGGGCTCGTGGGGGCCAGGACGGGAGGGGTGGGGAGTGACGCTAAGAGAGACGGGGCTTCTTTTTGGGTTGACGGAATGTTGTAAAGTTGGCCCTGGTGAAGGTTGCACGACTCTGTGATACACTAAACTCACTTGCACATTTCTAGTGGCTAAACTGTGCGGTATGTGGACGGCACCTCCATCAAGCTGTTAGAAAAAGCACTTGTGTGGGGCCCAACAGGCCCGGGGCCTCTCCAAACACGTCACTGCTACCGACTCAACAAGCAGTCGCTCTCAGTAACAGCTCATCAGTCTGAGATTGAAAAGTGCTTGATTTTGTTGATCTCCCCTGAAAAATCTCTAGGATGAGCTTCTAATTCAGCAACTGCATGTCTGCCCCCCAAGCCCCTCTAGGGACCACGGAGGGCAGCATGGAAGCTGGGACAGCCAGAAGGAAACCCCCTCCCCTCCAACGTCAGGACCCACATGGCGGCCAGCTGCACTCCCCTCTAGAATCCCCACCAGGACCTCTGGACAAGCAGGGCCATGGCTGGAAGCCAGGCGATTCCCCTGGGCCTGGCTCTGTCTGCTAGGACCAGGAGCCCAGCACACAGAGCCCCTGATTCTTGCCTTCAGGATGATGCACTTTTCCATCATGCTGTGCTGGCTCATGCGCACACTGAGCCTACATGCCCAGGACAGCAGGAAGGAACTGGGGTCGGATATGGCCACAGAGGAAGGAGAGGACCCCATGAAACTCGCCAGCCTTTCTCTGCCTCCAGTCCCCCCCGCCAAGCTACATAACAGCAAATAGACAAAGAGCACAGGTAAGTGGCTGGGGGTAGAAGGCACTGATGATTACGGGTCTGGGGCTCTTTTGGGGTGAGGGAAATGTGGAGGATTCGCCTGTCTGTGAATATGCTAGAAACTATTCCATTGTACACTTCAAATGGGTGAACTGTACGTATATGAACCGTAATCCCAATAAAGCTGTTAAAAAAAGAAAAAGAAAAAGAAGGTGCAATAGTAGATCCCAGGGGCTGGGGGAGAGATTGAGGGGTGATGCTGATGAACAAAGGGCTCCTTTTGGGGTGATGGAATGTTCTGGAACTAGACAGATGTGATGGCTGCACAACTTTGTGAATGTACTAAAAAACTACTCAAGACTACACGTTTCTGACAGAATGTGGACTATATCTCAACTTTCAAGAAAAGGTTCTGCAGATCAGCATCGACACAGGAAAATGTCCCTGATGGTTTATTGAAAACAGCAACCCTGGATTTATATAAAAGTGCACTGTGGCCTTTCTGGGAGTAGGGCCTAAGCTGGAGGGCACAAACCAGGAGCTAGAGGCGCGGGGACGGAGGGCTGCGGCTGGCCCATCAAGCAGCTTGTGGCGTGAGGAGCCGCCACCCAGCCTTGATCCCCAGGCCAGGAGATGGATGCAGGACTGAGCGCAGCCTGGCTTCCCGTCTGTAGAAAGGGCTGCTGTGAGGGTCGCCAGGACCAGTGAGCGGGCACCGATGAGAGTGAGGCCCAAAACCCGTGACGCCCCAACAGCAAGCAAGGTACAACCTCAGACGGCTGCCCCAAGGAAGGGGGCTGCTCCGCTAAGCCCCTCCTGCTTTTCCTGAGTACATTTCTACCTCTAAAATGAGATCTTCTGGAGAAATCCTCCCTACTCTATACCCCTCCAAAGAATTATCCCCGAGATCAGGGTACTAACTTCCCGCACATCCTCAACCTCCTGCCTGGACAAAAAATGTCACAGTGAGATTATTTTCACAAAGAAAATACATGGCTGCAGGCTGATGTGTCAGCCCCCAGGTAACAATTTGTGGGGTGACAATCTTGCAAAGAATACACTCCCTTCCTCCACTCTCTGGACAAGGAAATCGAGGCCCATGCGTTCCTAGGGACAAGGCTTGGACCCCACACCAGGTCTGCTGGACTCAAGGCCCTCGTGCCCTACCTTCCCTCTGCATTGAGAGAATTAGGAAAATCTATCCATGCTCCTGTCCAGCTGCCTGCTTCAGCAGGAGCTCCAGTAGGTGGAGAGGCCAGAGACCCACATTCCAGAAAACACCATGGATTCCAGATCACACCCCCCAAACCTCCCACCCACTGGGAGGGAAGGTGACACCCCCCTGCCTGAAGTCGGTCATCCAGGTCAAAGACTTGGGAATGGTACAGGACCCTCCCGCCACTTCCTCCCCTCAGGCCGCCTCTCAGTGGTCATGGGAACCCTACAATTTATCTGTCCAGCCCGTTTGGAACTTTTCCCCATTGCCAGACCCCCATGCTCAGGTCCAGGGCCTCAGAGGAAGACCCCATTTGGCTGAGGCCCTATGAGGCCCACACGGAGGTGGGGACGGGGTGGAGCAATGTTCTCAAGGTGCTCCAGCCCTGCTGACCTTGGCTCAGCCTCCCGGGGCCTCTGCACAGGATGCCCGCTGCCCGGACAGCCCCTCCCAGCTCCACCGCCCGGCTCCGCTCAGTGCTACCTCGTCAGGGAGGCCCTCCCTGAGCTGCGCCAGCCTCAGTCCAGCACCCCACCACTGGCCCTCACAGATGCCCCCGCTTCTGAGCGGATCTCCTCTCCTGCAACTATGGGAACCTCGGGGAGCCAGCTGGTGCTGCCGCCCAGGAGAGGAAGGCCCGGGTCTGACTCCGAGCCCCACGGTCAGCAGGTGCTGCGGAGTCGTTAACAAGGGAGCCGGGGAGACCTGCTTCGGATTTTAGATCTAAGAGCAAAGACGGACACACAGGCATGCTTGGAATGAAAGGAAGGACCCCCGGGACAGAACTACAACAGCTGGCGAGGGAGCGGCATCGGAGTCCCGGGGAGATGCTGCAGGTACACCTCCTCAGTGCCCGACCTCACACGGTCCCAGCCGCCAGCCCTTCCCAGCCCAGCCCCCTCGCTCCTTCCCCAGTGGGGCCGGCGAAGGCCCGGGAGGGACCCAAGGGCTGGGCGCACGGAACGGCACTCCCACCCGCCTCGGCCTCACGCGGGCAGCTGTGGGCCCGCGCGCAACCGCACGAGCCCGGCCCGCACTCAACACGTGGCGGGTATCCCGCTTATTCCGCCCAGCGAGCGGCGGGCGCCCCAGGATCCTGGAGCGAGGGGGAGGGAGCCATCAGAGCTGGCTCCGGAACAAAAGCATCTTCCGGCAGTCGGAAAGCAAACAGCAGGTGGCCGGCCGCCCGGGGTGGGCCGCCGGCCGCCCCTGATTCTTCGTTCCACCGGCCAGGAGCCTGGGGAAGGGGGCTCACGGTCCCGCGCGGCCCCTCCCCGCGGCCGGAGGCGCCGCGGCCCAGCGCAGCGCGCTCTCCGGAGGGGCGGCCCCCCGCCCCCGAGCGCCCCCGAGCGCCCCCGCCTCGGGCTGCGCGCGCGCCCAGCCGCTCCAAGGGACAGCCCAGCCCCCACCCCCGCCTCCCAGCGGCGTCTGGCCCGCGCCCGGCGTCCCTCGCCCCGCCGGCCGGCCCGCCGCGGCCACGGAACAAAGGCCACCGCCCGCCCGCGCCGCCCCGCGCCCCACGCGGCCGCGGGGGAGGGGAGGGGGAGGGGCACGCACGCGCACTGGCCCGGGGCCGCCGCGCGCCGGCACGCACGCACGCACGCACGACGCACGCGCGGGGCCCAGGCCGCAACCCGGGTCGGGGCGCCCAGGCCGCCGCAGAGGCCGCTGGGAGGCGCCCGTTGGGGCCCTGCCCGGCCGGCACGTTCATTCACCTATAGTAAAAGACATCCCTGTGGCCGGCCGACAGCCCCGACCTTCTGGGCACTTCTTCCCTCTCCCAGCCCTGCGGGAGCGCCGGGCACTCCCACCTCTTCCGCTCCATCGCGCCCGGCTCCTCGGCCCGCCGCCGCCGCCGCCGCCGCCCGGACCCCCGCTCGCCGCCGCCGCCTCAGCTGCCTCCGCCGCCGCCGCCGCCGCCACTTGCCGCGGCTGTTCCGGCCCGCGGGCCCCCGCCCTCCGCCCCCAGCCGGGCACGCGCCGGCTTTGCCGCCCTCTCGGCCCCCTCCCCGCGCTCGCCAGCCCCCGCTCGGGGGGCCCGCTCCGCCCACCCGCCCGCGCGCGCGGGGCCCCGTGCTGCGCAGGCGCCGCGCGGGCCCCTCCCTGTGGGCGCCGGCCCCGCCCCGCGGCGGCGGCCCCAATCAGCGGGCGGCTAGGGGGCGGGGCTGGTGCCGTGCGTGGCTCGCCTGTCGGCCCGCCCCGCGCCTGCGCCCCGGGCTCCGCGAGCGGCGAGCTGCCGGACCGCCTCGTGGTCCGCTCCCGCGCTGTGCGGCCGGGCTTCTGCCTCCCGTCCGGTGCCGCCAGGTCCGCGCTCGAATCGGGTTACCCGCCCAGTGCCGGGCCTCCGTCCATCACGCCGCCTCCCGCCCCCCCCCCCCCCGGTCTCCCCGCCCCCCCGCGTTGTAGTTGCCCCCCCCCCCGCCCCCCCCCCCCCCCCCCCCCCCCCTGGGAATCGGGAAATCCCCCCCCCCCCCCCCCGCCCCGCTCCACCGTCGTCCAGCCGCCTTATGTTCCCGGCGTCCGGGGCCTTCCTAAGAAACGTCTCGCCCCATTTTGACGCCTCTCCCCGGCAGAGAAACCAGCTGGCTTCCCCTCTTGGTCCCTCCCCTCGCCGGCCCAGGGCAGGTGCTCAAGAAAAGATGACCGAGTGGCTGGAGCTGCGGACGGTGCCAGGAGACTGAGGAGCATGGGGGTCGGGGGCAGGCTCCGCCGAGGGAAGCAGAGGGGTGGTCCCCACACATGGGTCTCCCCTGCAGGGGTCTTCACAGGCCCTGGGCGGGCAACCCAAGAGCACCGCGTGGAGCGCAGGTGTCACTTGTTTTAATTGCTTCAGGTGACGTGCAACTTCTGACAATGTCCCTCCTGCTGTCTCAGAGACAAAGGACACAGTGGGCAGGCGGGCACCCTGAACGGTCACCATACGAAGCTGGTTTGGGGCACCAGATTCCTGTCTGGAGGGTTCAGGCTAGAACCCAGGGCTTCATGACCCTGCCCTTTGTGCAGGGAAATGCTGGTAACTACCGGGCTTGTCTTTTTCCGGCTTGTATGATTTTATTTAACTTAAAAACTATAGTTACAAAGATACGTTTATTGCTGTCAGTGAAACCACGTGAGGATGTAAAGGAAAAAGTATTAACCTTCTGTGTCAGAGGTCCTGGGGAGGACCAAGCTCCTGCTTTCAAGTCTTTGGGTGTATACCCCAAGTGCAATTGCTGGGTCACATGGTAATTCTGTTTAATTTTTTTTTTAAAGATTTCATTTATTTATTTGAGAGTGAGCAAGAGAGAGAGCATGAGCAGGGGGAGTGGCAGAGGAAGAAGCAGGCGCCCCACTGAGCAGGGAGCCCGATGTAGGGCTCCATCCCAGGACCCCAGGATCATGATCTGAGCCGAAGGCAGACGCTTCACTGACGGAGCCACCCAGGCGCCCTCTATGTTTCATTTTTAGAAGAACCGCCTACTGTTTTCCGCAGCGCCTGCCCCGCTTCACATTCCCGCCAGTGGTGCATGAGGAGGAGGTCCGGCCTTCTGACACCAGCCGCAGCTCCAGGCACTCGTTCAGTCATCTTTTTTGAGCACCTGCCCTGGGCCGGTGAGGGGAGGGACTCAGAGGGGAAGCCAGCTGGTCTCGCTGGCGGGGAGACGAAGAGGTTGGGGGAGGGCTCCGGTTTTGCCACATCTTTGCCAACATTTGTTATTTCCTGGTTTTTGATAGTACCACATTGGTGGATGTATGGTGTTGGGTCGTAAGATTTGACCTTAAGAGGGCGCCTGGGTGGCTCAGTCGTTAAGGGTCTGCCTTTGGCTCAGGTCATGATCCCAGGGTCCTGGAATCGAGTCCCGCATTGGGCTCCCTGCCCCTTGGGGAGCCTGCTTCTCCCTCTGCCTCCCTCTCTCTTTCTGTCTCTCATGAATAAATAAATAAAATCTTAAAAAAAAAAAAGATTTGACCTTAAGAACCACCATCGAAAATGCACCCTAAAAAAAAAAAAAAAAGAAAATGCATCCTAGGTGCCCCCTCACCATTCTCAGGCATTCAGCCTGCCAGCCCCCACTTGCTTCTCAGGGCATTTGACCCCCCTCAGGCCCAGGCTGCCTCCATAGCAGCAAGCCTGTGGGCACTGCCTGGCCCGAGCCCCTGGGATGGTCCCCTGAGGGGCTTGTCCAGGTGGACATGCCCGGCGGGGGGGGGGGGGGGGGGCCAGCAGAGATGAGAGGCTGGGAGTCCTGGAAGGGGGATGGGCAGTCATGCTCCCCTCCTGGTTTGTTGGCACTTAGGACCTCCCTTTCCTGGCCTAGCTGCCTCGGGCCCCAAGCAGACACCCTCTCCTACCCATCTACACAAGGTAAGAAATAGAAACAAAATCAAGTGATGTGAGGAGCCACTTTCAGTGGCAGGGTCTCCCCCCCTCAGTACTGTGGACCTTGGGGCTGGGTGATTGGGGGCATCCTGGGCACTGTGGGGGACTGAGCAGCATCCCTCACTGTGCCCACTCTAGGCCAGCACTCCCCCCGTCTTGACAACCACAGATGTCCCCAGCCAACAGTCCCCGAGTTAATGAGGCAAGCATGGCACTCAACTGGGGCACAAAATTTACAGGATACCTCACTCATCAAGATGAATGGCATTTAATGTAATATTGTAACAATTTAAAATGAATGCAAAAGATCCATGATAGACAAAATGTCAAATTTTATTTTTTGGGGGGCGCCTGAGTGGCTCATTTAGCGTCTGCCTTTGGCTCAGGTCGTGATCCTGGGGTCCTGGGATGGAGCCCCGCATCGGGCTCCCTGCTCAGTGGGGAGCCTGCTTCTCCCTCTGCTGCTCCCCCCGCTTGTTCTCTGTGTCAAAGAAATAAACTCCTTATAATAATGCACATTTTTTAAAACGTGTATTTTTTTAAGATTTATTTGTTAGGAGAAACAGGTTTCTTTCCACTTCAGGCCACATGGCTCCACACAGCCCCGGGGGCTGCCCCAGGTTGGAAACTGTTAAGCCGTGTGGAAGTGGAGGATCCTTCCCGAAGTGCCGTGGCCCCAGGAAAGATGCCTTCGGTGTGCAGAGATGGGTGTCACAAATGCCACCGCTTGTGTTCAGGACAGGGATCTGTTCCGAATGGGTGTCTTCCGCGCCTCAGTTCTGTGCTGAAGCCCTACTCCCTAGCGCGGCTGGAACCTCAGGATGGAAGGAGGTGAGGTGAGGTCAGGCGGGCGGGGCCCATCCTGACAGGATCAGTGTCCGGGGACACCTGCCAGCACTCGCCCTGCTCCTCCCTCCGCAGGTGTGCTGGGGGCGGGGAGACCTGGTGAAGACACAGCCAGCAGGCAGGATGCAGAACTCACCAGAAGCAACCCTGTCAGAACCTTGATCTCAACCCCCAGCCTCCAGAACGGAGAAGCTTCAGTTCTGTTGTGTAAGCCCCCCGTCTGTGCGGTGTCCTTATGGCTAACACAACAGCTGCTTCCAAAAATATGCTTATACACACACAGTTTCTAGAATTTTCCAGAACTGGGCAGGGGCCAGGGGGAGGAAACTTGTGTGCCATAGATCCTTGTGTACCTGCTCATTTTTGTATCCTTCGTGTGATGGTTTCACTTTTCAAAACAGAGCCAAGTTCTCGTCCCCTTGAGTGTGGGCTGGATGCGGGGATGTGTTTTCTAACAGAATGTGGAGAAAGTGATGGTGCAAGACTTCTGGGGGAAGGTCATAAGACATGTGGCTTCCACCCGCAAAGACGCAAGGCGGCTCCAGCAGCCCCACGGAGAGGCCCACGCGGTGGGGAGCCGAGGCCTCCCTC
>NW_023270855.1:57920698-57961932 GCF_011800145.1 Mirounga leonina | reverse complement strand
AGGCCCACGCGGTGGGGAGCCGAGGCCTCCCTCCCACCGGCAGCCCCTCGAGGGCACCCGCACGAACGGCTCCTCCCGCCCCCGTCCAGCCTTCTCATGAGGCAGCCGCAGCTGACACCTTGACTGCATCCTCACGAGTGATCCGGAGCCAGGCCGTGCAGCTAAGCGACTCCTAAATTCCCGCCCACAGAAATCGAGAGGTAACGGATGTGTGCTATTTGACCCTACTGAGTTGTGACGTGACTTCTCAAGCTGGTGATAAACACTCTGTACAGATGTTACACATTAAACGCCGTAAGTGATCAATTTGTGCCACAGCCACAGACCCCTGGGTCACTCACACCACCACGGTTGCAGTCAAGATAACCAAGCCCCCAGCATGACCACGTCCAGGTGCGGCAGGTTTCAGAGCAAGGTTTAATGCTGCGTGCATTCAAACACGAAAGCTGTTCTCAGAAACAGTCAGTCATGCTGTCACTTTCCTTGAGGCCCATCCTGAGGGTGTGGGCTGGTCCGGGCACTGCAGGGGCTCCCACGGGAGAGAACATCAGCAGACACCTGGATGGGAGACAAGGCAGGGTGAGCACAAGACTCCTGGCTCCTGTTCTTGTAAGAAGGGAGGAGCTGAGTGATGAGGGGCTACGCACACTGCAGCCAGGCTCCGAAATCAAGTCTAGCTAGACCGCTTAGTTGCGGCATGGCCTGGGGCCCATCTGTAGAATGGAGATGCAAGAGGCACGTACACTCTGGCCTATCATGTGGTCGGCACAGTGGACAGCCACGTCGGAGACAAATGGAAGAGTCCAAGGGGTCGTTACGGCTCAAGCAGCAACCCCTGGGAGGCCAGCAGCTGTGGGTCAGCTTCCACTTTCCCCATTTGTAAAATGGGGCACCCCTCTGTCACACCCAGGCGGGGGAGATTGGGATGTGGGGTGCAGTCAGCCTCCAGGATGGAGCCCCCTGGGCCACTGCCCATTCCCCAGGCCCACAAACCAGGGATGCTTGTTGGCAGCTTTGTGTCGACAGGCAGGATTCTCCCAGGTGAATAGTCCAGGTGAGCCTCCCAGACCTACCACCCTAGTTCTGCGGGCATGGAGAACCAGCCTCATGGAAGCCCCAGTCCTCAGCCATGTGGGCATCACGGGATTCACCTGCTAACAGCCGCCAAAACTTACCAGAGGGGTCTGAGGAGGGTCAGTTTAATCGTCCTTCTTAAACTTGCTGTTGATGTAGGGCACCCAGTCCAGAATCAGCCGCCAGTCCGTGGCCCACACCAGCCCCACAGTGCCCACAGCGCCCCACATGCCTGCTGTGGGCATCCTGCCAGAGAACAGCAGGGGTCAGGTCCTGCTCAGGGGTCACCCTTCCAGCTGCATCTCTGGGTCTCTCTCCCCCTCCCATGCCAAGCTTCCGTTTATCCAGCGCCCACCACACACCCACCCCTCCTGCCCCGTGTATGGACACATCCTTCTGACAATGGGGTGGGCACAAAGCAGGAGACCCTGAGGCAACTTCACACCCACCTGTTTTCACATGAGAATCTTCTGGAGGGTTTTTTTGAGGAATTTGCTCAGAAGAAAATTTGAACAACCCAAGCTCATAACCACCCCTTCACAACAGGTAAAGCCTGCATGCAGGCCCCAACTATGCAGCTTACAGCTGGCCAGGGACAGCTATGGGACAGCTACGGGACTGAGGGAGGTATCAAGGTCTGGGTCTTACAGGAGCACACAGCACAGGAAGGGCAGGCCACCTCCCCAATGACCCACGGCTGCATGGTGCAGCACGAGTCTCGCTTTCAGCCAGGACGGCACCCCTCACTTATGTCCTGTGATTGGCTGGAGTCCGCAGTGGCTCCGACAGTCCCTCCTGATGCTCACGCCCGGTGCGCCTCCTCCCTCGGAGTGTGAGCAGGACCCAGGCTCTGGTCTCTAACGAGCGGGGCTCGCACAGGTGCTGGGGCTTGCTCCTACTCTGCGGGAAGCCGGCTGCCACCTGAGCCGCCCTACAGGGGGTCCGCCAACAATCCCATCCTTGCGCTTGGAAAGACCCCCTCCAAAGAGCCTTCGGAGGAGGCTGCAGCCTCCTGAGCCGGTGTGGTGGGCCGAGCTCGGGTGTGCCCGCGCCCCTGACCCACACAAACTGCGGGGGAACTCGTGTTTGTGGTTTGAAGCCGTGCGGGGCCACCTGCCCTGCAGCCACGGCTGACCACCGGAGGGCCGATGGCCGGCGATACACGGCCGGATCACGGCCAGCCACGTGCCTGGGACGCTGGGCCGGGAGGGCTGCCACCGCCACCTCCACAGAGGACGAACCGCCACCACGCGCCCCGCCTGCCTCCCCAGCGACGGCCGCGGCCCCGCCCCCCCACCTGGCGCCTCGGCGGGCACCCCAGCTCCGAGGGTCAGGAACGTCGCAGGAGCCTTCCGCGCCGTCCTGGTCGGCCCCGGGGAGCCCGAGCCGAAGGCGCTGGACAGACAGCGGGCGGCCGTGTCAGCCCGTCCAGGTAGGGATGAGGCGCTGGCTCGTACGCCCCGCCGCTCTGCGCCCGTCCCATCGGGGACCCGGTAGCATAACGGGTGCCGACTGCGGACGGCGGGGCCCGGGAGCACATGCTCACCAGTTTTTGGCCAGCTCACGGTAACGGGGGCCCAGGAACCTGCTCAGCATCGCGGCGCAGTCGGCAGCTCAGGGTGACCCCGGCTGCCGCCCGGCTACACCACGCAGGCGCGGCGGCAGCAGCGCGCAGGCGCACGGGGAGGCCCCCGCCCCGAGCGAGCTGCCCGTTTGGCGACGGGAGGCAGCGGTTGCTGCGCGCGCAGACCCGGAAAGCCTTGCCGTCACTTCCGGGGAGGGTCGGAAGTCGTTAGATGCGGCCGCGAGTGAGCGGGTCTGGCGGGTGGGGAGGGCTCTTCTGAGCGCCAGACGCGGCGACGCGGGTGATGTCCCATCGCCGGCGGCCAGGGTGGTCCCCAGCGGCGCAGCCTGCGGCAGCTAAGCACAGCCCCCGACACTTGGCTGGTGATTTTGTGTCTTTGCTACAAGCCAAGGCTGTATTTGCAATTAGGGAAACTGAGGCCCGACGGGGAAGGACCTGGGCCGGAGTCGCACCGAGGGAAGGGCGCGATCGGAAGCCGCCGTCGGCCGTGCTTCCCGGGAGCTGTCGCTCGGAGGCCTGGCGCCTGGAGCCAACGCGGAGGGCCCGGTCCCGCTAGTAGATGGAACCCCGGGGCGGGCGGGGCCTCGCCTGCCGCCGTCCCTGCCTCTGGGCCCCAGCGTCGGATGCAGGCCCGGAGGCGAGCCCCGGAGGTCAGCCCCGGCCGCTGCCCCGCCTTGCTCTCCTCCCGGCACCTGCGCCTCCGTTTCCTGCAAGGCGGCAGTTCCCCGGGGGGGAGGGGCTGCAGGTCCTGACCTGGCCCGGGCCACCCACTGCGGCTGGGTCCCGGCCCCGGCCGGTGGAGCCTACGGTCGGGGCACCAGAGCTGCTTGTTGCTGGATTGGACATTGTTTCTCGATCTTTACAGGGATTTGAGCTTGGGGTCAGAAGAGATTTGTTCGTGGAAACTTAAAAAATGGGATGTAGAGGCCGTCATGAAGATGTTGAGAGAGAGGAGAGAGACGGAATAAAGCTGCCTGAAAAAATGAGTAGAGGGGCGCCTGGGGGGGCTCAGTCAGTTAAGCATCAGACTCTTGGTTTCAGCTCAGGTCGTGATCTCAGGGTAGTGAGATGAGCCCCAGGTTGGGTGTCGGCTTGGGATTTTCTCTCCCTCTTCCTCTGCCCCTCCCCCCGCTCATTCTCTCTCTCTCTGTATCAAGTCAATAAAAATCTTGTATTTTTTTTTTTAAGATTTTTTATTTATTTATTTGGCAGAGAGAGAGACACAGCGAGAGAGGGAACACAAGCAGGGGGAGTGGGAGAAGGAGAAGCAGGCTTCCCGCTGAGCAGGGAACCCGATGTGGGGCTCGATCCCAGGGTCCTGGGATCGAGCCCCGCATTGGGCTTCCTGGGATCATGACCTGAGCCGAAGGCAGAAGCCCAACGACTGAGCCACCCAGGCGCCCCAATAAAAATCTTTTTAAAAAAATGAGTGGAGATGGTCATTAGAGACCTGCGGGCTGCAGGTCCTGGATCCAAGCAGTTCCTAATGCCCTGCCTCGTTGCTCCTTCTGCTTAATGTATTTCAGCTCATAAGGCAGAATGTTTTCCTTTGCAGTGATAAAATACAAAAACCAGTTTAAGAGAAAAGAAGTTTTTGTTTTTTATTTTGTTTTTTTAAAAATTTTATTTATTTATTTGACAGAGAGATACATAGCGAGAGAGGGAACACAAGCAGGGGGAGTGGGAGAGGGAGAGCAGGCTTCCTGCAGAGCAGGGAGCCCGATGCGGGGCTTGATCCCAGGACCCTGGTATCATGACCTGAGCAGAATGTTTTCCTTTGCAGTGATAAAATACAAAAACCAGTTTAAGAGAAAAAAAGTTGTTTTTTATTTTGTTTTTTAAAAATTTTATTTATTTATTTGACAGAGAGATACATAGCAAGAGAGGGAACACAAGCAGAGGGAGTGGGAGAGGGAGAAGCAGGCTCCCCACCCAGCAGGAAGCCCAATGCGGAGCTCGATCCCAGGACCCTGGAATCATGACCTGAGCCGAAGGCAGACGCTTAACGACTGAGCCACCCAGGCGCCCCCAAGAGAAAAGAAGGTTTATGGCATGTTGGATGGCTTCAGGCATGGCTGGATCCAGGAGTCTAGCAATATTATCACAAATCTCTCTCTGCATCTCTCAGCTCTTCTTGCCTCTGTTGTCCTTGCCCTCTGGTGAGCTCTCTCTGAGCAGTGGCATGTGGAAACTCTAGGTCAGCATTCCAGCAGCCCTCAAAGGAAGATGGCACCTCTTTCCTGATAATTGCAGAAGATACCCTGAGACTGGTTCTCCTGGGCCTCCTGTGGAAATGGGGCAGAGGCACGTACTGAACACATACAGCTTGGTCTTTGGACGTGTGTGTGCCCATGGAACCGCCACCGAGACAGCCAGGGTGCCCACTGGCTTTTCCTCCTGCCCCTCTGGACCCTCGCCCACCCCCTCCTGGCCCCCGTGAGCACTCATCTGCTGTCTCCGGTCGGTTCACCTGCATTTTCTAGACTTTTCTATACAGGGAGGCATACAGTGTGTTCTCCTTGGTGTCTGGATGTTTGCATGCCGCACAGTTAATTCTGAGAGTCCCTGGTGCCTTCCTTCTGCTGCTGAGTTGCGTTCCACAGAGGGGCGGACCCGTGTGCTGACCCGCTCACCTGCTGGAGGGCATTTGGGTTGTTTGCAGGTTTCGGCGATCACAGCTGTGGCCCGTGAATAGCCCTGTCCAGGTCTTTGCATGGACGTGTGTCTTCATCCCGCTGGAGAGGATTCTGGGGGGCCGGCTGGCTCACAGCAGGGAGCCTGTGTTGAACCGTGGACGAAACCACCCGGCTTTTTTTTTAAACTGAGGTGTACCTGCTGTAGAAGGTGAGGTCAGTGTCAGGCGCCCAGGGGTCCGCCAGCCAAACCGTGCTGGAGGAGTTGCACCTGTTGTCATTCCTGCCAGTGAGGCGTTTTACTGCTTTAGGAAGGACATGCATGCTCCCTGTTCCCCATGGTCACGCTGATGGCTGCACGCTGGGTGGCTTAAAACAATGGGGTTTCACGCTGTCCCCGCCGTGGAGGCCGCAAGCCCCCCAGGGTGTCACAGGGCTGCACTCCCGCTGTCCCTCCCACCTCCGCCTTTGTCACGTGGTGTCTCCTCTCATCAGGATGCTTGTCATTGTTTTGGGGCCCATCCTACTTCAGGATGAGCTCATCTCAGCATCTGCAATTACACCTGCAAAGGCCCCTTTCCCGAGTAAGGCCCGGATCCCCAGTTCCGGGGTCGGACATGGGGGTGCTCTTTCAGAGGTCCCACCATCCCGCCACAGTGCCGCGGGGCTGTCCTTGTCTGCCCTGGTCTCCGAGGGGCTGTCCTTGTCTGCCGGGCCGGGGGTGGCAGGGCCGCCTGGGGTTCGTGTCAGGCCCGGGCTGTGTGTGTCTTCCTGGGAGCAGGAGGGCTCGGAGGGCTGGCTGGGGGCTGGCAGAAGGTCTGTGACAAGCACAGAGTGACCTGCACCCTTCGAACGTGCTCAGGACACCATTGCTGCCGCCAAGACGTGGGCACACCCTTTGCCCCGAGTTTCCGTCCGGTCTCTGCCCCTGCAGTTCCCTGAGTGGGGCAAAGAGATGCTCCTTCCAGAAATTTCCACAGAGCGGATCCTTGCTGGGATAGGGAGGGGATCCCTCACTGAAGGAAGATTTTAGCACCATTGTGATCTATTTTTAAACACCTTTTTTGAGGGGCTACCAACTGGCACAGTGGGAAGGGCATGTGACTCTCGATCTCGGGGTTATGAGTTCGAGCCCCATGTTGGGTGTGGAGATGAGTTAAAAGTAAAATCTTAAAAAAAATAAACACCTTTAAAGATTTTACTTATTTGAGAGAGAGAGAATGAGAGACAGAGAGCATGAGAGGGGGGAGGGTCAGAGGGAGAAGCAGACTCCTCGCTGAGCAGGGAGCCCGACTCGGGGCTCGATCCTGGGACCCTGGGATCATGAGCTGAAGCAGTTAACTAACAGCCACCCAGGCGCCCATAAACACCTTTTTTGATGATGTTCACACACCATCCTATTTACACAATGTGCATAATTCAGTGGGCTTTGGCATATTACATTATTAACTTTAAAAATTAACAGGCAGCCTCTCAGGGAGTGGCTTTCCCCTGTGAGCCGGTCCCATGTCCAGACCCCCAGGACCCCTCAGTACAAGTGTGGGTTCCCCGCCTGACCCGAGGCGCTTTGGTTCTAGAACGTGGAATCACCATGGGCCCCTCCCTGTCACTCTGTGACTTTGCTGGCTTTGCTCACCGTGGCCCCAGTCAAACCACCGTTGTGTCTGTCCCCAAAGAGACACGCTCAAGTCCTGCCCCCCGGGACCTGTGAATGGGACCTTACTTGGGTTCAGGACCTTTGTAAGTACAGTCCGGTCAGGTGAGGCCATACAGGAGGGGGGAGGCCGTGCCGCACGGACTGGTGTCCTCGGAAGAGGGAAGTCTGGACGCAGACGCATGGGGACGCAGCCACGTGCCACCGAGGCAGGCGCTGGGGCGATGCGGCCACACGCCGAGGGACGCCCGGAGCCTCGGGAGCCGGGAGAGGCAGGAGGGACGGTGCCCTGGAGCCTGCGGAGGGCGCGCGGCCCCGCCACACTTGGATCTGGGGCGCCTGGCCCCGAAACGAGAGAATAAATCCTGGTGGTTTGAGGCCCCGTCCCCGAGTGGGGACTCCGTGGCCGCTGCCCCGAGACTCAGACCCCGGGCCGAGGGCTCCGCGCCTGCGTGTGCTGCGGAACCCCGTGCCCCCTGCCTGACGTGGCAGCCGCTTCCCGCCTGGAAGCACACGGCAGCTGAAAGGTGCAGGGGACAGCGTGTGGCCGCGCGAGGTCGCGTTTATGCTACAGTGCCGTGATACACAGCTCTCCAGGTCCACTTGAGAGAGGCTCCCTTAACACGTCCCGAAGAATCCAGGCAGCCGCGTTGACACTTGTATGAAATTTTTTTCTTAAAAAAGTTTCGTTTGAAAACCAGTTACCTCGAGGCACTCGGCAGTTTTCCCATACTCCTGGCTCCTCCCGGCCTCCAGGGCCACTTACGGGCAATCCACAGTCCGGTAGTAGCCGGGGGGCGGGGGGCAGAGGCTCCGTGTAAGACCAGAAGCCGAGCGAGAGAGACACCGAGGCAGGACCCACCAGACCCACACAGACCAGGGCAGTCACCGGGGAGCCCCTCGCCAGCCACTGGCTCCTCACTGCCCGCTGACCGGTTTGGGGGTGGGGCAGCGGGCCCAATGGGAGGACCCGGGTGACCTCGGGGCCTGGGAGGCAGCCCGCAGGTCCTGCCTGGTGCTTCCCTTGGGGTGCCCCGCTCCCTGGCCTGGGGGAGTGCCAGTCACGGGGTTGGAGGGCCTCAGGCAGCCCGCTGCTCCAGAGGGTGGGGAGGCCCCGGGCGGACGTCAGGCAGGCTGGTGTGCGGGAGTGAACGTGGCCACCCTAGGGCCCCTGAGGCCTGTGTTTGGGGGGTTGTATGTGTTACGGAGCAAAGGAGCCCAGCCCAGCAGGCCTGAGCCTGCACCTGGGGGACACATGTAGGGGCCAGTCCTGGTGTCCCTGGGACTGCAGGGACCTTCAGTTTAAGCCTGGGGCAGTCCTGTGTGGGGTTGGTCCCGCCTGGTGACATGAGACCAGACAGGGGACTTTGGGAGGCCTAGGAGCTGCGCTTGGGATGTGGCCCACCCTCCTGCTCTTGTAGATGATCAGGTGCAAAGCCTGGGGGCTTCAGAGTTTGGGGAACAGTCACTTGGGGTGGGGGTTGCTGTGGGTTGCTGTGCTGGCCCTGAGTTGTCTGCAGGCCCTCTGCCAGAGATCAGAGAGCAGGCCCAGGTCCGCAGGTCAAAGGAACGAAGGATGGGGTGTCTGGGGAGGCCCCCCAACATCATGCTCCTGTGGTATGGTCCCTATGCCCAGAAACGTCGGTCCCAACAAAATCCGACTTGGGGAGGTGTGAAGCTTGTGGGGCACGAGGGCCGTGAGGAAGTGCCTGGGGTCCTCGGCAATCCCACGTGGGAGGGGCCCTGCCTCCCTGCAGACACCCCCACCCCCTTCCCAAGGGAGGGGAGAGGATGGAGCAAGGAACCCTGGAAGGAGAACCCCCGTCAGGGAAAGGCCTGCCCACCATGCCCCAGATACACGAAACCAGGAAACCACCCGACCTCTGAAAAAGCAACGAGGAGACAACATCTGCCATCGCTCCCTGTGACCAGCGGCTCCCAGAGGGGGGGGGGGGGGGGGACCTCAGGTTTACACTGGGTCTTTTTAATACAACTTTTAATAATCTGGTTGATCATGAAATGCAACGCTCAGTTCTAGAGACAGCAGCAGAAATAGCAAGAGACACGAGACTTTTATACAAAAAATTTGTTGCTTACAAAACGTATGCAAAAAAGCTTAAAAAAAAAAAAGAGACCAAAGGCATCCTCCTTGCTAATTTCCTAATACATTAAAAAAAAATCTAACTAACGTTCTTTATTTTCCTTAAGACACAGGTCAGGCGTAGGCACGATTCACGGCGGCTCCGCGAGGCGAGCCCTCTTGCTTCTCCCTCCGGCAAGTGGTAGGTTTGGACTCTCCCGCGTTTTCTACTTAAGGCATTTTTTTCATCTTTTCTGACAAAGTGTGTATCTTGCTTTCCGGTTTTGTTTACAAACAAAACAAAACAAAACTGCCCCTTTCGGCCCGGGCTGCGGTTTCAGGATCCATCAGGGAAGTCCCACGGCGTCAAGGCAGTGAGGCCCGGAGCTGGGGGCCGGGGGCGGGGCAGCCACCCCACCCCCCACCCCCGGTGGCGCGGGCTCCGTGCTCATGACAGGCGTGCGTGCGTGCGGCAGGGACCGGGCCAGCTCGCTGGTCCCGCACGGCGCCCCTCCTCACATGTGCCCCGCGGGGTTGTGGGCCTCGCTCAGGCCTGGGTGGGCGGCCGAAAGCACCATCTGGGGGTCTCCGACCACACCCGACACCTTCTCCTCTTCTCGCCGCTTCAGGCAAGCCGCTTTGGGGTTCAGGTTACGCTCTGGGGGGAGGGGGAGAGCAATGTGGGAGAGGGTCCCTCAGGGAGGGAGGTGGTGGGCGCAGGGGGCCAGAAGAGCAGACTGCCGTCCGGGGGCCCGAGTGCGCCCACTGAGCGTGGACGGAGCGCCTAGAGCCTGCACGCAGGGAGGGGGCGGGGGGGACTGGACGGGGCGGGACACCTGGCCTGGAAGCCTACCTCGCACCTGCTGCTCCAGGCCCAGGATGACCTGCACGGCCTGCTGCAGGATGAGCAGTTTGGTCTGTGCCTTGTCCGACTTGAGGTGCATCTGGCACATGCGCCCCAGCTCCCGGAAGGCCTCGTTAATGTCCCGCACGCGCACCCGCTCCCGGGCGTTATTGGCCATGCGCCTCTCCCGGTCCCTCAGGTCTTTCTCCTCCAGGGACAGCACATCCTCCGTACTGCTGGGTTACAGCACCGAGGCCTCTGTTAGTCAGCAGCCGGGCGGGCGGGCAGGCCGGGGCCTGCGGGCTGCGCGTGCGTGTGCGCGCTCCCGTGCACGCAGGGCGTGTGCCTGTCTGTGTGCGCCTGCGGCCTGGCCACAGGCAAGGCTGTGTGTGTGGTGACACCCCAAGGAGAGCACCGTGGGACTGTCCCCAGGGCAGGGAGGGCGGGCCCGGAGTCCCCGTCTGGGACTCCGTGTGGAGCCCATTCCACATGCCAAGGACTGGCCGGGGGGCAGGGGAGGCCCAGAGCCCCTCCTGGGATGGTCTCCCCGGCTCAGCGCAGCTGGGTCCGGGAGTGCTAGGCCTGACCCGACCAGTGTGGGTGGGAGAGGCAGAGAAGAGGCAAGGGCCCGACGCCCGCCCCTGCCCGCACTGGACTCCGGCAGCCCCAAGAGCGGGCCGTGGAATGGCCCCCGGGCGCACCTCGCAGGGGCCCCCAGTCTGGGCGGGGAGCGTCGGCTCCCCGGGCCTCTCATCACTACTGCGAACACCCCAGCTGCCCTGGGCGGTGAAGTTACTGAGCACCTGCTGTGTACCGGGCCCCGGCCACACACAGGACTCGAACGCTCAGACACCTGCCCGCGAGGTCCAAAGCCTGGCTCAGGCCCTACCAACTGCCAGCCACGTGGCTCTGCACAAGTCACTCTGTCTCCTCCTGGGCGGGATGGGGGCAAATGGCAACGGGACACCTGCCACGCCTGGTCCTGGGGAACGTGAAACAAAGTGGGTGAAGGCCCGGCCCTGGTGTGCACCCCAGAGGTGGAGGACGGGCCGAAGCGCTTGCATGTGAGCAGCTCCCGGGGGCCCTGTCCTGCTCCCACCGTGGGGGGCGGGGTGAGACTGTGCCCTTGTCCACCCACCCGCCCACCCGCCCTTGGGCCTGAGTGGATCCCGCCAGGTGGCGGCGGCGGCCCCCGGAGCCCAGGACAAGCGCGCAGACCAAACTGACAGGCCTGAGGCTGGTGCACCCCTTGGTCCCCTTTCTTCCCTCAAGTCCCAACTGGGGGGCTTTGGGGGAGGAAAGACCCCAAGGTCGCAGCCCTGCCATCCAGGGCTTGGGCAGCAAGTGCGAGGTAGGAGGGGCTGCCGTGGAAGCGGAGGGACGGATGGGCAGGGATGGGGGTGGAGTGCGAGAGGCAGAGAGCAGAGAGGCAGGCACCACCATGGAAACACAGAACCCTCAGAGCTGAGGGGACAGCAGGCCGGGGGGGCGAGGGCCCCAGCTCCGGTCCAAGTGACAGCGCTGCAGGAGAGAAAGGGTTAACGGGCGCCAGGCGCGGGAGGCTTAGTTAAGGAAGCAGCTGAGCTGGGGAGCCAAGTCACATGGGGGCCTTTCCGGATCCTCACCCGGCCCTGGGAAACGGGGGTGGGGGACCCCACCTGTAGATGGGGGCTGATGGGCTGAAGTGGCCCCACAACAATGTGTCTGTTCAGAGCGACAGTGTGACCTGTGGCCCCGGGGCACAGGGGCCTCAGCCAGAGGACTAGAGCCTTCCCGAGAAAGGAGGGCTGGGGTGGGCGGGCATCCCTGGGGTCCAGGGACGGAATTGAGAGCCAAAGTGCCCAGATCTGCAGAGCTAGGGGTCCAGAGAGTGTCATCGTCCCATTTCCAGAGGGGGCAGGGACTGTGGTGCGGGGGGCGGGGCGGTCACAGCGGGGGCGGGGCGGTCACAGCGGGGGGCGGGGCCGGCTCCAGGAGCGGGGGAGCGAGGGCAGCGCTGGCGGGGAGGGGAGCGGCGCCCCCACTGACCTCGCACCTGCTGCTCCAGGTTCAGGATGACCGACACGGCCTGGTGCAGGACGAGCAGTTTGGTCTGGGGCTTCTCGCTGCTCAGGTGCAGCTGGCACATGCGCCCCAGCTCCTTAAAAGCCTCATTGATGTCTCGGACCCGCAGCCGCTCCCGAGCGTTATTGGCCACCCGGCGCTCCTTCTCCCGCTCAGCCTTCTGCTCTGGGGGGAGAAGGTCGTCCTCGTCCTCGTCCGGGCTATGGGGGGGGCCCGGGGGCCAGAGGGAGACAGTGAGGCGGGGGGCAGGCGGGGGGCCCGCCGACGGCCCCGCGGAGCGGCCTGCGTGTGTGTGTGCGTGTGCGTGTGCGTGCGTCCCGACAGGCGGGCCCGGCCGGGGGCTGAGGAGGGGCGGGCACCTGGTCCGAGCGCGGGGGGGCTTCAGCTCCTTCTTCTCCTCCTCGGAGTTGTCGGCCACGGAAGTGTTCTCCTCGTCCTCCTTCTCCTCCCGTTTGATCTCACCAGCACCCGAGACAGCCCCGGCGCGCCCGAGTCCTGCAACAGGCCTGGGCTTAGCGTCTGGGCACGTCCAGGGCCACCTGACCAACCCCTTCTGCCCCTCGTGGGAGGCAGTGAGGTCTCTGGGGAAAGCCAGGCCTCCATGTGCAAAAAAACCCAAAAAACAAACCAAAAAACCCCAACGATAAAACGGAAAACACACCTAGAATCAGGTCCCTACCTCACACCAGTCACCAGCTCCAGACTAAGACCTGACAACCTTCAGAAGAAAATGTACTGAAATCCTGCTGTGACTCAGTATCTCCTAAAATACTAAATGAGCTGTTCTTGAAAGAAGAAACAAATTGATAAACTGGACTGTATCCTAATTGAGAATTTCTGATTGCCAGGATACCACCAAGAGATAAGAAGATATGCCACAGGATAGAAAATAAGTGTCCTTGGGGCGCCTGGGTGGCTCAGTCCTTAAGCGTCTGCCTTCGGCTCAGGTCATGATCCCGGGGTCCTGGGATCGAGCCCCGCATCGGGCTCCCTGCTCCGCGGGAAGCCTGCTTCTCCCTCTCCCACTCCCCCTGCTTGTGTTCCCTCCCTCGCTGTGTCTCTCTCTGTCAAATAAATAAATAAAATATTAAAAAAAAAAAAAAAGATATCCAGTCATGTCATTTAACAAAACTCTTGTAGCTGACATAAAATAGGGCCCTGCAGCGCACAATTAGAAAATCCATGTTCTGGAGTGCCTGAGTGGCTCAGTCCTTAAGCGTCTGCCTTCGGCTCGGGTCAGGGTCCCGGGGTCCTGGGATCGAGCCCCACATCGGGCTCCCTGCTCAGCAGAGAGCCTGCTTTCTCCCTCTCCCACTCCCCCTGCTTGGGTTCCCTCTCTCGCTGTGTCTCTCTCTGTCAGATAAGTAAAATGTTTAGAAAAAAAAAAATAACATGTCCTGTATAAACCAGTGAGGGCTTGGTCTCCGTAATTTGTAAAGAACTCCTACAAATCAACAAGAAAAGGATCAGGAGCTCAACAGGAAAACAGGGAGCTTTGGGAGCTTTCCCAAATGGGCAATTCAGACACAAGGAAGCGGATATGGCCGCATGGAAATCCGCTTCACTGCGTCAATAAACTGAGGAAATGCAAATCGGGATCCAGCAAGTCACGAAGGTGGCCAAACAACAGGGCCCTACAACGTGAAGTAGCGCCTGTGGGAGGAAGTTGGCATGGCCAGTTTGGGACAGTCCGGCATTCTCTGGGGAAGGTGGACACATGCATACCTCCAAACCCCACAACCTGGAATCACACCCGAGAAACTCTTGTGCACACTCTGGAGACATGTTCCAGAACGTTCCAGAAAGCACCTAGTGCAAAAGCAGACAGTTGGAAACAACCTAACGTCCC
This sequence comes from Mirounga leonina, assembly GCF_011800145.1. Classification (NCBI taxonomy): domain Eukaryota; kingdom Metazoa; phylum Chordata; class Mammalia; order Carnivora; family Phocidae; genus Mirounga; species Mirounga leonina. Next base: position 57,948,149 of record NW_023270855.1, on the reverse strand, counting down.
GCATCAGGGCCAGGGTCCGTCCTCAGCCCCAACATGCCAGCCAGATACCAATTTTACAAAAGCCCAAAACCACGTCATGAAATACAGGGTTAGAAGGCACACAGCAATGCTGAACTCGATACTCGGTGAGAGCAAAACACGCACCGGGAATGGGGCCTGGGCTGAGCAACAGATGAACCAGGAGGGTAGCAGAGGGGAGGGCAGGGCAAGGCAGGGGAGGGGGAGAAGCTGGGGTAAGAGTTTCAGCTCCGGGAACCCCCGTCCCACAGCACGGACATCAGGGCGTCCTGGGCACTGTTGAGAGGTCAAGTCGCGCCGCCCCCCCCCCCCGAGTCGTGACGACTGTACGTATCCCAGAGAGACCCCCGGCATAAAGTGGCAAAAATCAAGAAACACAGAGCATCGCTCGCTGTCAAACTCAAGTGGGTTTTGAGGGGTGTGGGGAGGCTGGGATGGGGAGGGCCCCTGGGCAGGACAAGAGAACCTGCCCTAATGTGGGGTGCGCGGGGGGTTCCTGGGGGCTTGGGACACCAGGCAGTGGCCAGGCAGAAAGTCCCTGCACCCTCTCCAGCCATGGTTGCCACCACGGTGGCAGAGTCCGTGTCCGTGCCCCTGGGACTGGTGACCACAAGACCCTCACTGGCCCATCACCACCTCCTCCCTCCAGCCTTGTGCAAAGTGCTGTCACCTCCTTGGTCTTTTCCAGGAAAATTCACAGCCCACCAGCCACCAGCCTGACCCCATGCTGCTCCAGTGGGTCCTCACCTCAGGAGCCCGACACAGCTCCTGACACGTCAAGAGCCCCCCATCCAAGCGGCACGATGCTCAGGCTGGGGCTCTGTCCACTCGCTCTGCCTGGTGACTCTGCCCACGGACCTGGCTCTGAGCTCCACCAAGTGCCCAGGATGCCTGGACGGCACCCTCCCTGAACTCCAGACCCGAACCCCACCACCACCTCCACATCTGCAAAGCCTGTGGGATCTCTGCCTTCAGAACCCAGAACTCGCCCCCCACCCCACCCTTCCTGGACCAGCACAGTCCCCTCCACCCATGGCTTCCGGTGCCACACATGGTCCGGTCGCCCCAGTCTCCCTGCTGCCGCCAGAGGGCGCCCTGTGGGCACAGAGTCCGGCAGGTCCCTGCTCTGGGGGCAGCCCTCCAGGGCTCCCAGGTCCCTCAGGGTCAAAGCCCAAGCCCTCCCCCATCCACAGGACCCTGCAGGACTTGCCCTGTCACCTCCCTGACCCCACCTCCCTCTCCTACCACCCAACACAGGGCTCCTCACTACTTCTCCAGCACACCAGGCTCGGTCCTGCCCCAGGGCCTCTCCACACGCACCACCCCGGGGGTCTGTCTGCCTCTGTTCCTCCCCAGCTCTGCCCAAACGGCACAATCTTGCCCTGCCATCATCTTTAAAACCACAAGGACCCCTGCACCCCTCCCCACTTTCCCCCAGCCCCGTTCCTGCTGCACTTAGCCCACTGTGGGTCACCCCCCAGGGACGGGGCTTTTTGTTTAATTCCCAGTTTACCGCCAGGGGCCTACACAAGACCCAAGCACACAGCCAGTGCTCAACACGCGACGGCCGGCTGAGCAGCATGAACTAAGCCGCTGAACACGGGACGAGCGAGGGGCCCTACAGCCCTGCAGGAAGCCTCCCAAAGGGCCTCCCAGTGCAGGGCGACGGGACGCTGCGTAGTGAGGGACCCACCCCAGCGCCTGGCGGCTCAGTCCCTCCGGATGAGCCCTAGGTCACCGCTCTCCAGAGGAGGCCGTTTAAGGGCACACCATGCACCAGCCGGGCTCTGCGCAGGGGATCGGGGCACAGGTGGCCCCGAGGTGCTGGCCGCCCCTCCCCGGGCCCCACCGCTGAGGCTTACCACTGTAGGAGTCTGGCGGCCGAGCAAGGTCAGGGAGGCTGCTGGGCTGGCTGGGGAGGGCCACGTGGTTGTGCAGGAGGCTGCCGCCGCCCACAAGGCTGTCTTCCGAGTGGCCGCCTCCCACCTGCGGACAGCAGAGTGGCCTCGTCAGGGCTGCGCCGCCCGGGCCCCCTGCCCCGCCCACCCTCCAGCGGCACTCACCAGGCCAGAGTGTCGCCCCCCTAGTGGCACGACGGGGCCGGCAAAGCCGGAGGCCAGAGCCCCGTGGCCAGGCAGCAGCCCGTGCACGTCCGCTGAGGTGCCCACTGCGTGGCTGCGCAGCACGTGGATGGCCTCGTCCAGGTGGTCCTCCATCTTGCTCTGCTGCGGGGCGGAGGGGGGAGGCGGTCAAGGGCCTGGGCCTCTGGGACCCCACACAGCCCCGCGGGGCCTGCGCACGACTTGCGTCCTGCTGGCCACCACCACGGTGACAGCTCCGGACCTTGTGCCCGACAAATGAACCATCAAAGGGCCTGCCCTGTGAACTCCACCAGTCACAGGGGCCTCACGACTCTTAGGGGCCACGGTTTCCAAGTTCTGTAAACTGGCCACAGCAGACACGCTGAGCCACTCTCCCGGGCCACCTCCCCCACCCCAGGGTCCCCGTGAGTCTTGTACCCACGTGTACCGTGCCCCCCGCCCCGGGCGCTCCCATGAGGGGCACCCCCTCCCCGGCCCGGCCACACGCACCCACGAGGGACAGCCCCCAACCAGCCCCGGAAGGCTGGGGCAGGAAGCTCACCAGGCTGTGGAGACCCCCATCATAGCTAGGCGATAAGGCACCGGGGGCTCCTGGTCGGGGCCACTGCGACGTCCCTGGAAGGGGTAGGTGTCGCGTCAACAGGGGCACCTGAGGCTGGGTGTCCGAGCAGCCGGACTCAGAGACAGAGGGAGAGGCTGGGTGGGGAGTGGGCCAGGGGCCTGAGATGCCTGGGCTGGCCACACGGGGGCCCCCACGCCCACAGGGCCGACGGAAACTCAGCCCTGGCCAGCCAGCCAGGCAGTTACTGGGAACCCACCCAGTAGACAGGCTCCAGGCTCCAAAATCCAGGCCCCACTTCCCACGGGGAAGGCAGCCCAGCGGCACACGTGGTAGGTGCCCCAGGGGCCAGCCTGCCGTACCAGCAGCTGGAGCCAGAGCTGGGCAGAGGTTCACCCCGGGGGCCCTGCACGGGCCAGGGCGAGGTGAGCGTCTCTGAGGACTCCCGCTGCAGAGGTGAGGCCCTGTGGGGTGTCTAATAAAACCTCACCACGAGCTGACCCCCAGGTGGGTCTTCTTGGGGACAGGAGGACCTGGCCTCCTTGGCAGAGCCAAACCCAGGGCATGCAACTGGTGCCCATCACATACCGGGTGGACAAACGCTGTCCACACTGGGGAGTCTGGGCCTGTTACTCTGGCTCTTGGACCCTCTGCCCTGCCCTGCGAGATCCCACCTGCCCCTCACTGTTCACACAAACATGGACTGCCCTGGAGACCTCCTCCAGAGAGCCTTCCCTGGATGCCCATGGGCACATAAGCCTTGAGGCAGAGGTCCCTCCAGCTCTCCACCCACTGAGGGCTGCACACGCCAGATGTACCCCCCACCCCTCCCCAGCAACACCCCCAGACCTGCTAGGCCCTGTGGGGAGCCCACGGGGGTCGAGGGGCTGGAGGAGAAGTTATTGCTTGAGTGATCCGGGGAGTAGATCTGCAAAAGGGATGAGAAGAGACACGGGGCCACCAGTCAGGGACCAGCCTCGGGGGCTCACCAGCCCAGCCACCCCTCCCCCACCGTGTCCCACGCCTCACCGAGGCCAATGCCTTCCCAAGGGCGTCCCCAGAGCTGCCGGCAGTTGTCCCGCGGGAGCCTGGAGGGTGGAGAGAGGTGAAGCCCAACCTCAGGGAAGGGGCATCCCCCGCACCCGGGAGCTCCCGTATGTGCTTGGCTGCCGAGCATGGACGCCCCCACCCAGCACCGGGCAGCCCCTGATTTTGGTTAACGGCCTGAAATCCTGTCCGCTGCCGCCACAGAGGCTCTAGGGACAGGCAGGTAGGTAGCAGGACCCGCGTGAGCCATTTTCCCTGGAGCCTCAGTTTCCCCAGATGTAAACCGGGAAGCCATTCTTCAAAGGGCCATTTCCAAACATCACAGATGTGGCCCAAGGAGCCTGAGCTCCTGTGTGGGGCAAGCCCAGGAGAGGAAGGACGTGAGTGACGAGGGCCTGGCTCCTGCACCCAGCCAGGCTTCAAGCTTGGAGGGGCCCCATCTGGAAGCGGGGTGAAGAGGGCCAGTACCCATGAGACCGTCGGCCCCGCTGACGGGGGGCGTGTGGCTGGAGACCCCGCCATAGGCGGCCGTGGGGGCGGAGGAGAAGGTGGACACTGCCGGGAGCCCGCCGTTCACCTCTGTCCCGTGTAGCTGGTAGCCCTGTGGATGGGGATGGGGTCAGGGGCATCCGTTGGGGGCGCTGCCCCCACGCCCGCCCCCGCCCCCGCCCATCACGCGGGCCTACCATGCGCTCATGCTGGTGCAGGCTGCCAAACCCGCCGCCGCCGCCAGTCCCCACAGAGCTGCCACCACCGGGCGGGAGGGGCAGGGGCGACGAGCCCCCACCCAGCATGGGCCCAAAGCCTGCCTGGCCCGAGGTACTCCAGAGCTCGGCCGAAGGGTGCAGGCTGCCATCTGTGGAGGGGCAGATGGTGAGGGCGGGTTGCCGAGGGACCTGGAGCCCCAACTGTCTCAGGTGAGCCCCCACATACCTGCCATGTAGAACGGGGGGGGATAGGCGCTGCTGGGGGTCTTGGCAGATGGATAGGCGGTGGTGTCCCTGCCATAGTCCTCACCTGAGCTGGACGGGTACACCTGCAGATGGGCAGATGCGGTCAGGCAGGAGGGCTCAAGTGAGATGGGGAGGTCCCCGTCCCCAGGCTTGCCCTCCACCCACCACCCCATCGCTCTGTGCCGCTCTCAGCCTTCCCCTGGCCCAGCACTCAAGGCTCGAGTGGCATCCTTTCTCCTGGTCCTTCTCCACCCTCCACCTCCCTGTCCTGCCTCCCGCCCCCAGTTCCAGCCTCTGATGCCAGAGACCTTTGCAGACTGGACCCCCTACCAAGAATGCTTTCCCCCTCCTGCACCCAGCCAACCCTTCATGACCTGTCAGAGCCCATCTGTGATGCCCCCAGCCCTTCCTCCTTCCTCGTTCCCTGTCTTGGAAGCCCCCGAGGCCCCAGCCCTGATCACAGAAGACGTGCGGGCTGCAGAGGCAGGGCCCTGGGGTAACAGCCTGCCCTCAAGGTGGCAGGAAGTTCTAGGATCATGGCAACTTTGATCGGCTGGCGCTCCCTGGAGCTGAGGCTGGGCCGGCAGGAAAGTGCCGGGATCAGCTGGCAATGCCCTAGCACAGACCAGAAGCGGGGGCGTGGCCGTGGCTCAGTCAGGCTCCGGGGTGCTCAGCTCTGATGTTCCAGGGGACCGGGGTGGGGACTCAGATGGGGAAGCAGGGGGTCGATGACCTCCCACACCAGATCTTCAAAGAGCCTGACCCGCACCTCCCAGCCGCAGAGCAGTGCCAGCCCTGACCCGGACCCTGGGGCCAGCGCAGGAGGCCAGGCGGAGAGGGCGGCGGCTGAGCCGGGGACCCCAGCAAATCGCCGGAGCGTGGCTTGGTGAGCCCCGCCCAGCCCAGCGCCATCTGCTGGGCCTGGCACCCTGTGAACCCGGACCCCAGGGCCCCCTCACACCGTTCCCAAGGTGCCTTGGCCACAAAGAACATCGGGCTCTCCTACAGGAGGGATCTGAGCCAGAGCCCGTGGGGACCGGCTGCGTCAGAGTGACAGCCTCAGGGCAGAAGTGCCCCCTCCCCCCGTCACACGCTGTGTAACCCCACGGAGAGGGCCCCTGAGCCTGGGCAATTGGCCTGTGGGACCCCACTCCATCCCACAACTCACTGAGGACGGGAGACCCGGCGGCACCTTCCGGACCTTCTTGGGCTGCGTGTCTGTGAGGAGCAAGACGAGTGAGCGAGCCGGGTCAGCCTGGCTCCCACCCCGGCCAGCCAGGGATGCGGGGAGAGGCGGTGGCAGAGAGAGAGAGCCCCCCGAGCTTTCCCGGTAGCCAAACGACTGAAATGCGGTCCCAGGCCCATCTGTACAGGTCTGGGGGTGTGCAACTGGGGTGGGGTCCACAGCGGGGCGTCCCTCCCCACGCTCCCAGTCACGCCTCCCCGCCCTGGGTCCTGTGCTTGGCAGTCCCCCTCCTCGCTCAACTCAGGGACCCTAAATCTCGACCCGCCGGGCTTCTGTAGCCACTCAGATGCGCGGCAAACAGGGACAGCCCGAGTCGCCAACACATGTGACCCAGCGGAGGTGGGCCGTGCAACGCCCGCCTCCGGTTCTGGAGACCAGAGTCCTCGTGGACTCTCGAGCGCCCTGGTTCCCGCAATTCTGCGTTCGGCGGCTAACGCTGCCATTTAAAACACCCCCGCGCAGAGTCAGCGGTGCCGGCTGGTGCTCCCGAGTGTGACAAGGCTGTGACGGTCCAGTGGGGCAAACCCATGTCAGGTGGAAGTCACCGCGTGGGAGCGCCGACAGCAGGCACCGAGCGAGGCGCGTCCGGCCCGCCTGTCGGCAGGGACGCCGCAGCCAGGGGCTCACGTGACCCCGACCTAGTGCTCCCGCCCGGCGCCGGGGGGGCAGCGACCCTGCAGGACGCGGCACCGAGGAGGGCATCTGCTCCTTTCTCGGCGAACCGCCCGCCCCCCCGGCAGCCTGCGCTCCGGCTGTCCACCCCTGCCCCGGGCCCCCCACTCACCCAGTCCGCTCTCCGCGGCTCTCCGCCGAGGGTGGCCAGGGTAGGAGTAATACTGGGAGCCGCCCTTGGCACCTGAAGGGGACAGTGGCCCGGGGCTGCCGAGGGCCAGCTCGCTGGGCAGGAAGCCAGCCTGGGGGACGAGAGGGGGAGATGGTCAGGAGGCCGAGGCTCGCACCCGGCCCAGCCCCAGCTCCCGGGCCAGTTCTGCCAGCAAACACGCTGGCACGAAGGCGGGGGCTGTTCAGACCCTCATGAGGGGCGACAGGGACCCTCAGCGGGAGCTCCCTGCCTACCCTGCTCAGGACGTCCCTCTGATCTAAGATGCGACTGGCCCCAAGCCACACGGTTCTTTTCCTGAATAAAGACTGAGAAGCAAAACTGTTGCCAACAACCCTGCAGCCCCCACTCCAAGGAGGCTCAACATGCAAAACCCGCATCTAGGTGTCAAAGAAACCTGCCAGGCTGACTCCATGCGTGCTCTTGTTTTTTTGTTTTTGTTTTTTTTTTTAAAGATAAATGGTTTAATTCTGCATATTTTAATTTGAAACAGGCTTTCTTCCCTCAAAAGCAGAAACAACTGGAGTTCAAGCCAGTTCTGCAGCTCAAGTGAGTGGCAGCCCTATGCCTCAGCTTGCCCATCTGTAAAATGGGTATGGGCGTTGTGGAGACAGAGGGGACGCCCCGGGGGCTCTACTGTGAGTATGACACAGCGTGCAAACAGGTGGCACCTTCTGGGATGAGGCCTAGCTGCACTGAGGAGTCACAGGCAGGGGACCACGGTAGCTGGCCATTGTCCACCTGCCCCCACCCCCCACATCAGCCTCTCGGCTGGGTCAGCTGTGCTGGGCACCTGTGGGGTGGGCTGCCTAGGAGGCCAGGGGACCCTAGGGCCAGCCTGGGGGTAGTGGGGGCAGGGCCTTCGAGCTACCAGGCTGGCCTCCGTGTCCCCATCTGCCACTCGGGGGTGGGCACGTGTCTCTCAGACCCCTCCAGCTGTGCATGGCAACCCCCAGCCTGGACCCCAGGTCTGGGAGCCATGGGGCAGGGGTGTGGCCTCCCCAGCATTCCCCTTGCCCCGTCCACATCCAGCTGGTCTGGCCCAGGGCGCAGTCCTGCTGCAGGTGACCAGCACTCGGCTCAGCCAAGGAACCCTCTGCAGATCAGACGACAACCCCGGGGGAAAGGTGGTGGGGCAGACAAGTGACTGCAGCCCCCCAGCTATCCAGGATCAGCAGACCCAGGGCCCTGGCCTCAGACGCGGATCTCACCTGACTCAAGCCGCCAACACCTGCATCTCTCCCGAAGCCGGCGTACGTGCTCCGCTCGCTGCCCTTGCCTGGAGGAGAAAAGACTCGCTAGGAGCTGACCCCGGGGGTGGCATGTCCCAACAGGCAGACCCAGCACCAGGCACACGCCTGCATACAGTGGGCGTGTCCTCTGTGCACAACACCCAGAGAACTTCGGTGGGATGCTGGTCTCCCCGTCAGCCTGGGGGACAAGCAGGGGTCGGGACAGACACTGTCCCAAGATGACCTTCAGAGGATTCAGCACACCACTGGCGCCCCCATTGCCCTCCCCTTCCTCCATTCACAGTCGTGAGGCATCAGCTCCCAGGGGGCTAGGTTCCAGGGACAGGCTGGGGGTCCTGTGCACCTGTGAGGTTCAGCACCCAGCCAGCCGTTAGCTCATCAACGAGCACGTGACGTCCCCGGGTGAGAAGGGGCCCTTCCCCCATGTGGGCAGGCAAGACCTGCGGCTGTGGGGACAGAGGCTGCCCAGCAGGACCAGTGCAGATGGATGCCTGGATCTAGCCTCCCCTGAAGCAGAGTCCCTGGCTCAATCAGGCTTCAGCCGGGTGCTGGTGTCCACTGAGGGTGAACCGTTACCAGCCTCGATGTGAAAAAAGAATTCAAATGCTCGGACAATTAACTGGAATTACTCTCAAGCTAGAGAAAAAATCTCCCAGCTTCTTTAGCATAAAATTACAATTTTGGCCAAACTCTTGGAGCAGGTGCTGCTGAGGGTTGGGGGGGGGCAGGGCTCCACAGGCTGTGCCCACAGTCCTGCCCCCATGGCCCCTCAGGGCAGGCGATACTGGGCCTGTGGAAGGATCAGCAAACCAGGCCTGGAGGCCAGAGGCGGGGGGTGGGGGGTGGGGGGGCTGCCCCGGTCCAGGGAGTAAACGTGGTGGGGGTGGGGAAGGGGGTGTGGAGCCTGCGCTTCCTTCCTCCCGGGGTCAGCATGTGAAGCAAGGCTTGCCCGCCCAGCCACAGCTCTGGGCTCGGCCCAGGAAGGTGGCTTCCCCTCCCAGACTCTCAGCTCCCCCTGCAAGAATGAGGTGTTGGGGTTCAGGCCCTGCATACAGCAAGCACCAAATAGGGGCTTCCTGAGACGCAGGATGAGGATGGCAAGGAGAGGAAATGGAGGTTCTGTGAGGGGACCCTGTGAGCACAGAGAAGGTGCCTAAATCCATGCCACGGGCCTGCACGTCAGGTGGGATGAGAGCTGGGGAGCCAGACCAGGCCGGGGGCCACAGCATGAAGCCCTGCGAGGCCTGCACTGTGCCCACCTCCCCGCCAGCTCGCCAGGCGGGCCTGGGTGCCACGTGGTGGGCCTGGGACCCAGCTGGGCTCTGGGCCCTGCTGACCAGGCCTGGCCGTGGGAAACTGCCCACATCAGGAAGACGCGGGAGGAAGGAACCGGCAGAAGTAACCGGAGTCCCTGCAGGTGCACAGGCCACCCCAGGCCACACGCGGGGCTGGCCTTTACCCTCCTGGTCTGGGAGATGGGCTCCCGGGCGGTCTCTGGACGCTGCCCTTCCCCCCTCCCTTCCCGGGCGCCATGCTTGCCTGTCCAGCTCCCACCGTGCACCCAGTCCCGGGGACCCTCACAGCCACCCATTCATGTGGGCCCTCATGGTCCCAGAGGCTGAGCCTCCGCCAGCTCCCATAAGCCAGGGAGCCCTGCACAGGTCCCTTCGGGCTCAGCCTCAGTGGGCCCGTCTGCAGGTGGGGGAGGCTGCGGGGCTCCGGGAGCTGGGCAAGGCCTCATGACCCGCCACACGGAAAGTGCTGCGAGGGTGCCAGTCCGCCAGTCGGACACCGAGGCTCCAGAAGGGACAGTCCTCACCTGGGTCCCAGTGGGAGGCACTAAGCCCAGACCTGCCCGAATCCGCACTTTCTCGGCCGGCCTCAGAAGGGCGCAGCCCGGCTCTGACCGCCTCCTTGAGTTGCCGGGACTCCTGAGGCTGCCTTCCAGGGGTGCAGGCCCCAGCCACCCACACGCTCTGCTCGGGAGAATCCGCCGAAGCAGAGCTGCCCGAGCACACTGGCCGCACCCGGAGGATCACAGGGGAGCACGAGGGGAGGGGACGGTGCCGCGCGGACACTCACCTCCAAGCCCCGGGCCCAGGAATGTGGATGAAGAGAGACTGCCGTGGGGCTCACTGAAGTGCGTGCCGTCACCGTAGGTCTGTGGAGGCAGATGGCTATGAGGGCTGCTGGGGAGATGAGCTCCAGGAGGCAGGCGTGCCCGTAAGTGCCCGAGTCAGGGCCTGAACCCACGTCCCTGGGCCCATGGCCCCAGGAGACCAGCTTGGCCTCTGACTTCCCCCTGTGAGCCTCAGTTTCCCATACACTCCCCAACCCAGAGAAGGGAAACCCTGGTCTCGGGCCTCACAGAGACTCCTTACCCGGCTGGGGTCAAAGGAGGAGCTGTTCTGGTCGCTGGTGCCCCAGGAGCCCGAGCTGGGCCGGTCCTCCAGACCTGCAGGGCAACAGAACAGAGAGTTAGGGTCACCCTCACCGCCACCCTGCTCTGAAGCCCGCTGTGGCTTCCACCAGTTCAGGGAGAAGCCCTCCTTCAACTCAGCCGCTTTTCCGGGCCCTTCCTGACCCAGCCTGGCCCTGGAGCCTGTCTGGCCTTACCCAACCCTCGCTCTGCCCATATTTAAACTGCCAAGGGGGTGCCCGGCCAGCTCAGTTGGTGGACATGCAACTCTTGACCTCAGGATTGAAAGTTTAAGCCCCATGCTGGCTATAGATGTTACTTAAAAAATAAAACCTTTTTTTTTTTCTTCAAAGATTTTACTTATTTATTCACAAAAAACAGAGAGAGGCAGAGGAAAAAACAGGCTCCCCGTGGAGCAGGGAGCCCGATGTGGGACTCGATCCCAGGACCCTGAGATCATGACCTGAGCTGAAGGCAGACGCCCAACTGACTGAGCCACCCAGGTGCCCAAAAAATAAAATCTTAAAAAACAAGACAAACAACTGCCATTAGTAGGAAGCACTCCAGACACCCGTAAGGCCCGCAGTTCAAAAAACAATTCTACCACTTGCCTCTGCCAGCAAACTCCTACCCATCCACCAAACCCCAGCCATGATGCCCACCCTGGGCAGAGCCCTCACTCTCAGAGCCTCCTCCCCCCACATCTAGTTTCTCCTCCGGTCCAGCCCTGACCACGAGGGACTGGGGCATCTGAATCAGGCTCAGTCCCTCCTGACCCTGCAAGAAAGGTTCACGAGGGCACCGCGAAAGCTCTGATCTCGGGGAAGTGGGAGTCTCTCCCTTCCCATCACTGACAGATCGGGAGACAAGCCACTCCTTTGTTGAAATAACAGCACGGCTACCACGGGCCCAGGCTGGCAGCCCCTTCGGGTTGAATGGAGCCCCACTTATGAGAGGCCCACGGCATAGTGGGGGTTAACCAGTGTGACAGAGGACCTGGGTCTGGAGCGGAGGGGCAGGGCAGGGCGGGACCCTTATCTCCCCCCGAACACTCCCAGGCACCACCCAGGACTACCCCCCCCCCAAGGAGGCACACAGCCTTCCTGGGCCGGGGCTCTGACCCCATCCACCAGAGGCAGCAAGACCATGAGGCCTGACAAACACACGTAGGACAGGCCCTGAGCCCCCGGCCTGGCCCCAGTACCCCTCTGTCGTCAGTTTCCCTCCTCTGGAAACAGGAGGATGAACACACCCCACTCCGCAGGACCCAAGTCAGGCTGGGGAGAGGTGGGCTGGAGGGACCTGTGCCCGGCCCCGCCGTGTGGGCCAGGCACAACCCCCCCCCCAGCTGCCCTGTGACCCCACACAGCTGGACTTTGGGGAGACGGCAAGAACCCCAGCAAGAATCCTTCAGCCAGCCCACCTCCCCTCCCCCGCTCATCTTTATCAGAAACTTCTTTCAAATTTCATCCTATTGCAATGCCTTTGTGTTAATCATCCCCCCAAACTGGTGTTTAATTGCTGCCTCATTTGCATAATTATGCATATTAATCCTTCAACCTAATGAATATGCATACACCGCATTCAAATTTTATTTTCTAATCAAAAATTTCCACCGTAATTGCAGTGGGGGGCTGCCTTAGCCAGGGGTGGAGGGGCCGCACCCACAGGGGCTCCCGCCATTAGCCACCAGGTTTGGGGGATCCACACCGGGGAAGAGAGTGGCCAGTGAGGCAGGGGCGACCTTGGGCAAAGTACCAGCAGCCCAAGCCTCAGTTTCCCTCTACACCCACTTGCCTGCTACCCCTCTCCTTCTGGAGCAGCCCCCACCCCTGCAGCCACCCACAACATGCCCCTGGAGGTGCCAGGACCCCACCACGGTGAGCAGGGAGGCCACGTCCCAAGACCACGACAGACCACGTCTGAGGACAACTCCAACTGGGCGCCTGCAGCCCAGCCCCTGTGGAGCTGGCAGCATGAAGGGTACCCCGGGGCCCAGGGCCTCGCACCCACAGGGACCCCACAAGCTCCTGGCAGAGGCAACCAGGTCTGGCTCTGCCCTTCCTGGAGAAAGCCCCCACCGGCCCCCGGCCTCCCCTCTCCTAGAAATGTCAAAACTAGGGACAGCCCCTCCCCCACCACTCCACTAACAGTTATTAACCCCCCCCATTAATCCTACATTTTAATAACCATTATGAATATTCATAATATTCCCGATCCACGTTCTAATAGCCTAAAGCCCTGCTGTCAGAACGTAATCTTTTCACGCCTTCCTTCTTTAAGGCTGGAGGTTCTGAGCCCACGCGGCGGGAGGCTGCCCCAGGCAGAAGCGGGCCCGGGACAGGGAAGAGGGCAGGAGGAGCTCTGCCGGGCCCACGGGTCGGAGCTCCAGTACCAGCTGGAGCTGGGGGGAAGAAAGCCACCCATCTGCCCAGGTGGCCATGGGGACGGAGGCCTGGGCTGCAGAGTGGGCGCCACCACTGGCCCTCAGCGAGACCTGGTGCCCGCCGAGCCCCCTCCCCCGTGGCCCTGGGGGCTGGGCTCGGAAAGGCCCCCAGCAGACACTGGCCCCTGTCGCGTGCCGGACTGCCCTGGGCCTGGGTTGGCAAACTGCAGCCCAGATACCAAGCCAGCCCCCCATCACCACCCCCACGCCTCCTGCTTTCTAAATCAAGTGTTACTGACGTGTGACCACGCCCATTTGTTCCTGCAGAGACAGAACAGAGTCGTCGCTGGCCCTCTGTGCAGAAGCTCAGCCAACCCCAGTAGGGAGGAAGATTCCCGAAGCCGGTTACTCTGTGGGAAGAAGCCCCACCGACAGACGTAGGTACCAGGGCTGGGGTTACGGTGTGGGGCAGGCAAAACCCAGGTGGTCCCGAGCCCGGCTCTGTGAGTGCTCCCTCACCCAGGTGCCCAGGCTAGACCCCCAGAGCTGTCCGCTCTCCCTCCCCCTCCCTCCCTCCCTCCTGCTGCCGCAGGTCAGAGCCTGCCTTCCCTGTCCCCTCGGCCACATCCCTGGGTCGTCCTGCAGCAGCGCTCCCCCCCCCCCCCCCCCCCTCCCACCTGGGGTCTCCTGCCCACCTCCAGGCCCAGGGAGCTCGATGGAGCTTTCTGAAGCAAAACCTGGCTCTGCCCCACCAGCAGCCACTGCAGCTCCCCGCGGCCCTCAGGGCAGAGACCAGATCCCTCTCCACCACCCTCCTCCCCCAGCTCATCCCTCGCCAGCCCCAACCCATGAGCGGACCCCCACCTACACGCCCACCCAAGTTCTGCCCTGCCGGTCCCCACACCTGCAGATTCTTCACCCTCCTTCAGGGAAGTCGCCTGGCCATCCCCTCCGAGCCTGGGGTCCTCTGTGTATTCCCAGCGTTGCCCACGCAGGGCTGGCCCCCTGCAAACAGCCTCAGCAACGTCCATGCCTCACTCCGCGGCTGCACCAGCCACTAATGAACCTGCGTCCGAGAGCACTTGCACAGCATCCGCCCCGTCTGCCTGCCCTATCCTGGCCTCGGGTGGCTGCTCATCACCAACGTGGCCAGCACGATGGCTGGAAGGAACCTGCGTGACTTTTAATAAACGTAAACTCAGACGACTCTATGTGGCTCGTGGCTGCAGTGATGGACAGTGCGGCCCCAGAACCCAACGACTGAAACAGTAACAGCAGCAAAACCACACTTAGGTGACGGTGACGGCATCTCAAACAAACAATGTCCAAGAACTACCTGGAAGCGCTCACAGAATTGTTCTTCCTGCAATTTATCAGGCGGCGACGACACTAAGCCAGTCAGCTCTCCCTCTCACAATGAAATCCCCCCAAACTGCGGGGCTCATCGGGGAGCCCCGCCTAGATGCGGCCCCGGGGGCTCGGGGAGGAGCGAGATCCACACCAGTTTGGATTTCCTCGGTTGGGGCTGTGGGCTCCCACAGGGGAGGCCTCTCTTCCTGAGATTTTGGGGGTTAACTTTTTTTTTTTTAAGATTTATTTATTCGAGGGGAAAGGAAGAGAGAGAGAATATGGAGCAGACTCCATGGAACCTGACATGGGGCTCGATCCCACGACCCTGAGATCATGACCTGAGCCCAAACCAAGAGTCAGACGCTCAACCGACTGAGCCACCCAGGTGCCCCGGGGGGTCAACTTTTAAATTCCTGTATCATTTCAAAACTGGGGGGGGGGACTGCGAGGGGCATGCAGGCCTGAACCCAGGCTCACTCAGCCTCCATATTCCCACCCCTCTGCTTTATCCTCTGCCTTCTGTTCACACCCAAGAATGCTTCCTTTTCTGGTCTGCATAACTTCAAATTTAGTAAGTTCCCAGGGTTGGCCAGGGCCAGAACAGCCCCCTCCCCACCCTGTTCTGAAAAGGATCAGAAGTGGGTTAGAGAATGTCGCCGGTAGGATGTGAGACCAGCAGCACGCAAGCTAGATGCAGGTGACGGACAGGCCCGGAGCCCTCGCTACATCCGCCCAAGTGTGGGGGCAGGAAAGCAGGGGTCCCCGCATGACCTGAGCACAAGCCGACTGGAGACAGAAGAGGAAGTGAGTAGAGGCCACACCCCACCCTTTCTAAGAGCAGGAGGACCCCCAAACCTGGGACTTTGCTCCTACACAACAACCCTGGGGCTTCCCTGGTGGCAGAGCCAGCCTCGTGTAAGGTGGGTCCCACAAACACGTGATAATTCAGAGAAACGGGGCCCACCCAGCTACAGAAGCTGCCCCCCCCCGCAAATTTCAGGAAGACCCTCGTCCTGCTTCAGGCTCAAGGGGACCCGTGTGGTAGCTGAGTGTGGGGATGGGAGAACCTGCCCCCCAATATGAGCTCAGAAGCCAACCTGGGGTCTCTCTGCAAGAACAGACAGAAGACAGAAACACACGTGGGACGCCAAAGATGAACCGGGATTCCGGACTTAGGATTTATCCCAGCAAAAGACCATCTGAGGCAGCAACCACCAAGCACCCTCAAGGTATTAAGGAGCCTGGGGGCTTCTGAAGTAGAAGAGATTTCAGACGGAAAAGGCGAGACAGCAGGAAAAAACAAGCAGAGCAGCAACCCCACAAATCCACAGGAGACTTTGAAGGGCAGCAGCCACGTGCGAAGGGCGCCCCGGGCCACCCCACGAGGTGGAGACGGACAGCGCTCCGCGACGACCGGAACGACGCACAGCGAGACCCAGCCTGAAACCACACCCTGCATGGAGCTGACGGCGCTCGTCTGAGCTGCGGACCCGGACAGCCCTCCGGCAACCTGAGAAACATGAACGAAAACGCAAAGAAGGGGATGAGGGAGGCGCACCCACGTCATTCAGACGAGATCGGGCGCGTTCAGGGTGGTATGGCCGTGGACTCCCACACGTCATTCAAACCACGAAGTCAGCCGCCAGCCTCCCGCACTCTGCGAGCCCGGCAGTGGCAGAACACAGCTCCGGCCGAGCTTGGGAGGCTACGCACCAGCCGCCGGGCAGACGCGCCATGCGACACAGCGAGGAGCAGCTGGAAGGCCCGCATCCAAGTCCCAGCCCGAGGGGCGAGCCTTCACCGAGGACGGGCTGGACCGAGAGAGACAACCCCACCGACCTGAGCCCCGGGAGCCCCAGAACCCACTGTCCTCCCGCCATGCACGAGCCCTGGGGGGCACACGCAGAGACCCACAGACATGCCCGCGGAGAAAGGGGCGCTGCTCTTGGTCCCTGACACGGAACACACTAAAATGGGAATACGGTCGTGCAGCAGACGCAGACCCCACGGCCCCACGCCACCTCAAGAACACGTGCGCGGCGGCAGAGCTGGCCCTGCCGTGGCGAGGGCGGGAGGCTCTGGGTCTTCCCAACGGGGCCAGGGCTCCAGCTGCACCCGGACTCTGTACCAGGGACCTCGATATGAGACGGGGGACAGACGCTCGCCCCCAGCCTGGAAATCAGAACTCTCCAAAGCAACTTGACTCAACAGGAACATTTTTTAAAAAAAAGTATCAAATATCTCTAAAAAATAATAGAAGTCCGTGTAACTATGGCCACTGGACCCCGCAGAATGCAACCCCAACAGAAAAGTGTGACCAGCGACACCAGGCCCCAAATGGGAGGTCGATGAGCGCGCCGGCCTGCAGTCCGAAGTCAAACACAAGCCAACCAGCCACAGGTCTGAGAGAAGTCGGGGAGAGAAGAGCAGTTTGACAGTGACGCCTGTTCCTCAGAAGAAAAATCAGTAAGAGATCAGAGGCAGCTGAATCAAGGACAAAGAGCTGAAAGAAAACGCCACTAGACTCCGAACCGAGGCGTGGACTCTGCGTCCTGACGAACGGGGACAGGCGCGACTCTGGAAGCTGCTGAAGGCCACGCCAGCCACGTTACCCTGTGTCCCAAGTGAGGGTTTTCCCCTCAGACAACCCCGGAGCTGACAAGAGGCACCAACAAAATCTCAACAGGAATCACTGCAGGAAAAAGGGGCTCGAATGCAAACAGGGAGGTGGGCCGGTTCCCCCAGCACCAGGGATGGGTCTCACTCAGAGTATCGCTGACAGAAGCCCCTGCCCACGCAACTAAGGACCGTGGGCAAAGCGCTGGGGCGGAGCGGACCAATCTGCCTGGCGGCTGACGCGGGGCACAGACCGCACCTGGGGACAGTATCAGGACGTGGAGAAGGAAAGTCAAGACCACGCTCACTGTGGACATCACATGGGGCCAGAGGAAAGCGCCCAAGTGTGATAAACACACACCTACGGGAGGATGGACCTCCAGGCAACCACCCGCATCAGGCCCAGTCCTACTGACGAGCCCGACAAGCCCAGGAGCACACGTCTGCGTTTCTAGAAACGCCGGCCACTGCAAAAAGGCACACGGCGTCTGCACTGGGATGCGGCAGGTGAGGGGCCCGAGGATGGCTGGACTGGTCAGCCAGAAAACCAAACCAAGAGAAGAGCACCAACAGGCACGTCGGGAGGCAAGCAGGACGAACAAGGTCCCCAAACCATGGCATGGAAACTTCTAGAATACCTAGACCACCCTCACCGGAGAAGGCGGGACAGAACAAAACAGAACCGTAGAAGAGCCAAGTGTCCCATACATCAGTTTCTGAAGTTTCTCCTCAAAGCTGTACAGGTCGAGAGAGAGAAGCCGAACAGATGGGGGAAAACCGGGTTCTGACCTCAGGAAACTGCAGATTGGTCCGCTCCGGCCCAGTGCTTTGCCCACGGTCCTTAGTTGCGTGGGCAGGGGCTTCTGTCAGCGATACTCTGAGTGAGACCCATCCCTGGTGCTGGGGGAACCGGCCCACCTCCCTGTAGACGGATGGTTCCTTCCCAAAGTCAGCTATGAAGTCAATGCTCTAACACATCCCAATAGGGCTTCCCTTCGGGGCAGGGCCGTGGTGTGAGCCTCCCCAAGATCAGAACACAGAACCGCGTCGTCTCAATGTGTGTGGGGGGCCCTGCAAAAGCACAGTGAGGGCAAGACCGGGACACACCGCAAAGCGCTGGCAACTACCACCAGGGGCACTGAGGCAGGAAGAGACGGAAAGATGAGAGGACACAGAAGTTCACGGCCACCTGGCACCCGAGGAAGCGCCCTCCAAACCGACGCCAAGGCGCATCCTGGGCATGACTCCCAGGCACGACTCAGCTGCTCTCCGGTTCCCTAGCGTGGACACACTCCTTCCCGGAGCTACCTGTCCTGGCACGCACGATCCTCCCCCAAGCACAGCTCCACGCACAGCTCGGCCCGCACCTCTCGGCTCCAACGGTCTCGGTCCCCTCCGCTGGGCTGCGTTAATGCTTTAACCCAAGAGGTGCATAAACAGAATGCTGACATTTCCAAATAGTCAGGCTTTTTATTTTGTTCTACTCTTTACTCTTTCCTAGTTTTACTGCACTTTTCTCATGGGACACAGCTTATACTTGAGTCTTTTTCTTCTCTTACGTTAGAAATTTTCACTGCAACCAGCATGCACTCCGTTTTCATAAAGGGGTGTGGCCTCTCACGGACACGTGCTTCTACGGAGGACAGGCACCCCCCAGAATCACCCAGAAGCTACAGGCCCCCTCCCAGCCTTTCCAACAGAGCTCAGGTGTAGTCCCATGGGTGAGCCCAACGTGTGCACTAGGCTGGGAACGGCTGTCAGCCCGTGACCACTTCACGGTCAAGATTCTCTACCTCCTGCTTCTTTCTTGTGGCTCTGCTCGGCCAAGGACCACCAACCTACGCTCCTCTGCCCTCCTGCATCTTTTCCCATACCCTCCTCACTCCTCAGCCTGATGCAGCAAGAAGCAAGGGCTTTCGAGACCCCCAC
This sequence comes from Mirounga leonina, assembly GCF_011800145.1. Lineage (NCBI taxonomy): Eukaryota > Metazoa > Chordata > Mammalia > Carnivora > Phocidae > Mirounga > Mirounga leonina. Next base: position 57,929,430 of record NW_023270855.1, on the reverse strand, counting down.
ATCTGCACTGCTGAATGAACGGTGTCATCTGATTCCTAAGGATTTCTCAGAAATGGCACCAAGACTAGAACGCCATGAATGGAAAGATCTGACAACATACAAATTTAATCTGTAAAACACTGAGACCAATTAAAAAATATTGTTAACAAGTTACAAAGTTACGAAATAAACTACAACGTAGCTCACAAAAGACTAACATCCTTCCTATGCAAAGAGTTCTTACAAGTCAATAAGAGCAGTAGAGCATAGGGATAAAGAACACCACAGGAAAGCAGCACCAGGGAGTTACTTGGGACGGTTACTAAACTCACCATAAGTGCAACGAGAATGACAATCTTGCTTATTTCACCAACCCGTGGGGACTAAGGACTCAAATGATCCAGGCTTGGTGCCTGGAATACAGCGCTCAACAAATATTGAAGTAAATCGTGGTTGATAAGCATTAGTGCTGCCATTGTTAAAAGCTCACTGGGCAGCAAAGAAAAACTACCGATACGGCTTTCACAGCCAACAACCTGGACAGGTGTCCAGAGAATTCCGCTCAGTGAGAAAAGCCAATCTCAGAAGGTTACACAATCTCACATGGTTCCACGTACTCCTGACGCTCTCAACATGACAAAGCCAGAGCTGGAGAATGGCCTGTGGCCGCCAGGGGTGAAGGGAGTCGGGTGGGTATGACTACGAGGTAGCGGACAGCGGTAGCAGCTCTGCGTCTGGACTGTGGCGGTGAGCTGATGGCGCTCCATGCAGCCTAGAAGTGTGCAGACACCCGCCCACCCCCGCACTCACACTGATCACGCCCGGGTGGTACCAAGGTCGGCTCCCAGGCTACGGTCCTGCAGTTCTAACTGCCCGTCTGTCTGTAATGATTCCAAAGAAACTGATCAACTCCAGAGAGGGCGGGGGGCGGGGGCTCAAGACAGTAATGGAAAACTCATCAAAAAAGAACTCGTGGCCGATGAGCTTCTGAAAAGGTGACCACGCATCACGAGTGTCATCAATGCCCCCTGGAACGGCATATTCCTCGTCACCCATGAAGTGGGAGGGCAAGTTTGAAGACCTGTGCTGGAGAAGGGGCCGGGCCGGAGGGGCACGCTCGTGGGCAGTCCACCTCCACGGGACCCCTGCCCCGGCCGGTGCTGGCACAGTCTTCGACAGTCCCCGAGTGTAGGAGTGTCACCCTGAGCACGTGTTACGTTCACAATTCTGCTAACGAGAAAGCTGCCCAGAAACGATAAACAGGTGTCCTCTGCCCCGTCCATACGCTCTTCCTGGTGTCCGGGGCGGCCTCGGACCCTGCGGTTTCCAGCAGATGATGCGCTGTCACACAGCTCTGTGCCTCATGGTCTCCCAAGAGAGAGGGGATGGGGATGCGTTCTCCTCTTGAGGGTTCTCTGATCCAGATACGAACCAGAAGACCTCCCCTCCCCCTCAAGTGGTTCACGTCCCTCTGCCACCACTTCTCAAGCAGCCCTTCCACGCACTGACCTTCAGAGCCGCCGCCCACTTGCTAACAGAACGGACCCAAGGGCACAGGCTGACTTAGGTGACGTGAAGGTCCACCAGACCAGGATGCACGAGGCGGACCGGCCCCGAGGTGGCGCGAGACTGGCGGGGCCCACGAGCATCTGGGAGCCCCTGGCAAGCACGCACGACCAGCTGAAGGAGGGTGAGCTGCCTCGCTCTGACGGGGGCGGACCTTCCCCGGGCCCACCTGCCAACAGACCAGCAACCTGCCCCCTTCCCGGTGTCTCCAGCCCCACCAGGAAGAAGATGGAGAAGTGAGCTCAGAGCAGGGAGAACCCTGGGGCTCTGGCCAAGCCCAGGTCCTGAGGCTCCCAGGTCTGAAGGCAGGGCCAGGAGGGCTGCCCCGAGACACGCCCACACCTCCAGTTTACAAAGCACTCACACCCCCGGACTCGCTGAATCACCTGGCCGCTGGCACACGCCCTTTTACAAATGAAGAAACTGAGGCTCACGGTCACGCCACCTGATGCAGGCGGCACAGAGTCTCGTGCCTGGAGTGGCAGCGAGGACGGGCCCTTCTGCTCCGGTCTTAGGGTTCCTGGTCCCACGTCCCCAGCCACACCAGGCTCAAGCTGGTGGTAACGGCTTGAACTGAACTGGGTGAGGGGCCCCTGGCTGCATACCCAGGACGGGGGTCTCCCAGGCTGGAACAACCACACCCTGTCCCCATCCGAAGTGGTCAGGGCAGGGCCAGAAGTGGGCAGCTTGGAGGGGCACCTCCCCTAGGAGCTGCGGCTTCGATGACTCGGAGCTGCTGGTCCCAAGTGGACACCAGAAAAGGGAAAACAGCCTGGGGCAGAGGCCCAGCGGGAGACAAAGGCATGCCTCTGTCATCTCCACCAAGGAGACCCCCAGAACCTGACCCTCTGCCCAAGCCAGAGAAAGGGTAGCACCCCAGGTCCTGGGAAATACTTCTAGAGGGAGGGAGCGAGATGGCCTGTGGGGATTTCCACAGCTCAGAGAGGACTCTGTCCAGCCCTGCAGCCACTTCCTCAGGCAGAGGGGAAGGCCAGCACGGTGGGGGGGGGGGGGGGGGGGGGACATGACAAAATGTCCCTCTCCTTGTGGAGGGTGCCTGAACACAACCCACCCCTGAAAACCTCTCCTCCTCCAGCCAGAACACACTGGATACCCCAATGGAATTTACAGACAACTCCAAGAAAGAACCTTCCACCCCAAATCCCAGAGTCACAGAAGGACGCACACCCAATCCTGAGACCCTGGAAAGATGCCAAAATCCAAAGAGTGGCAGAAGATCCTGGTCTCCCTGAGGGGCTCCCCCAAATCCCACCAACAACCAGGCTGGACTCTCCAATGTACACAAGGCACCGCTTTCTGCCCACAGCCCTCCAGGGCTCCCACCTCCCTGGAGTGAAAGCCCAAGTCCTCCCGAGACCCCAAGGCCCTGCAGGACCTTCCTCGTTCCTCCCTGCACTCCCCTCCTCCCTCTCGCTCAGTCTGCTCCAGGCACACTGCTCCTCCTTGCTCTTCCTCTAACACACCAGGCCTGGTCCTGCCCCAGGATCTTTGCACAGGCTGTGCCCCTCACTCTGAACCCCCCTCAGGTCTCTGCTCAAACAGGACCTCCTTGAAGACCGTCCCTGACCACCTCGGCTTTGTGACCACCTCCTCCTTACTGCTCTGCTGCCTAACCCCTGTGGCATGTGCCTTCAGCAGGAAAGAAAGGTCTGTCCTCCTCCTGCCATGTCGTGGATCCTCAGTGCCTGGTAGGGTGACCGACTCATCCAGGTTTGCTGAGGACACCCCTAGTTTCATTGTTCAAAATCCCAGATCCCGGGAACACCCCTGTGTCCTCAGCAGGATGGTCAGCCACCCCAGTGCTGGGTCCCATACACGGTACTCCCGTAACATGTATTTGAAAAAACAGCCAAGAGCCGGGCCCCTCCCTGGACTCATAACGTGGGCAAGACTTAGTGAGGGCTGATTCCAGCAACTCCTGGGCTTCCACCTCCCCCTTAAACTGGAGACCCAGGGCCCCATAGGGGCCACGGGGACCCAGGAGGCTCAAGTCCCCACCTCACATGTGCCCCTCAGCCCCAGGCCCCTCACCCCCTATCCCACTCGGCTGGGTACCGCCCCCAAGCACGTCCTCCTTTGATGTCCCCTCTGAGTGGCCCCAGCACCATGCGCCGCCCGGTGCTCCCAGCCCACCCGCTGCCCCAAGCCACAGGGTCCTACCTGAGCCTCCAAACTGGGCACCAGCCAGGGAGGTGGGCCGGCCCTTGCCGTTGGCCACGGGCAGGGGGAACATCTGTGGGAAGAGACAGAGAGGGGAGTGTGGGGGCCAGGACCCAGCTCTGCCTGGGGGTCCGTCCTGCTGCCAGTAACAGCGTATCTGGTAGAATTTAGACACTCTGCTGGGAGGACGCCCGGCCGGCTCCGTCGGTGGAACAGGCAACTCTTGATCTTGGTGTCGTGAGTTCTAGCCCCACACTGGGTGAGTGCAGAGTTTACTTAAATAATATTAAAAAATAAAAACTCTGCTGTTTGCAGCTGGAGTAACTGATCTCAGGACTGGAAACCCTTTACTTGCTCTCAGAAGCAATACAAAGTTTTCCTTAAGTTTCAGCTTTAAAAAGTTAAAGTATCGCTCCCAGCCCAGCAGCGAGGGTGAGCTGCGCACAGGCCTTTCCCCAGGCCAGAATCCCCTCCTGTCCTGCACGCCCCTGACCCTGAGCGGCAGGCATGTGGGGAGGACAGCTCCGCCCAGTCACTGGGATGGGAGGAGGCTGACCTGGGTCAAGTGTCCCCCACGTGCCAGGCTCTGTATTCACTGGCTGCCTGGGGCCCTCATCACATCTGCCCCTCAGGAGAAGCTGAGGCCCAGAACGCCAGGAAGCTGGAGGGACCTGGGAAAGGCTGTGCCCACCCCCCAACAGGTGACTTGGTGATTCTCCTGGGCGCCGTGTGGAAAGGCTGCCTCCCCCCCCCCCCCCCCCCCCGGTTTACCCAAACCCACCGTGTTAAGTCTCTCAGGATTAAACAGCTTAGGAGCATTAGCCAAGAAAACCCAACATCAACAAACCCTTTTGCCACACAAAACAAAACACGTCCATGCCCTAGACTCCATCTAGGGCCCAAGTGATTAAAGGTGGCCAGAATCAGGGCCAGGGGCTCACTGGGGAGCTGCTGACCCCCCCAGCCCCCTAACCTACCCCGCTCAGCCAGGAGGTGAGGGCACAGTGCCTGTGGGCAGGACTCTCAGGGCAGCGTCACGAGCCCTGTCCCCACGCCCCGTTCCACAGGAGAGAAACAGAGGCCATGTGCTCAGCTGGCCCTGGCGGGCGGGGCAGCAGGGGCTCATGGGAGGCGTGGAGCCTGGCGGGAAGCAGGTTCTCGCTGGGTCTGCAACCCCCTCCGGGGGCGTGGCTGTGCTCATTCAACTGGCCCAGCCTCCCCAGGGCCCTATTTCCCACATAGGCTCCTGCCCCACTGGGGAAACTGAGGCCTGCATTGAGGGAGGTGTTAGCTGAACCACAGTCAGAACCAACTGGACCCTAGGCCTGGGGGTCAGCAGCCAAGCCCCCCGGGGGGGGCCCATTCCAAGTCTTTGTTTTGTCCCCTAGGGTACCAGGGGCTGCGCTGACGTGGCGTCTGCCACAGGGGCACTGGGCCCTGTCAGCCCTGACACTGCCCCCCCCTTACCCTGCCGCCTCAGTCTTCTGTGAAATGGGCCCACGGCCCTGACCACACGGGACACTGAAAGCCAAGCACGCAGGCGTCCCCCACTGCTCAGAGCCCACGTGCCCTTCATGCCCTGATGAGCTTCCTTTCTAACTGTGGAGACTCAGGGCCTGGCAGGGACAGCGGCTGATGCCACGGCTTAGCTGTTTCTTCGTGTTGCTCTGACAGTCACCTCTTCTACTGCACAAGAAATTGGACCCGCAAACACTTCCCTTCCAAACCTTTCCTCAGTCTAAGACCAAGCGAATTTAAAACATAAATCCACTTGATTTCTCTGGGGTAGGCGGGAGGGAGCACCTACAAGGAGACCAAGAAGTGACGGAGGAGGAGGCGGGGGCTGTCTGTGCCCAGTGACCTGACCAGGCCTCTCTCCTTGTGACAAGGACGGGAAGTGGAAATCCAGCTCCAGGTTCACCCCGAGGGAAGACACAGGGCACTTTACCCCTCGGCCTCAATTTCCTCATCTGTGAAATGGGTCACTGTTTTGGAACTGGGGTGGAGGAGACGTTAGGACCCACCAGACAGAAGGGGCGGGGGAACGAGGGGTTCAAGGCTCTCGGATAGAAGAGGCGAAGAGACCAGGTCTGACCCTGTGCCCACCACCCACCCCCACCCCAGTCTGTTCCAGCTCAATAGTCTGTGACCTGTCAGTTTAACAAAAAAACAACTGAACTGCCTCTGGGTTACTCAGCCGGGGAAGCAAAAATAAAATGGGGCTTAAAAATGGCTCAAAAATACCACTATGGCCCTTCCGGAGCCAGAGCCCTCTGTCCCGTGGGCTGTGTTTTTCCACAGGATGGCTGGTGTCGTTTCGGTTTGGGGACTTTTGTTTTCGACAGGCCTCAGTGGCCTGGGCCTCGTCCTGGTGGAGGGTGAAATTCAGACTGAAAGTACCCTCCCCCAACCCGTTTCAAATCAAAATAGTGCTTCCTGGCGCAGGAGTGGGAGCAGGACTCAGGGAAGTGTCCACGGGCAGGCTGCAGAGGTTCAGAGGACACCCGGACCACCCGACACTGGTGACAGATGACCCACTGCACAGATGAGCACACTGAGGCCGCCACTCCCGGCACCCAAGGGCCCAGCTGAGCTGTGTGATGCCCGGGAGCCAGCACCCTCCCGGGAGCTCTGTCGGGCCCGGCGGTGCCGCCTGGGCCTGCCTCGCCACCACGGAATGATGGTAGTCATGAGAGTGACAGTCGCAGCTACCACCAGGTCAGAGTGTTTCTTCCAGGCTGTGCTGCCCAGGGATTCCCACACCCTCCAGATCTCCTACGGCCACCTGCCCCGGCGCCCCGCTCCTGACCACCCATCACGCTGGCCCCCATGTGGCTGAGTAACTGAGGAGACGGACTTCACCAACTGTGCTTCTCTGCCTCACTCAGGTCCCACGCCAGTCATCCCGGTACTGGGTGCCTTTTTTTTTCCTTCTTTTGTACCCACACGGCAATAATAACCCTGATCACACCTATTTTCCAGGTCAGGAGGCCAAGGCCACTGCTGGCCCATAGTCCATGCACCCCACCGCACCCCAAATCCTCCAGCCCCCTCCCACCGGGGAACCCTCCACCCAGCCAAGTTTGAGGTCTGGCTCTTGGCTCTTGGGGTATTTCTGGCAGATGCTTCTGTCCCAGGAAGCTTGGGGGAACAGGCCCACACAGAGGCAGGGCGGGAGCCCGGGAAGGCGGGGCCCTGGCTTACCATGCTGAAGTCCAGGAGATCACTGAGCTCCTTGTCTGTGCCCACAGGCGCCATCCTCTGTGGCTGGTTCATTCTCCAGGGCCCAGGGTGGGCACCTCAGGCCTAGAGACGGCCCTACAGAGGAGGGGACGGACACACGGGAACAGGAAAAGCAAAGAAGTCTGAGTGACCGTGGCAAAGGTGGACAGATGGGGAGTGGGAGAGCTGTTTTAAAAAGCCCTTCTAACGGCCCTGAGGGCTTGGGTCTTCCCAGAATGAGCCCCTTCGTGACCCTGGGGCTGGGGGCAGGGCAGCCAGGACTCCCTGGCTTGGGCCCCTGGAGACCTCTCCCCAGAGCCCTCAGGGAGTTTGAACAATGGGGGGGGAGTCTGCAAATGCACATTCCCTAAACTCTCCAAGACCACCAGGGAATCAGATTGCAAATTTTAAACTGCACGCAGGGTGGGAGTGGTCCCATCACCAATCCGCCAGAACCCGCCCCTCTCCCCCTCCCATCTCTCCTTTCCAACCCCCCCCCCACAGGCTTGCCACCGCCAGGGAAGGGGGAGGGCAACCCAGGCCCCATCCCAAGGGAAATTTTGTGACCCCCGCCCCCCAACAGCTGTCACAGCGTGTTGTAAACCAGGTCGCCCCCAAACTCAAAGCTAAAATCAATCTTCAATAAAAAGGCACAACCGCCTTCCTGATTCCCGACTGAAAATGGGGAGGGTGCCCGGTGCAGGGACCTACCTACAAAGCTCCCCTCCACCCTTAACCTCCTCCCCCCACAAAAAAAACAACTGAACTCAGAGCAGAAGAAAAAAAAAAAAAGAAAAAAACCACCACCACCACCACCCTAGGTTGTTTTATTGTCACGATGTATCCGGGAATTATTTTTAAGCAACTTTGAAAACATCCCTTACCTCCCGCTCCGGGGGTGGGGGTGGGGGGGGTGTCCCCAAAGCAGGGTTTCCCCCGCACAGCCCCAGGGCCCTCCATTCTAGAGCGCGGGTGGAGGCTCACCTGCCTGGCCCCCATTCCCCCACCCCCCAGGAGAGGAAGCGCAGGGGAGCGCGCAGCCCCTCCGGCTTCGGTCCCGGGCTTCCCGGGCGGCTGCGGGGCGGAGGGGGTTCCAGGGTCGAGGGAGACCCCGCTTCGGAAGCGGAGAACCCCCGCTTTGTTCGCCAGCTCGGGACGAGGTGCGAAACGGCTGCCCCAGCGCCCCCTCCCCCGCCAGGTCTTTTCTTCCTCGGAGGGCGTGTGAAACTGACTTTGTTGAGGAGTACGAAACCGCACTTTTTGTGGGGTGGCTGAAACCGATTTCAAGGCAGACCTGGGGGGGCTGGAAACTTACGGGGGGCCGCAGGATCGGGGGGCTGGAGCGGCCTCGGAAGCAGGGCGAGGCGGTGCGAGCGGCCGGGGGCCCCCGCCCCGCCCCCACCCCGCCCGCCACGGCCGGTGCAGGCGGGCGGCCCGGGAGCCTTTGAAGCCGGGCCGCCCGCCGCCGCCGCCCCGGGCCGCGCTAACGCGGAGCAGATGTTCGCGCCCCGGCGCCCCCACCCCCGGCCCGGCCCTCAACCTGCGCCCGCGGGGCGCGCCACCGCACCTTCCCCGCCAGACAAAAGGACGCTCCCCCGCCCCCTCCAAACTCCGGCGCCGTGGAGGGGGCCCCGCCGCCGGCCGCCCGCCCCGCCCGCCCGCCCGCCGCGCCGCAAAGTTTCGCTAAGTGCGGCCCGGCGGGCGGGGGGCGCGGCGCGGAAAGTTGGAGGACAATGACGCCCGGCCCGCGGCGCGCGGGGAAGCACCCCCGGACGGCGCCCCCG